>NC_090188.1:38411491-38741491 GCF_024679245.1 Pseudorasbora parva | reverse complement strand
TTTTTTTGTCTTGTGGACTATACAGTATGTAAAATATCTTGTTCAGGAGAGTACTAGATACAAAAATAATTTGGATTTTGTATGATCTGTTCATTATTATTATTATTATTATATTTTAAAGCATGTTGTGAATGTCTCAACACCTACCAAATTATACAGTTCATTGCTTCCTACATCCAGTTCTTCAAGTTTCTGAAGTTGAGACAGAGACCTGATTGAAACAAAAACGGAATAAAAATTAATTCGCTTTTGATGTAAGCATGCATGCATGCGCACACACACACACACACACACACACACACACACACACACACATACAAATATTTGGCTTACGGGGACTCTCCATTGGCAGTGTCTTCATAAACCATGTTTATGTTGTAACACACACACACACACACACACACACACCATTGTGAGCTGTGCACTTACTCTGGTAAATATGTCAGCAAGTTCTCTCTGAGTTCCAGTGATACCAAGTTACAGAGGCTAGACGAAAAAAGAAACATTGCATAATATTAAATACTCATAGCCACTGTACTATTACCATTAAACAGGACCTATTAAGCTTTTTTCCCCATGTTGATCTTTCTTTAGTGTGTAATATTGCAGTTTGAGCATGAAAAAGTTATTCTCTATATCAGTGTCAGTGTTTCTGAACTCCCAGAAATGCCTCTGTTTTTCTTCTGGGAACCAACACGTCACAATATTCGTCATTTAAATAATTCATATGCAGAATAAAGGGACAGGGCCTGGTTGAGTTAGTTAGTAGTGTGTGGAAACTGGTGGTTATGGTAAGGGGCGGGATATTTCCCAAACACACTGGAAGTGTTTGACCAATCACAGCACACTGCCGTCCAGTCGACCAATCAGAGCACAGTGTGCCTACCAGAAGGAGGGGCTTCCTAGAGACAGGTACTAAACAAAGTGTTACTGACAGACTGGGAAGAGAGGAGCTGCAACAATGGAGAATATGAGGAAATAATCAACATTCAAGCACTAATACTTATTCATCTTCCTTTTCTTAAAAAACTAATATCTATCAGAGAGAGGGGGCGAGGCGCGGTGGGAAGTGCACTTAACACACATCCTGAGATAGTAATCACAATCTTCTAGTGCACTCAGCGTGACGAGCACATGCTCACCGCTCCGAGCTTCGCAGATGCTGAAAACACAGATTTCTTTATTCATTCGAAGGCTTCCAGGGATCTTTCTGCTATTTAAAACCTGATGTGGTTTTAAAAACAATAACTAAACCAAACGAAGTCACAGTCAACAGGAGGGCAAGCGGACTCCCCTGTTCAAACCCAACACAAGCCAGCCATTCAGAGATAAGACCGCTCACAGTTCTAGAAAACTACTTCGGGGTTAAAGAGTTTCATTTTTCAGTGGACGGATCCAAAAACAAATTAAAAAATAAGATGAAAGTGTGGCTATTTGACCTCTTCAGTCAGGCACACGGACAGGAAATGCCGCTATTTGTCACTATAACGCTATGAAAATTTAATCAAGCGAAGGGTTCAGCGCTTTCAAACCTCTGGAGCTCAAGGCTACAGAGACAGCTGAAGTCACACAGACATTAATCAGGTTTGTCTCCTGAAATGAAAACGGAGAGAATAAAAGAGGATTATTGGTCGAGGCTGTAGCGAATTCCACAAACTAAAGCCTTTGAATACTGCAGAAATAATAACGCTCTGCCATCGTTGCAGAGGGAAATGTTGGCAGTGATGGACGGTAATGTTTCTGTTTGCCGTCAGGAGAATGATCAGCTGAAGTGTTGATGTGTGTGTGTGACTGATGTTTACTGAGCGGATGACAGTGAGAAACATCAGCTTAAAGATCACAGGCAGTATTAAACACTGAGATTGAGATCTGTAAAAATCTCGAGTCATTCTGCCTCTTCTCTAGATTAAATCATTGACAAGAAAAAGGACACGTCTTGTTTCCTCTTTGGATGCTTCTATCACTAAAATTGGCATTTGTGTGTTTGTACATGTAAATATATAAAATGCAAGAACAAATTCACCCCAAAGTTTCAGAATGCCCATACATTTTACTTTAGGTTACAGACATCTGAAATAATAAACGAATGCAATGTAGTTTTCAATATATATCAATACTGAAATAGCTAAAAACGCTGAATATTGCTGCTGCTACAGGGATTGAATTTTGGCGTGGGATTGCGCGTTTGCACATCATTTTACACATTCCTGCAGGTTTTGTGCTCATATTCACATAAAGCCGCCTCTCAGCACTAAATTGAGCTCTTTTTCGCTGCTTATTATGGTTAAACAGTCAAATAAACACAAAATAATGTCCAAGCGCAAGTCTTGGCGAGTATTCACGTACACACAGCAAGATCTGTTTTAAGTGAGCGTAAACAAATAAGAAAGAAAACACGTGTGTAACAGTGTAATGGATCTGTGCATCAGCTCTTAAAGTGATAGTGGCCTAAAAAACCTGCTGACAAATTATGACATCTAAAACCACTAACCACAGTGACTGGTGAGCAAAAAAGTTCATGTCAAGCCCTGACTATAACTATATTAATGTTCACAGACACCGATGCCTGGTCTGGACTGGCCATCGGGAACCAGCTTGGCAACTGTTTTGGCCAGCTACCCTGTTTTATGTTGTTTTGTTTTTTCTAGCATTATCACTTTATATTATTGCCTATCCTCACATCTGTCATAATGTAATGTTCTGTATTATGATTTTGTCAGTCAGTCAGTCAGTCAGTCAGTCAGTCAGTCAGTCAGTCAGTCAGTCAGTCAGTCAGTCAGTCAGTCAGTCAGTCAGTCAGTCAGTCAGTCAGTCAGTCAGTCAGTCAGTCAGTCAGTCAGTCAGTCAGTCAGTCAGTCAGTCAGTCAGTCAGTCAGTCAGTCAGTCAGTCAGTCAGTCAGTCAGTCAGTCAGTCAGTCAGTCAGTCAGTCAGTCAGTCAGTCAGTCAGTCAGTCACTCACTCACTCACTCACTCACTCACTCACTCACTCACTCACTCACTCACTCACTCACTCACTCACTCACTCACTCACTCACTCACTCACTCACTCACTCACTCACTCACTCACTCACTCACTCACTCACTCACTCACTCACTCACTCACTCACTCACTCACTCACTCACTCACTCACTCACTCACTCACTCACTCACTCACTCACTCACTCACTCACTCACTCACTCACTCACTCACTCACTGGAAAATACGTTGATTTTAAATTTCATGGCATCAACATATCTCAAAAAAGTTGGGACAAGGCCATGTTTACCACTGTGTGGCATCCCCTCTTCTTTTTATAACAGTCTGCAAACGTCTGGGGACTGAGGAGACACGTTGCTCAAATTTAGGAATGTTGTCCTATTCTTGTCTAATACAGGCTTCTAGCTGCTTAACTGTCTTCTTTGTCGCATCTTTCTCTTTATAATGCGCCAAATGTTTTCTATGGATGAAAGATCTGGACTGCAGGCTGGCCATTTCAGTGCCCGGATCCTTCTTCTACGCAGCCATGATGTTGTAATTGATGCAAATTTTGATTCGTCTGACCACAGAACAGTTTTCCACTTTGCCACAGTCCATTTTAAATGAACCTTGGTCCCGAGAAAACGCCTGCGCTTCTGGATCATGTTTAGATATGGCTTCTTTTTTGACCTATAGAGTTTTAGCTGGCAGTGAATGGAACGGTGGATTGTGTTCACCGAAGTATTCTGGTATAATGTTTTCTGGAATTATTCCTGAGCCCGTGTTGTGATTTCCATTACAGTATCATTCCTGTATGTGATGCAGTGCCGTCTAAGGGCCCGAAGATCACGGGCATCCAGTCTGGTTTTCTGGCCTTGATCCTTACACACAGAGATTGTTCCAGAATCTTTGGATGATATTATGCACTGTAGATGATGATAACTTCAAACTCTTTGGAATTTTTATCTGAGAAACTCGTTTCTGATATTGCTCCACGATTTTTCGCCACAGCATTGGGGGAATTGGTGATCCTCTGCCCATCTTGATTTCTGAGAGATACTGCCACTCTGAGAGGCTCTTTTTATACCCAATCATGTTGCCAATTGACCTATTAAGTTGCAAATTGGTCCTCCAGTTGTTCTTTATTATGTAAATTAAAATTTCCGGCCTCCTCTTATTGCTACCTGTCCCAACTTTTTTGGAATGTGTAGCTCTCATGAAATCCAAAATGAGCCAATGTTTGACATGGCATTTCAAAATGTCTCACCTTCTACATTTGATGTTATGTTATCTATATTCTATTGTGAGCAAAATATACGTTTATGAGATTTGTAAATCTCTTTAAATCAGAATTTTTACAGTGTCCCAACTTTTTTTGGAATCGGCTTGTATTTTGCACACACCCAGATTAAGACCTTTTTATGTGATGGTCATATAAAAATAAGGTTGTCTGTGGTTTCAAAATTTGTGTTGGATGAGTGCGAGATTTCCTGGCCTGAAATTTTGTCCCAGTCCAGCCCTGACCTGACCACTACACAATATCAGTGTGTTAATTATAAGCACACTGCAGTTTTGTCCTCTGCCGCTTTAAATGCTCAACCAGGATGGATTCTGATTGGCTGTCCATGACTATTCTTTATCAACTGAAATGAATCACTGTGAATGTGATTCCAATGATAATGTTCCTCTGTGCTGCTCTCGTTATAGCTGTGCTGGTGTAATCTGCTGTTCTTTTATCGTTCTTGGTGTGAATGGGAATTAACAGATGAATAACTTGGAAAATCATCTCGTTCTTCATTAAAAGGAAAAACCAAGAACTTTCTAGACACTTTAAGAAGGGTCAGACAGGCATTGGGCCGAGATAGAGGGACGACAAGGATGGAAGAGGAAATTACACAGGAAATGAAGAGAGCCATGGAATCACACAAGGGAGAGAAAACAAGAGTTACCCGGACATTTCTCAGATTTCAATCTGAATGAAGTCCAAGTTACTAAGGAGACAATGCTAAGAGGTGATATTAACATATGCTGGAGTAACAGGCCGAGCCAAACAATATGTCGTCCTGGAGACACAGCAGCTAAACATACAAGCCAAACTTCGGCTAATCATAGACTAAACTACACAAACCACTGACTGGAAGTCACGCATCAGAAGTGCCCCTGAGGATGATTTTTCTTTATTTTTTTATTAACCCTATTGTGCTTTTTTGAAGGTCCCTAATGTTGTTTTGGAGTCTCCTACAACAGGTTTACCACCATTCAAAAAACACTAATTTGCTCATAATATACATTAGAGATCTTTTCTCAGTGGTTGTGTGTGTGGGTGTGTGTGTGTGTGGGGGGGGGGGGGGGGGGGGGTAGTCCTTTTTTGGTACTCTGGACGGATTGGTCAGATGGAAAAGTCTGTTGTGATTGGTCAACTCTGCTCTGATTGGTCAGATGACTTAGTCGGTTGTGATTGGTCGACTTCTTACAGACTAGGGCTGGGCGATATGACGAAATATATCGTCTGGACGATAGAAAATGTCTATCGTTTTATATAAGGCTCTATCGCTTACGCCACGATAAGGCGTTTATGGCAGAATTTTACGTCCAGATGCACCTCACCTCACGCCACGGCTTGCCCATGCACGCTGCAATACATAAACAAACATGAAGGAAGACGGTAGTAGACGCGGTTCAGACCAGGGTCATTCTCAGAGTAATTATGCCAGAGTGGTGGCATAAGCGCTCAAAACAAATTTCAGACACAGACGCTGCAACGGGCTTTTACGCGTGGCACACTATAGCCATATATTGAAATATTTTAAAGGCAGGTGTAGGGATGGCGAAAACTTAACATTTTCTTGACCGACCACCGAGCCTCATTAGCCGGTTGAAACCGGTTAAGCGATTAGTTTAAAATATGCTGCGCTATTTGAAATAACAGCCGCGAGCCGCGCTCCCTCTGTCTCTCTCTCGCTCGCTCTCTCACTCACACACACACACACACACGCTGCCGCCTCCCTTCCACTCACGTCACTTTTTTAAAATCCCCCACAGCGCGAAACACGAGTCCCGCAAACGCGCCGCAGAGGAGCTTGTTTGTAATCAGAGGACAAATGGCTCCTTAGTTTCGAAATGGTTTGGGTACAAGGTGATCGCGTTGAAAATAAAGGCGTTTGTGGTTTGTCCAGCATTAGAAGCTCATTTGAAACATTGCCGTGGCTCATTTAAGAAAATGACAGCTCCGAAGAGACGCCGCTTTAGTTCGAGGTAGTGCTAACAATAATAAAGAAAGACGATCAACACCTTATGTGTTACCACTGAAATGAAGATGTAATATATTTCCAAATGTAAGCCCATCTTAAGCGAAATGCACGCTTCATACTGTCGTCTGCCCCGGCTCTAACCTCGAGTGTTTACTTTTTGCAAACCTTGTGAGCGCGCAAACCCAAACGCTGTGACCTCGTGCCAAATGTTTTTATTGGTTTATTAAGTACAAACAGGCGAGTTATGAAAAATTGAGTGCGAGGGATATGTTCAATCACACAAAAAGATTTTGGAATGAGACGGCCACCTGTAGTAGCGTTTAGTCCACTGTCTATAATAGCCTAATTTAGAGATCACTTTTTTATTTATTTTAACCGACAACTTTGATCGGTTAACGTTGATACGGTCAGCCATCGGTCAAACGGTCATCGGTTAACATAGGCAGGTGTTAACTTTACCAACAGTCTTGCTTGAAAAAAAGGTTCTAAAAAAATAAAAATGTAGTCCATACTACCTTTATTTGTTTTGTATATCATTTCAAACTGCATTTCCACATTGCAATTTTGTATAGACTATTCATAAACTGAATTAACAAAAAAATTGCTATATCGTTATGTATATCGTTATCGGGATATCAAATGAGCTATATCGGGATATGAAATTTTGGCCATATCGCCCAGCCCTATTACAGACCGTGTCAACCAAACACCAATTAAACACCAATTAGTGTACTTTAAAAACTGGACAGCAGCTAAAAGAAACACTACAAAGGAGGAAAAAACACTTACTTTCCAATGTTGTCTGGAAGTGCTTGTAAAGAAATGTCATTGATGGAAAGGCATGTTAAATTCTGTAGTTCCGAAAAACTTTCTGGCAACCTGAAACAAAACAAGCACGAAACTCACAGTTCACACGGGGAATGACAGAGAGATTAATAACTGATAGAGTAGTGGACAGGTGAATGACAACATAAATCATGAACAGAACCAAAAAATAACTGCTAACAAGACATATCTGCCACTAAACTAAACCATATGGAGGTTTGTTAAATAATTAACCAAAGAATACAGCAGAAGTCGAGCACTGTAACATCCAGCAAAATGGGGGAACAAATGGGCAAACTGAGCCAGAGTGGATCCAGTGCTAATGCATTAGCACATGACCTGTCGAGCACAGCACAGCTATTAGGATACCGTCAATAAACCGTATTTGTGTGGTGTATTACACGTGCAATTATACTCGTTTAAAGAAGCACCCAGGGCCTAAGCAGTAAATATATAGCATTTCCACATCACATATTACGATTTTTAAATGATATGTCTGTAGTTATGTAGTATTAGAAAATGAAATGCACATCAATTACCTTGTCAAAGGATTTCCACTAAAATCTGCTACTTGGAGGGTTTTACAGTATGAAATGCTTTCAGGGAGTTCCATAATGTCTGTGAGGAAAGAGAGGAAACAGATTTAATCCACTTACAACAATAAACACCTTGCAATATTCAAAACTATGGCTTTGTACCAAAGCCTAGAGAAGTGCTTGTGTGGACAGTATTTTAAGGCATCATTGGTGCACGTCCAACATCAAGGCAGAGATACAATTTCCCATCTTCATCAACATTTGTGAGTGCTATGAATTCTTGTACTTAGTAGAGCACTACACCATTAGCTTAGCAACATACTAACACAAGACTCCATTTGAAACAAATGTGAGTGGAGTATACGGTGCTTTTCTTTTTCTCACTTCAGTCAACATGGATCAATGATTTTGATGACATCATTCTGCACTTCAGCTTCTCATCAGATTTTCTGTCCAATCAAATGCTCTCTGAAATCAGTCACTTGTGCACTATATAGGGGTTAGGGAACGATCAGACAGTGCACTATATAGGGGATAGGGAATGATCAGACAGTGCCTTATATAGGGGTTAGGGAACGATTAGACAGTGCACTATATAGGGGATAGGGAATGATCAGACAGAGCCCTATATAGGGGATAGGGAACGATCAGACAGTGCCCTATATAGGGGTTAGGGAACGATCAGACAGTGCACTGTATAGGGGATAGGGAACGATCAGACAGTGCACTATATAGGAGATAGGGAACGATCAGACAGTGCCCTATATAGGGGATAGAGAACGATCAGACAGTGCACTATATAGGGGATAGGGAATGATCAGACAGTGCCCTATATAGGGGATAGAGAACGATCAGACAGTGCACTATATAGGAGATAGGGAACGATCAGACAGTGCACTATATAGGGGATAGGGAACGATCAGACAGTGCACTATATAGGAGATAGGGAACGATCAGACAGTGCCCTATATAGGGGATAGAGAACGATCAGACAGTGCACTATATAGGGGTTAGGGAACAATTAGACAGTGCACTATATAGGGGTTAGGGAACGATCAGACAGTGCCTTATATAGGGGTTAGGGAACAATTAGACAGTGCACTATATAGGGGTTAGGGAACGATCAGACAGTGCACTGTATAGGGGATAGGGAACGATCAGACAGTGCACTATATAGGGGTTAGGGAACGATCAGACAGTGCCCTATATAGGGGTTAGGGAACGATCAGACAGTGCCCTATATAGGGGATAGAGAACGATCAGACAGTGCACTATATAGGGAATAGGGAGCGATCAGACAGCGCACTATATAGGAGATAGGGAGCGATCAGACAGTGCACTATATAGGGGATAGGGAACGATCAGACAGTGCACTATATAGGGGATAGGGAATGATCAGACAGTGCACTATATAGGAGATAGGGAATGATCAGACAGTGCACTATATAGGAGATAGGGAGCGATCAGACAGTGCACTATATAGGGAATAGGGAGCGATCAGACAGTGCACTATATGGGGGATAGGGAACGATCAGACAGTGCACTATATAGGGGATAGGGAATGATCAGACAGTGCACTATATAGGGGATAGGGAACGATCAGACAGTGCACTATATAGGGGATAGGGAATGATCAGACAGTGCCCTATATAGGGGATAGAGGACGATCAGACAGTGCACTATATAGGGGATAGGGAATGATCAGACAGTGCACTATATAGGGGATAGAGGACGATCAGACAGTGCACTATATAGGGGATAAAGAACGATCAGACAGTGCACTATATAGGGGACAAATGCCAAACCGACCAACAGTTATATCATGATTGTTCAATGACAACAACAGAACAAACTCCTTTAAAATACGGGCCAGATCAAATATGTTGCATTGCGCATTGTGTATTTCACAGCAAAATGTTGGTCCTTCTGTAGCTTGAATTAAGTCTATAGGTTTAATATAGAGAGCTATAATACCCTTGTATTTCATAAAACTCATCAACTCATTCATGATCTGACCGTTTGCCTGTTTGGTGATCAGATTAACAGTTTTGAACCAGTGTGCGATCGCCCATTTTCAAACATTCGTTTTTTTCAAAGCCTTTCTTCAAAGAAAGAGAAACATGTAAAGATCAAAGTGCTACAGACCATTGACAAATATCTTTTCTTGTAGGAATTTTTATGAGGAATTCCATGTGGAATGTAAAAATTAGTGGAACTAATTTGGTCTGTGAGCATTTCCCATCGATCAACAACCTCACAGCTCATAGAGAAACTTAAGGGGATCTTTACTGTTGCCTTACATTTTGCTCGGTTTCATTTCAAATGCTTTCTTACAAGTTATCGGTCTATGTGGGAAGTGGAGGTGGCTCACAAGGGTTTGAAATAGAGCCAGTATTTCAATAATTTATATGCCTGCCATTAAAAGGTGACTAAGAGAGAGCAGAGTTCAACTAGAATATGATGTCCTGGTAAGAGCTCAAACTGTTCTTAAAGGGACAGTTCACCCCAAAATGAAAGTTTTTATTTTGAAAGAAAGTATTTATTAATGCTCATGTCATTCCAAACCAGCATGCATCTCTCTTCTATAGAAAGAAAGTTTGACCCCACTGACCTTTCTGAACCATTAAAACGGTTTTCAAAAAAGCCTATTTGGGGTTCATAGAAGAAAGTAAGACATGCAGGTTTAGAAAGACATGAAGGAGAGTAAATAATGGCAGAATTATAAGCTTTTGATGAAAGACACCGGGCATTTAAACCACGAGACACCACAAACCACAAAGTCTGGTTTTAAAAATGGCGCTTGAACAAAAACAGTAAAAATAGCTGGAACGAAAACTCAATTTTGGCCGTGTATACGCTGGGAATGACTGTGAACGGCGCTGAAGAGCTCTCCGTAATTGCTGAGCACAGAAACCCAGCTGCTGAAATATGCTGGGCGTATGCTGGGAGTGTGTGGGAAGGGCAGGACACGGGAGGCCAAAGTTTCTCACACATGCAGTAGTTAAACCGCGGCCTGATAAGCCATGGAGCTTCTTACCATTTCGAGAGATGTCTAGCTCTACAAGCAGGTTGAAGTTCGCTATATCCCCCGGCAGCCGCTGGATCTCATTGTCACTCAGGCCGAGTTTTCTCAGCTTGGTCAAGTTGAAGAATGGCTGAAACAGATCAAGTGATGCACAATCATCAATACACGGTGCAATACAGTTGCATTATATATTGTACGATTGAAGGACCAGTGCTTGTGAAAATGCAAGACCTTTAAAGGGTTTTAAAGACCTTAAAAGTAATTTTTTTCACCCCCATGTAATTCCAAAAGTTCATAAAATGCACATAAAAAGACGTATGGGATGAAAACATTGAATTTGATGCAATTTCTCCAAGCTTAAAGGTCCCATGGCATGACATTTTCATTTTATGAGGTTTTTCAACATTAATATGAGTTCCCCTAGCCTGAATGTTGTCCCCAAGTGGTTAGACATGTTGATGAGTGTAAACAGAGTTCTGGCTGTCTTTCTCTGCCTTTGAGAAACTGAGAGCTCAGATGAGCTGATCTTGAATTCTCCTGTTATGAAGTCATCAGGAAAGGTTTCCTCCGCTTCCTCTGCTTTGCCCGCTCAGAGAATTAGTAGATTCAGTTTATCAGTCGCGATGTCTGCACAGGCTTTACCATATGGATTCGACAGCACTGCCACAAGCAGTGAGTAACAGTGTTCATTAATGCCTGATCTGGGATCAGTGAGTTCTGATGTGTAGCTAATCATTCAAGTTCACACAGACTTTCTTTCTAAATCGTTTAAAACTGTCAGTCCTGCCGCTGGCCGTCTTGATGCATCGGTGAATCAAGCCAGTGACTAAAACGATCAACTTCACGTCATTTCTGTTAGCAGCATGAGACAAATCTGTCATTTAAATGATTAAACTACAGACAGCGATCAAAGAACACTCTTTATAATGTTCGGATCTGTCAATCACACGTATATGTGCAGTGCACGTCTTGTCCAAACTGCCGTTTGAATGACGCTGTTAACAGAAGCTCTTACTGTATTCATGTCGATGTCGTGTTTTTTGTTAGTTGTGGTGAAAGCATTTTATGAGAGAAATAACGTTGCAAAGTTCACTGGTGTTTATTCAGAGCTCTCAGATACAAACAAAATAAACTTGCGCTCACAGCGCTCTCAACAACTCTGTACAATAACACTCATCTTTCCCCAGCTCTCCGTCACTCTCTGGACTGGCAGCGCTTGCATGCAGACCTCTCTAAACCACGCCCCCTCCACCACATAATCTCATTTCAAATGCAAAGATGTCAGCCAATCACAACGGTGTTTTTCCTGAAGTCTCATCATAGATACGCCCTTTGAAACAAGCCAGAGGGTTTTTATCAGTATAGAAAAAAAGGCCTTTTTTTCTAAACAATGATATTTTTTGATGTAAAAACCATACTAACAATATAAATACACCTCTGGAAACATTATAAAATAAAATAAAAAATCCATGCCATGGTATCTTTAATTGTAAGACATACCATGTGATGGAATGAAGAACTAGATTATTACAAAATTAATATTAGGCTTTTTTTAATATAATAAAGTTGTCGCTGTTGTCTCATAACCATAACACTTAGCATGTGAATTAAGTTATGTGAGCATGTGAGTTAAGCATGGCTATCAAAATCCAGTGTTCTGTATTTTGCGTACGTGAGTTTTTGTTGTAGATGGCTATTGCTGCGCGTTTAGCTAGAATGACATACAAAACCAACCCATTGCGCCACTGAATCTGCATTAACGACAACAGCTGGGGCAACAGCCTTAGTCCTAATGGGTTGTTATCATAGCTATCAAAATCCAGTGTTCGGCATTTTGCGTACGTGAGTTTTTGTTGTAGGTGGCTATTGTAGATGGCTATAAAAAACATTGTGTTTTGTGCTAATTAATTGAGACTTCTTACAGCTCTTACAGGTTGTTGGCCTTGTTTGTTTCGTTGCTTCTATTGCTCTCCCCTTTTTTGTAAGTCGCTTTGGATAAAAGCGTCTGCTAAATGATTAAATGTAATGTGAATGTGATGCTCATTTATCACCTTGCAAAAAAATAATGATTTTACGTTATATTTTTACACAATATTATTGTGTAAAAACATTGCAGGTCAAGTCGAGTGCAATGCATTGTGGGATTCCATGGAATATGCTTTGTTGTTGTATACTGCACATTTTGCTAATGCTAATTCCTCGCATACAGAACATTTGTATACTACATCCTGTAGAAACAGTAAGAGCAGTACACTATTCCAAACAGTCAATGTTTAGAGAGGATTATGGGTTAGTGATTCTTTACTGACTCACATTTCTGTATTATTGATGCGCCGGTCTAGAAATACAAGACACACAAGAAACTCCCTGTGCAAAAGGGGGACGAACAGAAGCAAGTGGTCCAAAAAGAAACAGAACTAGTTAAAGAGGTTAGTAATTACTAATGTCCAGTGGCCTGGCAGAGGCAGCTCAGTGTATGGCTCTCTGTGATGTAATCAGCTATTCATGTCTATCTGCCTGACCTACTTGTTGAGTTCCTCCCACCTCTCACTGGCTCCACGGCTGATGCGCTTGAAGCACCCCATAAAACAGCACAGAGGCCGTTACAAGCAACTTCCTGTATGTGTTCAACACAATCAAGGAATTTAGGAACACATCATGGTGTGAACTGGGTCTAGTTTACGATTTCGGTATAACCTTACAGACACACTTTTTAAATTCTTCATTACACAGACAATAGGAATAATTAGGAATTTATAATTCCTGGTTCGACTATTAATGACTCTTGTACTTTTTATTGACCATTTTGACCCTTCAGCCAAACACTCAGTAAGCGAATGTCTGCTTCCTGTGGTACTTTTACCAGTTTAGGGGCTTCCACACAAGAGGAACATTTCCAGAATTCCTATTACTATCACTGAAAGTACCCACTTTTTGGCATGTTTGCACCACAGGAACTGAGAACTTTTGGGGGAATTACATTACCTCGTACTTCAGAGTAGAGTCTAACCAAACACAATAGGAACTAGGGGTGTAATGGTACACCTATTCGCACCAAACCGTTTCGGTACCGGACTTCCGGCTGTCTGGCGATCACCAGACCAAGCTCAATTTAAAATTGAACATTGGTCTGGGGAGTCTGCTCTGTATTTTCTACTGCACAAGAGGCATGATCAACTGGTATTATCTGAATACCTCTGTATGCAATTGGATAGTCCTTTAACCACAAGAGGCATGATCAACAGACAACAGACAACCCATAATTTATGAATCTGTCATCGTGTTAAACCCGCCAATAGGGAATAGTGAAACATTTTAATAGTGAACAAACAAACAATAGTGAATTTTTTTTTTTTAAATGTTGTAAAACAATCACAGACTGGCAGGTGGATAAGACAGTCTGTAATTGGTTCCCGAAAAAGTGTAACAGAAGCAGTAGAAATAAATGTAGAGGTTTCCAGATCAAATAGCCGGCAGATACGGCTGGGCTTACACAGTCTAGACTTCCGGTACAGTGCATGTGTGAACCGAAAAGTACCAAATGCAATCAAACAGTTAACAGGCTTGTTTTATGCGCAGAAAAGACTTTTAATCCGAGTTCCTAAATTAACATATTGAGTATTCTGTCCATTTCATCACAAAATTCAAACAATAAATGCTGTTTTGATGCTCTTTAATGTGGCGTGACAGATCACTGTATACGCACGTCAGTTCAAGCGGTTGGCACGGCGGGCAGTGAACGTGATCATCTCGTCATAGTCAAAGAATAAACATGAATGAACATCTGAAGGTATATTGAGGATACATCACAACTGAAACGTATCATATGTTGTGTAATCGCTCAATCAGTGTTTCAACAGCAGAAAGACGTCAACATGTAGCATCACATTTACCTCAGAAGTCATTCAGTGTCCACAGCTGTTAGTCCACTAGAGAAACAAACTCTTTCACTAAATATATACACTATATTAGCTTATATATTCATTATATTCTACTGAACCTGTTAGTGATATCTGGATTATTAATGTGCGTTTAAATCTGTCATGAAAATGACAGCCACTGTGTATAAATAATTATATTTTAACAATGAAAATAAGTTTATAATTAGATTCAACTTAAAAATACCTTATGTGAAGTTTACATGTTTGCATTCAATGTGTTATTTGAGTGTTGATTATATCTAAAAATAACATAGCAACTGAATTTAGGCTAATTTGGGCTCTGTTGTTATATTATAGTAATGTGTAAGTAAGGGCTCCCTATAGTTTACAGCATTATCTTTAAGAAATTTCTAGTTATAATTGAATTCAGGGACAGCCATAGCCTGACAAGCCAGACCCACATCAAGATGTTTGGTCTGGAAACTCACCATTGACAGCTCAATCCGAGGGGCGGATAAACGGTTGTCTTTCAAACTCCCTCTGCACGCGATAGGATAGCGCTACAACCAACCAGAGCAACGAAGGTGAAACAGAGCTCGCTGACAGATTAAACATTCACCGTATCCGGTCGGCAAAACTCCGAACAAATCATCCCTTTTTAAGAATGACTTCAGTGCCGTTCTTTGTTCTTTTCTCAGCTTAGCTTAACTCCAAGTCTTCCAGAGTCGCAGTCAAAGCTGATTCGAAAGACCGCCGTTCGCCAGCTTCTGTGTTTACTACAAGCATGCAAGCGCAACTCGGCCGTCGTCATTATGGCCCCGCCCACCGACTCTATACACGATGTGATTGGCCCGGCAAGATTTTGGCGTTTACAGCTCAGAACTGTATTGAGAGTTGCTAGACGACACTCGCGAACAGATTAAATTTGCTGCCGCTAGGGTGCGTCTAGATTTCTAGGCTAGGACAGACACAATTTTTTCAGTAAACCACTGTTTAATAGAAATAAATTAAAAGCAATTTTGTAAAACTGTTGTACGGAAGCGTGACTTCAAAACCAAGGTACAAACTGAACCATCAGTTTTGTGTACCATTGCACCCCTAATAGAAACTAATTCCAGGTCTTTTGGAGTCGACTTGGACTCCCATTGTGGGAGTGGATAGAATCGACTCCTCAACTCCCTTTACTTTAAATCAAAAGAGGGTCAGAGATAAGACAAGATGGCAGTCATTACACACAACTTATTTACCCCGACACAAGGTCACTCTCCATTCTTAAAAAAAACACACATTTAACGTGACTGTTCAAATTAGTCCAATTTAGCGATGATTTGAATAGCTATCAAAGTTAATACCAAGCTGTTACCAATACATAAGAAGAAACGAGAAGAAGGTATTCTTTAATGTTTTATTCCTATTATAGGCTAATGGTCGGGTGATGGCGCTAAATGGTGCTTTGACAGGAGAGTTAAAGATAATAGAAATGAATACATACGATAACGTACACTTATTGATATATATTCTCTGTGTGACTTTATGGTTAGCTTAATGAACACGATTCCAAGGTTAACCATGGAATAAAACAAAAACAAGCATCTCAGATATTTTGTTGTAACTTTAAAAGTAATGTGTTAGTTTAGTAACTTGAAAAAAGTAATCTGATTACATAACACATTATAATGTGTTATTTATAACACGGTTTTATACATTTTAGTAATGCGTTTAAATACCTTTAGTTTTTAAGCTGAATTGCTGCCATATTTCTGTGCCCTACTGTCTGATGAATAATCTGCACAATCAATCTTTTGTTGTCGTTTTAGGTATATTGTATTGTTTTGTCCTGTTGTGTAACATTTCATTTTTTGCTTGATTTTCTCATACTTTCCATAAACTATTCCAGATGCATAAAGTTCATTCTGCTTAACAATAATACAATCTTATTTTTCACAGTACATTTAGAGTGCATTAGTGCCCGTCCACTTTTTCTGGGATGATGGTCCAGAAAGTGGGTCTTTTTTCATAAATTTTCTGCAAAGGGACTAAAGTTTTTGTTAAAGTTTTAAAATCATAAACCCAAGATATTCGAGGTGAATCAAAGCACTGCAAAGTTTTATTTGGAGCAAAAAAGTATTTGAAAATCAGAAAAAAGTAAAAAGGTACAAGACTGTGTACATAAAGGCTTTAATGAGGGAAAGAACTACAATCCCATAAAGCATTGTGAATGACAATCAAACTGAAAACAATGGAGAAATTTTAAACTATTCATTTAAAGTTGTTGATTATATCTATTATTATTAAGTTTATTGCAAAACAATATGCGCAATCCATACAAAAGATTTGCTTGTCGTAACTATGATTGAGGGAATTTTCTGTACAGCATCATGGGTAATGTAGTTTTTCACCACAAATTCCAATGTGAATCATTTTTAAAATAAATTTGAAATAATGTCGGCTGTCGGCTTCAACAGAAACATATCCCTTTGATTAAGAACCTCAGAGCTCTGCTTCAAAGGTTTAGAAGTTAACATTCAAATCAATGTTCCTTATGGAGAAAATGAATGTAGGTTTGGAAACTGACGGTTTCACTCTGTATTCATAAAGATCAAGTCATCTTTTGCCCTTCTGCTCTCTGGGTTTCTGTCCTTCTGCCTTAGTGAGCACTTTCTGTCAATGACAGTGACATATATGTGTTTAGTGTCCATTCAGGACATCTGTAGCCTTCTTTTGAGTGACAGGAAAAAAACTTTTTAGTATAAATCCTTTTCCATTCAGGTAAGCTTTACATCTCTGTTGGACAGCCAGCAGAGAACAGTGTGAAACTGACTTCAAAAGATGTGACTGCTCTTTGAGTTCATGTAATAAATGAATAATGCATTGCGTTTCACAGAATCTGAAGACCATCGTGGTGATTTAAAGGAAGCCACAACAGAGAGGAGCAATTTTAGACATCAGTGTCAAATAAAAAAATGCAAATAATTGAATATGCCTCAACTTGCATGGACAGTTCAAACTAATCTATGGTTCACTCAGAATGAAAAAAAATTATAATTAAACTCATGTCGCTCCAACCCTGACCTGTACTTTACTTTCTTCCAAAAAGAGAATATCAAAGCTGCTCTTTTCAATAGAAACAATAGATGGTCACTGCCAAGCACGTTGAAGTTATACAATAGTCACATGCTAGTCACTTTCCACTGTTATCCTGATGATACTCAGTTATACATCATCTCTAAAATATCCAAGTTGACAGTGTGTTTAAGATATAAAATATTGGATGACCTGTAATTTTCTTGCATTAAATTTAAATAAAACTGAGCCTGATGTATTATTTATTAGACCAAAAAACTGCACACAGAATATCTTAGAATACAAATATTTTTTTTTCCTACTATGGAAGTCAATGGCTCCAGTTAACTGTTCGGTTACTGACATTCTTCAAAATATCTTCCCTTGTGTTCAGCTGAAGAAAAGAAATTCATACAGGTTTGAAACAACTTAAGGGTGAGTAAAGGATGACAGAATTTTCATTTTAAAGTGAACTATCCCTTTAATGTAAAGAGTCGCTTCTAGTGACTAAATCCTAAGATTATTAGAAAAGTATTAGAAAGGTCTGCGTTCTCTCTTAAAATTAAAGAACAAACCATAAGAAAAAAGTAATTCAGAAAGCAACAACTCTTTTCCCGCTAGGGTAAAAAAAAAAAAAAAAAAAAAAAAATTCTAGCTTCATGCATTCATTTTTTATCAACACTTAAATGTGGGTAATTTTAGTTTAAAAAAAGGAACATTTTGACCAAAAAGCTGAGAAAAATCAAGTTTTTGTGAAAGATGGTACTGAGAATAACTATTTTGTGTTTCCAGTGTAAAATCCTTTTTTTTTTTTTTTTAAGAAAACGGGTGAAATAGTAAAATTCCAATGAAATTACACGTGCCAAAATTTACATAGTTAGCATTAACGCAGGCAAAATGATACAATATTTTAAAAAACGATTTCTCCATAAGGTCACACAAGGGTTAAACTTTGATTTTGGGTTTACATTCGACATAAGAACTGGAGAAACCGCAACACAGTTGCCATCAGACGCAGACATCCAAAAACAGACAAAATGACAAATTCAACTGCACTTGACACTTGACCTCCTACACTGGCTAACTAACCCAGTCCCAAATGAAGTGAAACTATGCGAGAAACACAAACAGGCCATCATCAAAAAGAGAAAGACCAAAAAACAAGAAGAGTAACATTTGTGTTCCTCTTCTCACTCTGTAATAAACACATTAGGTGTGCACAGGAAGAGAACATCGTCTAGACAATAGAGAGACAGAAACCTCCCAGACTGCAACAGGTACGGCACACAAAAGAGCTCTTTAGATTCGGAAGTTCACACCACATTCATCTCAATACTTCCGCTACGATGACTGCTATTGTTTATTAATGAATCAAACCTGCAATCCATGAGAGGACAAAACCATCAAGCGGTATTGGCGAGGCGGAACACTGAACCCGTTCTTCCTGTTAATGAAGCTTGGCGGCTGTCGCCCCTCCTCCACCCTTCAGCACGTTCACATTAACCTTTTTAACCCCTCGGTCAATATTTGAAGCCTGATTGGAATCAAACACAGTTAGACACAAAGCTAACACAGTCACAATGACAATCCTCAGAATACAAGATGATACACATACAACTGAAACTGTGACCCATTTCCACCCATTGTAAATCATTAAATTATTCCTAAATTTTTAATACAAATGAACAAAATGACTGCCGTGCAAATTTACTTTAGATAAAAGGAATATAAAAACCTAGGTTATAAAGAAAATGAACTTGGTGCTTGTCAGTGCCACTGTGCCGATTCAGAGCGACTGAATCATCTCGGAGCGACTGAATCATCTCGGAGCGACTGAATCATCTCGGAGCGACTGAAGCATCTCGGAGCGACTGAAGCATCTCGGAGCGACTGAAGCATCTCGGAGCGACTGAAGCATCTCGGAGCGACTGAAGCATCTCGGAGCCACTGAAACATCTCGGAGCGACTGAAGCATCTCGGAGCGACTGAAGCATCTCGGAGCGACTGAAGCATCTCGGAGCGACTGAAGCATCTCGGAGCGACAGAAGCATCTCGGAGCGACAGAAACATCTCGGAGCGACAGAAACATCTCGGAGCGACTGAATCATCTCGGAGCGACTGAAACATCTCGGAGCGACTGAATCATCTCGGAGCGACTGAATCATCTCGGAGCGACTGAAGCATCTCGGAGCGACTGAAGCATCTCAGAGCGACTGAAGCATCTCAGAGCGACTGAAGCATCTCAGAGCGACTGAAGCATCTCGGAGCGACTGAAACATCTCGGAGCGACTGAAGCATCTCGGAGCGACTGAAACATCTCGGAGCGACTGAAGCATCTCGGAGCGACTGAAGCATCTCGGAGCGACTGAAGCATCTCGGAGCGACTGAAGCATCTCGGAGCGACTGAAGCATCTCAGAGCTATGGGAAGCCAAACAATCCAAAAGTGGGACGAGACAGCGGGCTGTTACAGAGCTCGCGCCGCGCGGACATGTCATCTGCGCGGTTCAATAGACCGAGCCGCGCGGCCGACTCGTCAGCGCAGCGCGGACGTGTTTACTAGCGCTACCCAATGGGCAGCGCGGCGCGAACCATAAATGCACTCAAATATAGGCTACAATAAAGAAACCCCTCATTCCTTACAAACATTGGTTCTCTGCTGAAGTTTAATTGTTTTTCCCTACAGTAGATAAATGAAATCGGGGATGAAATGCATTTTCTTTTGTTTATTATCTTGAGAAGTCAAGTCAGTGTTGTGTCGATACTGAACTGCACGCTATATGGAAATATCTGTAAAGCAAACGTTAATGATTTTCAATATCATATTCCTCTTGAGAAGCGCCAACCTCCTGGTAATTATATCAGAGTTTATATGTTCAGGTAATTAATCTTATTAGCCTATTGTATGAAGTTTTGCATTCAGCTATTATTTGTAGACTAAATTAAATTTTTTATTTGCTTCCGACGCCCATGACTGTAATACTTAAGCTTTTTATATCTGAATTCCATAATTATAGATAGATAGATAGATAGATAGATAGATAGATAGATAGATAGATAGATAGATAGATAGATAGATAGATAGATAGATAGATAGATAGATAGATAGATAGATAGATAGATAGATAGATAGATAGATAGATAAGGCTATATCATAATATCATAATATTGATAACAAAGTCATTGAAGTTTCTGCTTCAAATGAACTTGTATCGGTTTAAATTGTTCATTACAGCGCTGGTGAGGATTAGTTCCATAGACCGTGAAAAAAACGGATTAATTCGCGCCGCGCTGCCCATTGGGTAGCGCTAGTAAACACGTCCGCGCTGCGCTGACGAGTCGGCCGCGCGGCTCGGTCCATTGAACCGCGCAGATGACATGTCCGCGCGGCGCGAGCTCTGTAACAGCCCGCTGACTCATCCCACTTTTGGATTGTTTGGCTTCCCATACAGAGCGACTGAAGCATCTCAGAGCGACTGAAGCATCTCAGAGCGACTGAAGCATCTCAGAGCGACTGAAGCATCTCAGAGCGACTGAAGCATCTCAGAGCGACTGAAGCATCTCAGAGCGACTGAAGCATCTCAGAGCGACTGAAGCATCTCAGAGCGACTGAAGCATCTCAGAGCGACTGAAGCATCTCGGAGCGACTGAAGCATCTCGGAGCGACTGAAACATCTCGGAGCGACTGAAACATCTCGGAGCGACTGAAACATCTCGGAGCGACTGAAACATCTCGGAGCGACTGAATCATCTCAGAGCGACTGAATCATCTCAGAGCGACTGAAGCATCTCAGAGCGACTGAATCATCTCAGAGCGACTGAATCATCTCAGAGCGACTGAAGCATCTCAGAGCGACTGAAGCATCTCAGAGCGACTGAAGCATCTCAGAGCGACTGAAGCATCTCAGAGCGACTGAAACATCTCAGAGCGACTGAAGCATCTCGGAGCGACTGAAGCATCTCAGAGCGACTGAATCATCTCAGAGCGACTGAATCATCTCAGAGCGACTAAAGCATCTCAGAGCGACTGAAGCATCTCAGAGCGACTGAAGCATCTCAGAGCGACTGAAGCATCTCAGAGCGACTAAAGCATCTCAGAGCGACTGAAGCATCTCAGAGCGACTGAAGCATCTCAGAGCGACTGAAGCATCTCAGAGCGACTGAAACATCTCAGAGCGACTGAAACATCTCAGAGCGACTGAAGCATCTCGGAGCGACTGAAGCATCTCAGAGCGACTGAAGCATCTCAGAGCGACTGAAGCATCTCAGAGCGACTGAAACATCTCAGAGCGACTGAAGCATCTCGGAGCGACTGAAGCATCTCAGAGCGACTGAAGCATCTCAGAGCGACTGAAGCATCTCAGAGCGACTGAAGCATCTCGGAGCGACTGAAGCATCTCAGAGCGACTGAAGCATCTCAGAGCGACTGAATCATCTCAGAGCGACTAAAGCATCTCAGAGCGACTGAATCATCTCAGAGCGACTGAAACATCTCAGAGCGACTGAAACATCTCAGAGCGACTGAAGCATCTCAGAGCGACTGAAGCATCTCAGAGCGACTAAAGCATCTCAGAGCGACTGAAGCATCTCAGATTGACGTCGAACAGAAAACATCGAGCTCTGATGGCATTTGCCCTCGCTGTAAGGCATTTGTATTGCGATTAGAACGCGGTTTGCAGTATTTTGAAAATAAAATAATGTTGATGAGTCTATGAAAAATTGTGTCTCAATTTTTCAGACTTGAGCACGCTAGTTATATATTTACAATTTTTTCATGATTACCAGATCGAGTGTGAGGAAATAAGCACAGAAAGGTTAGATCCAGAGCTGGTGTGTGTGTTAGCACATGATCACACACACTCCCCATCCTCCTCATCACAGTAGCCGGTGTAATCCACATCTGGTAGCCGAGTGTTGTTCTTTGCTCGGGTTTTAACGAAAAGGAGAAGTTTAAAATCTCTTAAAACAGACACGATAGCCGATTCAAACGACTGATGTTCCACGGCGGCATCCATCTTTGTAATGTACAGTCTTCTACACCGTCGATGCGCTGTCGTCATCGTGTAAAGCCCACGCCAACGTTTCTGGTTGGTGCCGCAATTTTGACGAAATGGGTTTGAATGAGCTCTTTGCCAGACTACTTGCAGAGCAAATCTAAATTTGCTGGAAGTTATCTAGGTTATCCCAGGCTAGGTACGATGAGATCTCTTGAGATTAAAATGTGACGAGATTTCTCGTCGAGTGAAAATCTTTCTTGCGATATTGCCATGATAGCGCATGAGGGTGAAATTAGCACTACTACTTTTACATTAAAGGTGTCATGAACTGGCTTTTTTCTTTTTATATATATATATATATATATATATATATATATATATATATATATATATATATATATATATATATATATATATACTGTTGTCTGAGGTCTAGGGTTGGGCATCGAGAACCGGTTCCAACTTGGAACCGTTTAAAAAATAACGATTCCATTGGAATCGTTTAGAAAATTTGTTTTCGGTTCCGATTATCGGTTCCAAACGCGCAAGTTTTGGTTTCCATGGCCACCTGATTTCCGGTGCTTGCGCACCCGCTTGTTCTTTTAGCCATGGAAGCCCGGTAAATGGCGCTATGAAGTGTGGATTTATTTCACTTTTAAAAAGCCTGGGTCGGCACAGTGCAACTAGTGTTGTCAAAAATATCGATACTGAAATATCTGAAAAGATACGATAGCCTGCTCAGTTACTGCAGTATCGATCCCAGCTGCGCCCTCCTCTCCTCTCCTTCTCTGACCGACAGCGAGTTGACGCGCAGCCGCATATTCTCACTCAGCCCGGTTACACGGCGAACGCGCGTTCTGCTGGACTTTTCCTTACGACAGCATGTTAGTGTTAGTGTGTGTGATCGGTCTGAATTTCGCGCGGGATTGCACATAATTCTACGAATCCCTCAGATTTCAGGCTCACATCTGAAGCGCACACTTACACATAGCCTACCGTAATAAAGCCCCCTCTGACATACAAGTGCAAATATTTGCTTCTTTTTCCAGCTTATTATTGGTCAAATACAATCAACCAAATTGTCAGTGCACATTTTGAAGAGTATTAATGTAAACACAGCCGTAAACAATTCAGGAAGAAATGAAGAATGAGTAACAGGAACAGTGTTCAGGAGGATCCATGAGTGCGGCAGTTCTTAAAGGGACAGCAGTTATTTGTTCAAAGTCAAACTACAAAAAGACAAACGATCACACTGCTCTTGACTGATCAACGTGTGTAACTTTAATGGTTTTATATGAAACTATTTAATTTTTTGCAAAAAACATTATCCAATGTTATTTTAAATTTATTTAGCCACTTTGCATTTTTTAATTCAGTTTCTTACCTGAATGTTAGACCTACCTGAAAAAATAAAGCAGTCTTTCATTTATATATTTTATTCTATTATTTACTTATCTACTATTATCTACTTATTTATGTGTGCTATTTTTTGTAATATGTTTATTTGTTCTTATATAATTACTGTTTAGTCGTCTTTTTTAATTCAATTTACCATTCGAAATCAAGCTTCCTTGTGCTGTGTTTAAGCTATTGCAACACAATTACCCCGTTGTAAAAAATACATTGAGTTAGCAAATATTTGTGAGAGAATTTTAATAGTAATTGATCAATGTTTATATAGGATACTTTCAAAAGACAGACAAAAAAAAAAAAATTATATAAAAAATATCTAATTGACAGTATATGCAGCGTTTTTCCCCCCGTGGTATTGAAAATAGCATTGAATATCGATGTGACACGTTTTGACTCCACCCCTCAAAGAATCGGAATCGAGAATCGAAAAGAACCGGAATCGAAAGTAAGAATCGGAATCGGAATCAGAATCGTTCAAATCAAAACGATGCCCAACCCTACTGAGGTCAACTAATGACGTTTGTGTGGTTTTTACATTCAAAAACATTATGATGAATAAGTAATAGTCTATTTTCTACACTGGATTTGAGGCTCTCTACAAAACGCTGGGTTTTGATGGGCGTGTCGCACTGAAAACTTGGAAGTAAACGCCCACGGCTAGGATTGGATAAGATTTGCATATTTAATGAGCTTCAGCTCCCCTGTCAATTACATGAGAAAGGAGAGAATGAGGGACAAGCGGCAAACAGAATGATTCTCTCGACCACAGGGCTCGTAAACGTCTTTATCAAACAAGCACAATGATTTATTTCTCATCCACCCGCGATTGATTGGACTATTATTTTTATATTACACAAAGCCTGCAAGATCGGACGATATAAGCGCGAAACGCACACACATACATGTTCGTGCGCGCCCCTCTTCAGATGTCATCTGAGAGACTGAGAGAATATCAGAACAACAACGGAATATAATGAGATTGATCGGCCTACCAGGCTTTGCGAGCCCTGGCCCATACGTGTCTGAATGCAGGCTTATTGTACACGCAAGTTAATCATCGCGCTAAACTAATGCGTGCTGCATTGGAACACACACATAGCCGATCGCACATCACGTGGAGATCGCGTGCCTCACAAAACCATTCAGTAGCGCAGAAATCTATTAAGTTCTGTGATCTATCAGTAAAAAAGCTTAGAAACTGAAAAGTTTTATCATATATTTCTTGATAACTAAAACTCACAGCTTCACTATTAGTAGAGAGACGCTGCAGGCAGAATTAATTCACACGCATTCACTCATTAATGCACTATATACATGTAATCTTTATTGTGCTACTTATCTGTATCTTTTTCAGAAAGAGCAGAAATATGTGAGAAATATAACGACCATAAGACAAAAGAACTTATAAAAAAGCTGTTATGTAGGACCAATAACCTTATGGGCAGTGCTGTGTCATATGCCATAGCTGTCCTGTGCCCAAGAAGACCCGAGTTCGAGTCTCAGCTCGAGGCTCAGTTTTATTTGTTCATTAATGACGTCATCAGCGACTAGGTGACGTCGACTCGACTTTCATCACATAAATGTCGACTTTAAAAAAACGGAAGTCGTTCAACCCCTAGTTCACATAAGCAAAACGATATATAACAATGCAATACTATCACATATAAAAACATGTTTTACTCACATACTTGTGTTGCACCGTTACTGTCGGATCCAAATCCAGCATCGACCGGAGCTTTGTTTACGAATGATCCCGCAGTGAACTGAAGTGAACATGTCTTCCCCACGTGAGCTGGAACTTCATTAAAAATAAATGAAGTATCACACATTCCTAATATTAGGATACGAAGGAAGCTTATGCAGCGACTGTTCTTCCACATTATCTTGCTTGCTATCTTCCACATGTTTATTGGTGCTGGCTTGTGATCTATACCTGCGATCGACCGATCGCCTCCATGAGTCGGTGGGCGGGGCTACTGAATTACACGTTCTGTAGAGGTGTGCGTTTCGTCGCGCACTGACGTCAGTATGAAGCACAGGACCGTTTGCTGGGCCTGGTGTCTCGAAAAGCTTTTCTTTGACTAACAAGGAAGTTTTCAGCTCTGAAACTTACAGGATATTCTTATATTACCATGACCTTTTATATATCAAAAGCTGATTTCTCAATTCATCACCCCTTTAAGTAAAAAAAATATTGATTTCATGATTTTAATCGATTCTCATTTTTAAAAACCAATATCGATTCTTAAATCCCAAGAATCGATTAGTCTATCCCGTTTCCAGTTGATGAATGAATAGAACATCGTAGCGGCCTCATATCTAGGGCTGCAAAAACGAGTCGATAAATTGATAATGAAAATCATCGATAATGATTCTCATTATGGATTAGTCGGGTCTGCCCTCTGTGCACGGTAAGCTTCCACCGGTCACACCGAATTACAGCACTGAATAACGCATTTCAATGGACAAAACCCATCTAGAAATTAGGAGTGGAAACAGACTGAGCTGATGCGGCAAAGGCACATGATCCAATCACCCAAAACATGAGAACTGTTCATTTTAAGCCTCAAGGGAATGCATTATTGTTTAATACATTAGCATTTTTGTGTGTAAGTGTGTTCTCAGCGCAAAACGTTAATTTAAAGGTTATATAGAGAACAGTAGTTATATCCTCATCTGTAAATGTTTCAATTCACGCAAGTATTTCCATTTCACATTAAAGCGCGTCCTAAAACTCTGTGTTAAACTTCAAACTGCACTGAGCGGCCATCAAACCGAAAGAACACAGTCGAGAGGTAGACCACAGTAAAAAAAGTTTTAGTTAACTGGACAATTAAATGCAAAAAATTTGGCTTAACCAGGGAAAAGAAGTTGGTTCAACAATTGTTTGACCAACCTAGTATTAATTGTAAATTCGATTTCTAAAGGCAAGTTAAAAAGCATGCAAGTTGCAAAAAGTTAATGCATTCTGGGTGCATCATGCAAAACTCATCCATGACTCCCAGAATGCATTGCCACATGAAGCATGTCACCATTGTTGAGATTCATGGGCTGATTCTTGATGTCTGTGGGAGGAAATCTCACAGAAGGTCAAAATGCTTAGTGTTCACTCTGTTTTGAAGCTTAGTCAGCTTTTTTTTTGACTGAAACCAGGGTGGATCTTTTCTAGAATCACAATAAAACAAAGTCATTGGTATATTGCTCATATTAAACTCAGTCATAAAGTACGAGAATTAAGTCACAAATGATTATATTAATCATCGAGCAGCCGACGGCATCTGATAGTGTATCTTCTTGCCAAGCATTAAAAGGTTGTCAAACTGCCCAACTAAAGAAAACACTTATCACCGGTGACATAAAAAAAAGATTAAAAACTCAGCTGAGCAAAAGATCTTAAATTGGGAGACGTGTGACCTTACTCAGTTAATTGAGTTGAGTAAACTTTTGTATAAAAGTTGAGTAAACTCAAAAAAAGCTGTGCAGCAAGTTGCCTTACAATTTTAAGTTTTAATGTAATATTAAACATTAGTTTAGCTAAAATATCTGCTGTTGGATGCTAAATTTAGGTTTTAAAGTCAACATGTAATTCAAGCATTTTATGAGCGTAGTAACAGCAAAGGATAGTGTGTGTGCGTGTGTGTGTTGCTGCAAAACATTCCTCTGCTAACACAGAGTTTGTTTCCTATAATCTCATTTTAAATGTAGGGATTTAAACTCCTTTTTTACACAATGTATAGCAGAAACATACCCTTACGAAAATTAAACATGGTTTTATTATAGCGTTGTGCCGAAAGGTGATATCATGGATGGCCACCATCGTGATGCCACGGCCCCCGTTGAGAGTCTTGCGAGTGCGACAAACATCCTAGTCTCTTCAGTTAACCTTAAAACTTTGCAGTGATTGCTCTGTAAAATAAAATTGAGAATATAAATACTGCATATATGCCCTTTGAAATACTGCAGTCTATGAGAGCTGTGATGTGTTTTAGTCTGTGAAAATACTGACAGGCAGGCTACACAAATATTGATATTGACATTGTTAGCCTCTTGTCTTTTTTTGCAGGTCTTACACTGTGCATTTAACTTCAAATATTATTTTTTGTACAAGAAAACAGCCCGTATTAATGATTTATAATAGCCTATTGTAGTGTCTCAGGAAATCGTTCTCAGTGTCACAGCTCTTCTGTGGCTACTGCTTTGAAGTGGCAGTTTAAGAAAAAATTCCCATTCTGATTATAACACAAATTTATTCAAACACAGAAGAACAACAAATCAAGAACAAGAAAACGGGAACTCAAAAAATCTGGATTTACATTTCACTTTTAATCTACCGCACAATTCACTTTTTGTCATGCAAAGCATAGCATAGGCTACAAAATAAATTACGTTATTGAAATATTGTAAGTTGGTCATAAACCTACTAGCCTAGAAAACTAGACGAACCCTAGCAGCAGCAAAGCAATTCGCAGCGAGCAACTCTCCATAGACTTCCGAGCTGGAACAACCAAACTTTGGTCAGGCCAATCACATTGGCCCTCATTTATCAAAATTGCGTACACCAAATTTCCAGCGTACACCTTGCGTACACCCAAACCCACGGTGACTTTGAGATTTATCAATATGGACGTTGGCGTACGGCACGCTCAAATCCTACGCCAGCTCAGGAGGGGGTGTACGCACGTTTGAGTTAGTGGGAAAATGCGCAGAAAAACAATTCCTAACACCACAAAATGCACTGACAAGATATGCTATATTATGACCCACTGTTAAAAACCACAACAACAACATTCAGTGTTTATTTTTGTGCAACATGAACGTCAATGTTTAATTTGTGTGACTTTACCAAAGCGTTTGATTTGTAGGCATAGCATATGTATTCCTCCAGTCGCGAGCCTGTGCGCTTTATCTGACGTTTCAGGCCCGCCTGGCCCAGCAGCTGCGCACGGACTGGGACTAAAATAATTCAGACTGACAAAATAATAAAAATGACCTTCTTCTTTTAAATAATAATAAAATCAACAAAAACGACATTCTTCTTCTAAATAACAAGCGTCATTAAGAATAATAATCACCCCAATACATGTGCCGTGATACGAAATTAAATGCTATTTTTTTCAAAACGTGCTGTAAAATAATACAGTGATGGTAATTTATCATCCAAACAGCTTTAAACTGCTGGAGTGCGCTTCTCAACCCCCACATTATTAACAGTACTCGTAATTTGGGTCCATATTTTGTTTTTGTAGGTGCCTTTAATTCCACTCTTTAAACTCCCAAATAAAACAATTTCAGGTTTTTTTTCCACTCTCCTGGTGATGGTCTCAATGGGCGCATCTCAATCATCTCAATAGTTCAGTAGTCAGAGCACTGATCAGGGATCAGCCCATTGACTTATGTCCTAGTCACTGCCCTGACTAGTGGACTAGTGAGATGATTGAGCGCGCCCGATCTCCACGTCGGAGAAGTTTCGCTTCTTTGCCGTCTTCTGTTTGTCCATGGCGTAAAATGAGGGCGTGGGGGAGGCGGAGACTTGAATATATAGGTGCGTGTTATTCTAATGACGATCGTTTTCAGCCGCCGCATTTATAAAGGGCAGGTATTGCGTACACCTGGATTGCAGAGGTACGCACAGCTTCATAAATCAGGCGATAAGAGGAGTGTAAGCATAATCTTACGCCAACATATACGCCCGTTTCTACGCAAGATTGATAAATGAGGGCCATTGTGTATAGAGAACTTTTTACTGCGCCGAGTCGAAGTACTCTCAGAAGTGCTATTCCGCCATACATTATAGTTCTCCTTTTTAATCCGCTTAAAAAAGTGTCACGTTTTATTTTATGTCATCATTCTTGATTGTTCAACTATTTGTGTAACTGTATTTAAATAGGGAAAATATGGAGGTGTTTGGTCGCTTCTAACTTGATCTCTGTTTGGTACCATAGTGAATGAACTGGGCTTAGTGGGCTAAGATAAATGCTATCAGATCGTCACCGCGCGTCAGAGAGATTAACTGCACGAGACGAGAGAGGTATGTATCAACTCGTCTTAGTTAAGGGAATAACAATTTAATATGAAAAGTATCCCTTTAAGTAAATAATATTGAAATATGAAATTAAACATGAAAATGGTTGAACAAAGCCAGTGTCTCCCTGTCTAAATATATCTCATCTACAGTATATAGTACAAAAATGCACAAAGAAAGTAGGAGAAAAGTCCTGGATGACCTTCTTCTTCCATCAAGATTCTGAGGTGTGAATTTGAAGGACGTCAGAGCACATAACTGGTCTGCTGTGGCTTTGTTTGACAATATTAGGGGTGTGCATTGGCACTGCCTTCACGATTCGATTCGATTACGATTCACCAGGTAACGATTCGATTCAATTCGATTCTACGATGCATTGTGATGCATCAAAATTCTACTGCACACAAAGCTAATTTTTCATCAGTCATGAGGCAATACAAGCAGATATTAAACAACAGGTTGTATTGGCTGCTATGTGTCTCCTGTATCTTTGACATAAAAGTTATTAAATAAAATAAAATGTAATTAAATGTAATTAAATAAAATGCAATTAACCCTTAAATGCATGACTGTTTCACCAAACATTCTTACATATTCAGGCCGCTAGCGACCCAGATCTATATTTAACATGGATAGACCTCTACCTGTCGTGATAATATATAAAACTCCTGATTTTAGAGTAACAGCTACAGAAGAATAAAATAAAACCTATTTCGTTACCTTTTGGAGCTTGGAAGGATTCAGTTTGAGCAGATGTTTAATACCATCATCATCTGTCCTCGTCAGAGCTCGTTTACCAGTATATTCAGCATCTGCCTCATATTCGCGATCTCCAGCATATTCTCCAAACTCATTTTCAACGTCTTCAAAATCAATATTTTGATCACTGACAGCTTCTTGACCACATCCATCATCAAGAGACAGTGACACTAACATATGATTGTGTTTAGTACTTGCTCTCTGAAGTAAATCACTAAGCCATTTCAAGTTTTGCAGATTATAATTATTATTGTTTCGTTTTCTGTCAGAGGTAACTATGAGTGAAACGTCACTTCATCATTGGGTATCAGACATTGCCACCTTGTGGAATAAAGGTGAATTGCGCCGTATTTCGTCATTATAGATTAATTTATTATTGTGCAAAAAATATATACGTACAATCCTACACACCTTGGGTCGTTAGCGCGTTTTTAATAACCCGTCTATCGCGGTCATCTCCCTCCGCCTCAGCCATCTTCCTTGTTGTTGTTGTTATTCTCCCGGAACCGGAAGTTTTTGAAACTTCACAACTTTATCGTCCGCCAGAAAATAAACAGTGACATAATCGATTATGGCACTTTGCCGCATCGATGCTGAATCGTTCATGCCCCGCATCGCGATGCATCGCCGAATCGATTATTGTTGACACCCCTAGACAATATTGTGTTTAAGAATGTAAGTGAGCATATTCAATTTTATTTGTTTAACTTCTGTATAAAACCAATATCAGATATCATATCACAATTGCAATCGTGCTGATTGTCCGGAAAAACAACCTTCTTACACGTTATATTGCTTCAGTTCAACTATACATTTAAGAAGAAAATTAAATAAATTTGCCCCGTATTTTGAAATTTCCAGGGCATTCTAGCTGCAATCTAATAGGCTTTTTTAGTGTGGAATGATGTCAGCTCACAGCCTCACACACTGGTAAAAAAACATTATTGCAGATGATACATATCAGCCAGTCCTACCGTCTAACTGTGTATTCGACATAAAAAAGGATTAGCAAAGCTTGCTGAGAGAGCAATGATTCTGACTAGCATCAGACCCCTGATCCAGACTGTGACTCTGACCAACAGGCATCGGTTCCCCCACACACACATCTTTCGTCACGATTAACTCTCCTCACTGCATTCCTCACATTTTAGGCCAAACAACAGGTCTCAGATTCCAGGAAATCTCCACGATAAGAGCATTCGCACATAAACCGACAAGAAACAGGCTTTAAGATATGAAACCGACAAAAAAAACAGGCTTCTCTTCCCAAGAATTTAACCTGTAACAGTAAGTCTAAACTCTACGCGTTTGGTTTTAATTTGGGCTCTTGACTAAATGCCCTACGGTCACATTGGGCCCACATGGTAGGCAAAGGAGAGTTAAATGTCCAACCATTAACGAAAGTCTCTCAAATAAACTCCTGAGATGTTTATATGAGTCTCTGGAGACTCTAGAGAGCACTATTGCTTGCTCTCACAACAACAGTCCTACTTGACTGACTTTGCCAAACAAACAGCAACACAAACAGAGACGTCAAACAGGATGACAGCACATTTTACAGGAATTGCAATCATTCAGAGCATTCAGAGGTTGTGTTCTGGTTTAAAACCTACACTTACAGCCTCAAGAGTATTTTAAGAAGAAATGTTTCACGCTTCAAAAAGGACAAAACTAACGTGGTTATTCACTGATGACCACCACTGAACTTTTGTGAAGTGCGGCAGATCGATTTGTTTAATAAAAGATCCAACTCTAAAAAGAATGATTCATTAACCTATTGAACATCGCTACATTTCTCAGGAACTGGATAAAGAAAGACCAACATAAAAGGCGATGAAAGCCGAAATATCAAATGTAATGGCTATCTAATGACTGAGTAATCCAGGGTTTTTTTTCCGAAAGGGTCAAAATTACAAATTTCGTCTGAGATTGACAGGGGGGTAAAATAATTTTAGAAAGATGGCAGCCTCATGTTTTTACTTTTACACAGAGATTAGTAGGTTTATTAGTAATATCTGTTGACTTGAGCAATCTTTGTTGCATTATACGCCAATGATGACAGATCAAAACTGGGGGAAAAAAGGCACTTTTTGTGGTTTTCATGTTTTCATGCCTGTAACACCGTAAGATATCTTAATATCCTCTTTGATTTTTCTTTTGTTATCTTCATTTTACAGGCCGTATATGTTTAATTCCCCGAGCTATGGAGATCTTAATGTGGCTCCATGAGTAAATTGGTCAAAAGTTCACATTTTCAGTGGTCAAAAACCTTTTCACAGATAATACCTTATTATGTTTAAAGAGGAATGCCTGAAGAACCAAATCATTTGGCTCCAAATCTTGACCAGATAGTGGATTACTTTCTAAATATGCATTTCTGAAGAATAAATTTAAATTTTACCACACTGTAAAAAATGTTGGTTGTTTTTTGTTGGTTTAACTTAAAAAAGTAAGTAACCTAACCAGGTTTTTAACATTTGCCGTCAAATTTTGAGTTTATTGAAATTAAAAATTTGAGTTGATACAATGAAGGAGATTTGTTTAATAAATAGAAACTCAAAATATTTTTGTATCTGAACCACATAAAAAATTGTTTAAATTATGAAAATAGCACTATTTGGCATGTTTCACTGCGTCATCAGAAATAACACACACACAATTACCCAATATGCTTACAAAATCTTTTAATATTTTTTAATAAAGGTTGTCGAATCTCAAAAAATTGTCATTGTATTAACTCAAAATTTTAATTTCAATGAACTCAAAATTAAGGCAACCAGGTAACTTTTTTTCTAAATAATTTTTTACAGTGCAGAAGAAAAAAGAAAGAAAGAAAAGAGTTGACATGGAATCTCACACAACCTATTGTATACTTTTAGATAAAACACCACTTTTTCTTTTGGCTTTATAGTAAAAGCTTAATTTATTCTATATGCATTTAAAAAAAAGAGCGGTCAGAACATTATTCAAAGTTCTGTCTATTGTGAACAACACAAAAGCAAGTAAATGTCGAGGTAATTACAATAAATGTGCACAACAAAAGGGGTTTTCCACTATAAAGAAACTTTTTGTGGAACGAAAAGGTTGGATGTTAAAATATTCTTCCTGGAACCGTCAAAGCCAATACAGAACCTTTATTTTTAAGAGTAAAGGTGGCATTAATTGGAAAGTATATAACAGAGCCAATGGAAATCGAGATGAACATGCTCAGACACGAATAACGGATATCTGAATTCAACAGTTCTGTTTGTAGCTTCCAACAATAAATGGTTAAAACCGGAATGCATTCAGTTCATGCACTCAGTCCTTAAAGGGAAAGTCTGATACGTGGCCAATTTACTGGCGTTTCATGTTTCCACATGTCTGTAATAAAACACAGCTTCAGCTTTTTTTATCCCAGCAACGATACGGTGGAGACCGATAACAGCTGTTAATTATGTTAATTGTGTATTGTGCTAATTAATTGAGATTTCTTACAGCTCTTACAGGTTTTTGGCCTTTTCTGTTCCGTTGCTTCTATTACTCTCCCCTTTTTTGTAAGTCGCTTTGGATAAAAGCGTCTGCTAAATGATTAAATGTAAATGTAAATGTAATTAGACAAAATGAAGAGAATTAGACAAAACGGTGTAACTGAACTTTAGACGCTGTTTTGATCTCTTTTCTCATGTTGCCTTGTGGCGTGAAGGAGCATTTATCATGTTCACGCCTGACTTAATTCTGCATTGGTGTTTGATGAAACTGGATCAAGGACTTTATCAGGCACACTTGCAAAGGAAATACCCTGGAATTCCCTAAAAAAGATTATCCCTTGAAGAGAAGCCACGCAGATAAGCTCAGACATGATAGTCTTGAATGTTTTATTGCCTTAGAGAAAGAAGCGCTGCAGTTGATGGGCACAGCATTTGAATCAGTCATTGATCTGGAAGATTTAATTCATTACATGCTAAAGAATCACTTTGAGCAACACGAGCTCAGTAAATCAGATTTACTGCCTTAGAGCAAAGCAAATGTGTTCTTTATCAAACTTATCGAAACCCTCCACCACTGCTCTGTTCTGAGAGAGTTCTTCTGTCCTCCAATTGGTTTTTCCTTGTTTAATCTTTACCGCATCTTAGATGTGTGGTTGAAGTAAACGAGAGGGGAAAGGAAGTAGCTTGTCTGGCTATCACCAGACCAAGCTCAATCTTTAAAGACTGAACATTGATCTGGGGAGTCTGCTCTGTATTTATTGCTGCACAAGAGGCGTGATCAACGAGCATAGTTCAAATCACTCTGTAAGCAATTAGATAGTCCTTCAACCAATCAGACCAACGAGCCAGCTCTTCTCTATCCGTTATCATGTTAAACCTGCCAATAGTGTGCCAGGTGTATAAGCTGGTTTGTGATTGGTCCCCTCAAATTTGTAACAGAAGCAGGATAGAAGTACAGGTTTCCAGCTTGAGTTAGAGGTTAGATCGGGCTCAAAAAATCAAGCCCGACCCTACCCGAGCCCGTGCACGTTGTGTCCGAGCCCGGCCCAGCCCGACACATTTAATGTAATTATGAGCCCGAGCCCGATTTAAACCCGACCATTGTTCAATACGTGGGCGTTTTGACCAGAACGAGCCTGTGACTGGTGAGGCTCATGATTAAACTACATTTAGTTTTCAGTTTTCTCCACAGCGACTGTACAGCCGAATAACATTTTGTTGCAATATTTTCATGTTTAACACTTTGAAGCTGCTTTGAAACAATCATCATTGTAAAAGCGCTATAGACTATAAATAAAGCTGATTTGACTCCGCTCAATAATCCGCAGGCGCGCGCTCATGATCCGCTCACCGGTAACGGATGTTTGCTCAAATCCAGCTCAGACATTTATCTGTAGCTTACTTTGTTGTTGCCATTAAACAATGTGTTTTTTCCTTCATATTTATGTTTAAATATTATAATATTATTTTTACATTTCACCTGATTACGATGAGTGAAAAGATGCGAGTGGGTCAGAAATGATTTTGGTGGTTATATTTAGTCTAATATTAAGTTTTGTTTTGTAGAAAGCATTTATTTCGTTTTGTTTAAATTGTATCTTAATTTTAAAAAAGGTTTCTTGGGCCAATTGCCTGGATTTAATAAATAAAAAGCAAATAGCAGACTATAATCGCGAGGTGAAGTCGTGGGAGTGATTGCTTTCATTTCATCTCATGAACTGGAGCGCGCGTCTCATAAATAAACCGAAACTCAGCAGGCTATACTTGCCTCACAGACATGACAAATATGCATATAGAAAGCTTGAAATGTCCACTTTTAAACGAAACGATTTGAAGATATTTAATTAAGCAAAGTGCAGTGTTCACGCGAGCAGCTCTTGACACAGAGCGTTTCTGTTTATAATGCTGCGCTCCATCACTGCTCGAGCTGTGAGTTTAACTCGCATTTTTACACTAATCCTGACTTGTGCAACTTTGTAGCCTACACATTTGTTTCTTAGTTGTTGTATTAGTTCTTACTTTGCTAAATATATATATAATTTCTGATTATAGCATAGCTTTCTGCCCACCCAATTAGACTAGTAAAGTAGGCTAATGATTAAAAAAACAAACGCTTGATCACGGGCCCGGCCCTACCCGACCCGAGGATAGTGCAGGGAAATCTCATCCCGACCCGGCCCGCGGGTCGGTTCGGGTCAGGTTCGGGCTCGGGCTCGGGTAGAGAATCTAAACTCTAGCTTGAGTTACAGAACGAAATCAAATCGCCAGCAGATCTGTCTGGTAGGGGTGTCAACAATAATCGATTCGGCGATGCATCGCGATGCGGGGCATGAACGATTCAGCATCGATGCGGCAAAGTGCCATAATCGATTATGTGCAATTCCCCTTTATTCCACAAGGTGGCAATGTCTGATACCCAATGATGGTGACGTTTCACTCATAGTTACCTCTGACAGAAAACGAAACAATAATTATAATCTGCAAAACTTGAAATGGCTCAGTGATTTACTTCAGAGAGCAAGTACTAAACACAATCATATGTTAGTGTCACTGTCTCTTGATGATGAATGTGGTCAAGAAGCTGTCAGTGATCAAAATATTGATTTTGAAGACGTTGAAAATGAGTTTGGAGAATATGCTCGAGATCGCGAATATGAGGCAGATGCTGAATCTACTGGTAAACTCTGACGAGTACAGATGATGATGGTATTAAACATCTGCTCAAACTGAATCCTTCCAAGCTCCAAAAGGTAACGAAATAGGTTTTATTTTATTCTTCTGTAGCTGTTACTCTAAAATCAGGAGTTTTATATATTATCACGACAGGTAGAGGTCTATCCATGTTAAATATAGAACTGGGTCGCTAACGACCTGAATATGTAAGAATGTTTGGTGAAACAGTCATGCATTTAAGGGTTAATTGCATTTTATTTAATTTTATTTTATTACATTTTATTTTATTTAATAACTTTTATGTCAAAGATACAGGAGACACATAGCAGCCAATACAACCTGTTGTTTAATATCTGCTTGTATTGCCTCATGACTGATGAAAAATTTGCTTTGTGTGCAGTAGAATTTTGATGCATCACAATGCATCGTAGAATCGAATTGAATCGAATCGTTACCTGGTGAATCGTAATCGAATCGAATCGTGAAGGCAGTGCCAATGCACACCCCTACTGTCTGGGTTTACACAGTCTAAGAAGTTGCTTCATGGTTATGAGCCATTAAAGGAATATAAGATTGTGGCCAAAACTGGTACTGCAATCACTTTCAAATGACTCTAGAGCGGCTCAACAATTTTACCTCCTACTGACCAAAATACAAAGTACTTACAAACATGACTTTTTAGATTTTGGAGGGTTAAAATCCTCTGTTTTCTCTGCTGCGGTCGAGTTGGGCTCTGCACTTTCTGCCATCTTCCATGCAAGACACATCAACTTCAGCATTGACGCTGTGCCTGACAGCGCGAATCCAGAAATTTGTTTTTTTAAACTATTTGAATATATATTCAAATGTATAATATTCGTTGACAGCCCTAGTTGGTTATGTTGACGAAAGTTAGCCTATTTTCATTCGCTGCATATCGCAGGAATGAGAGTAGTTCCTAGCCATATCGGTCTATAAAATCACTTCTTTTTTCCCGTTGGTCTTAGTACATGATGTAACTATATTATATCGGTCAGTTGGAACCATGGGACATTTAATAAGAGGAAAATATTTACATTTTCCCATTACATGTTTTTTTTTGTTGTTTTTTTGCACATTACTGTTGTTAATAAAAGTTCATTTTATCTGCCTTTTTAATTTAAGCTCAGTGCTTTACTGTCAAATTCCAAGAAAAAAAAAACATGTAATATTATTAGTAACTGCACTTATTAATGCAAAATATTAATTTCATGATTAAATTAGGTTTATGATTAAAAATCCCCCCTGCGCGTCTCCATCTGTAGATCTGAGCGGCACCGGTGCTGCTCTCGAATGTTAGACTGGAGCCCTGCTGAGCATTGTGTTCGTTTCTCAGCCTTGGTGATATGCAGCACTGCTAGTTCTCATTGGAGATTCCACCTCTTAGCCCTCCTTTTTACACTTTCAGTCACATAACTTAAGAAACAAAACAAAAACACAAGCTCGATCACAGCATTCTCCAGTTGTTTAAATGATAACTGTCAGATGGCTGACGTCACTTCGGAGTTCCTACTGGCCATGCAAATTCAACCAGGAGAATAGCCCTATGGGAAACGTAGTTCTCAGGGGAACCACTCTGCTAGATAGTTTCTTTAACTGAGAAATGGTTTTGTTCATGGTGGCAGTTCATGAATCATTCCTTGTGGGGTTTTTGAACTTAAAACCTTTCAGCTATTTGCACAAATATATCCCCACTACATCATGTAATGCAGGAAGAGTTCGCTGCTACCTGCCATTGATATTTCAGGCCCGCAACGTTTTTCTCAACCGCATTCTGCTGAGTTCTAGTGTTCTCAGCACAATGACAGTGGTCGAGTTTCAGAGCCTAGTGAGCTACCTAACTAGACAGCACTTTGGAGACTCATAGGAGCATTCATAAAACATCACAATTTTGGGCACCATAGAAGTGTTACTCGTACAGCTCGGCATATGATGTCCAAAAAATATGAGAACATGTATATGATGCCCAAAAAAGCTACTGATTCAAATTATGTCTAAGGCACAAACAATGCTCCCAACGAGGCTATAAAAGCCAAAACTACTGAAGGGCCATTCCACGTCAAATCAACCAAAAATTTCAGGGATTTCCTCGGCTCAAATTTTTTATTTTGTTTATATTTTTTCTGAATTCCAGCATAGATAGCGATGAAAGCCAAAATATTAAATGTAATGGCTGTATATTGACTGAGCAGTCCACCGTTTTTGCAGAGTAGGGTCAAAATGACAATTTTCACATGAGATTTGGAGCCAAATTACAGGGGGGTAAAAATGACTTTAGAAAGACGGCAGCATAATTGTTTTATATTTACACAGAGAATGGTAGGTCTATTAATAAAACATCTTGACTTTAGCAGTCTTTGTTGCATTATACACCAACTGTGACTGTTCAAAAATGGGAAAGAGGCACTTCTTGTGGAAGTGTTCGCCATGTTTTCATGCCTGTAAGTTCAGAAATAATAAAGATATCTTAATATCCTTTTAGATTCTGGTTCTTAACAAACTTTTCGTTTCTTATCTTCATTTTAAAGGCCCTCAATGTTTCATTCCCAGGGATATGGAGATCTTAATGTGGATCCATGAGTCAAATGTACACGTGTGTCAAAAAGCAAATGTGGGTCACCTTGCACACAGCTTTTTTCTTTTATAAAACAATTTTAAAACAACCCAATTAAATAGAATAATGTTTTTGAAAACAGTAATATTGCATAACAATTTATAATAACTTTTCTATTTTAGTACGTATGGCTATTTATTGAATACCTGTGATCAAAGCTTAATTTATCCTAAAATGCTGATTATGAATGTGGCCACGAAACCTGCTGCTGACTGTGAACTCGAATATGAAACTTCAGCTGATGCGCCACTTTTGATACACAAAACTGAGATTTGGAACATAAAGCTAAAATTGAGTCCTAATGCCCCATATGGTTCGTGGAAATGTTGACTGACTCCTAAATATGCTGACTCGGCATGTAGGCTACATATGATGGCCGAAACTGATGCTGACTAACTCTCACACACACACTCACTCACTCACTCACACCTGCTGACTCTGTCTGAGGATACACAGTACACATACCGCGCTTTAGGGTTTGAGACACGGCCCATAAAATGCTCTCATTCATTTGAGAAGAGCAGCAATGGTCCCAGGACAGGCGTCCTCTTACCTTGGGCAGATCCCGGAGCTGGTTGGCGTCCAGCAGAAGCTCTTCCAAACTGCCTCTGTAGCGATAGATCTCATCCGGGACGAAGAGGAGCGAGCAGTGGCGCTTATCGATCGACTCGATGTGACGGTTGCACCGCCACAGGGGCATACAATGAAACATCACGAGCCCTGGATGAATCCCGAATGCTGGAAAAGTTCGAAACTAAGCGCGAGGAACTGGGAACGGCGAATGCGCGCCGGAGCAACTAGTGTCGGTCACAGAGTATCGATCCCCGCCGCTAATGTATCGCGCGCAGAAACATGGGATCATAAACACGTCGCGCTGCACTTCTACTCTGATCCCTGGAGTTTTTTCTTTCCGCTTTTTTCACCTTTCTCGCAACATCTTTCCTGGAAGGCTGAGAAGAGTCCCGGATGTTTCTTTGCGAGCGGTTACATGTCTCTTTCTGCGTTTATTTCGTATTTTTCTTATCCCGGAGTTTATTTCCTCTTAGTCCAGTTTCTGACCCGGAACATTCACTCCCTCATTCCAGGTCGACGTCACGAATCCCATCGGCTCCTCCCTTCTTTTCTGTCGCTCCCTCCCTCCCTTCGCGTAAACAATAACACACACACACACACACACACACACACGCCACAATCAGCTGAATTACAGGAACTACACTTCCCATAACACACCTGGCTGAAATGTTATGTGACATTCAACAAGTTATCGTTATTCACAAATCAATCAATCTATCAATCCATCCATCCATCAAATGATTTTAGAAGTGAATGCTTATTTGATTTTGATTGTAACATGTCTTACTCATTTAAGCCATAGCTTTTTTGTTTTGCATTTTACAAATTGCGAATTCTTTGTTTATTTTCAGGGAAGCTCAAGCGTGTGGTGCAACGGTTTATTTCTTCACAGTTTGATATTTCTGTCTTTTTTATAAAAATGTTATAAAAAATTATGTTTTATTAGATATTAACTACAAAAATGTAGGCTTGTACATTTCTACGTAGGAGAAAGAACAAAAACGTGTCAGTAGCCTATCGTCTAATCTGAAAAGTCCACAAACTCTGTCAAAAATCGTAAATTAAAGGGATAGGCCTAGGTCACGCAAAAATGAAAATGTGATGTTTATCTGCTTCCCCCAGGGCATCCAAGATGTAGGTGTGTTTGTTTCTTCAGAAGAACACAAATGAAGATTTTTAACTCCAACCGTTGCTCGTATAATGCATGTCGATGGGGTCTAATTAGAAATAGGAATTATATGAGGAACAGTGAAAAGTGTAAGTTAATTTTCCATTGCTATATTTATCAGCATTTCTTCCTATATTTGGTGCACACACACATTTTGTTGTCAGAATAAACATGGCCTGTTCCGTCTTATTAAACTGGATCTCTAATGTATTTCGTCTTTTTGCCATTTTACACACTGCATACACTCTCTCTGATCTGGACGATACACATTATCTTATTGAAAACATATTCCATTTGACACTTGATATGACACTTCGTACAGAAAATATTATATTGTTATGGCTTGTAACACATTGTGATCCATGAGTAACAAATTAAATTCATTTAAATATTACCATTTGAAAAAAGAAAAACAAAACAGATTTTGAACACCAAAAGTACCTGCAATTTTAGAATCACCCACACACCGATCAGGCATAACATCATGACCATTCATATATTGTGACTGTTGATCCCCCTTTTGCTGCCAAAACAGACTCCTGAAGGTGTGCTGTGGTATCTGACACCAAGATGTTAGCAGCAGATCCTTTAAGGCCTGCAAGTTGTGAGGTGGGGCCTCCATGGATCAGACTTGTTTGTTCAGCACATCCTTCAATACATGCTCGATTGGATTGAGATCTGGGGAATTTGGAGGCCAAGTCAACACCTCAAACTCATTGATGTGCTCCTCAAATCCTTCTTGAACCATTTTTGCTTTGTGGCAGAGTATTATCCTGCTGAAAGAGCATACCGTTTCCATGAAAGGCTGTACATGGTCTGCAACAGTGCTTAGGTAAGTAGTACATGTCAAGTAACAACCACATGGAAGGCAGGGCCTAAGGTTTCCCAGAAGAACATCGCCCAAAGCACTGCCTCTGCCGGCTCGCCTTCTTCACGGTGACGCATTGCTGCCACATACATATTTTTTTCACTCAATGATGTCGTAAAAACGACAATTTTCTCGTTAAAACGACATTTTCTCCTAGTAAGGACATGTATTGTATGATGTGCACAAAATATGCCTTTATCCACATTAGAGAATTTATAAAGCATATGTGCCTTTGTCACACTTCCATGTTCGAAAAGCAGAAGCAAGCTCAGCGTAATCTTCCGCTGCCTGTATTAGTGGGAGTGCCCAAAGCACAAAAATGTTGTACTTTATTGATGTAGCTTACAGTTCATAACAGATCGCCATCTTCTAAATGGACCACTCGTAATTTTGACGGACCCCGGTGTAGCCACGAATATCATAATGATCTATAGGCCTGTAAGAAATATATTTAAGACATGTATTAAAAACAGAAAGACATTCAGCTTCAATGCTAGAAACAGGCCAGTGGGTTCGTTACGCACGTCGGTCCATTCCCGGCGTTCTTGGTTTACTTCTTATTTATTAAATATACCGGCAATTATTGACTAAACATTGATCAAAATAAAGAAAGACCAAAAACCAAAAAAAAAAAACTAAACAAAAGTGACCAAAAGTGGTCAAAATCAAGTCTGACCCTACTCGATGTCCTCACATATATTGCGCATATGGTATCTTATGCTGCTCACTTTTCATAATCAACATGAAATATATATATATATATATACATACACAGTCTTGTTCAAAATAATAGCAGTACAATGTGACTAACCAGAATAATCAAGGTTTTTAGTATATTTTTTATTGCTACGTGGCAAACAAGTTACCAGTAGGTTCAGTAGATTGTCAGAAAACAAATGAGACCCAGCATTCATGATATGCACGCTCTTAAGGCTGTGCAATTGGCCAATTAGTTGAAAGGGGTGTGTTCAAAAAAATAGCAGTGTCTACCTTTGACTGTACAAACTCAAAACTATTTTGTACAAACATTTTTTTTTCCTGGGATTTAGCAATCCTGTGAATCACTAAACTAATATTTAGTTGTATGACCACAGTTTTTTAAAACTGCTTGACATCTGTGTGGCATGGAGTCAACCAACTTGTGGCACCTCTCAGCTGTTATTCCACTCCATGATTCTTTAACAACATTCCACAATTCATTCACATTTCTTGGTTTTGCTTCAGAAACAGCATTTTTGATATCACCCCACAAGTTCTCAATTGGATTAAGGTCTGGAGATTGGGCTGGCCACTCCATAACATTAATTTTGTTGGTTTGGAACCAAGACTTTGCCCGTTTACTAGTGTGTTTTGGGTCATTGTCTTGTTGAAACAACCGTTTCAAGGGCATGTCCTCTTTAGCATAGGGCAACATGACCTCTTCAAGTATTTTAACATATGCAAACTGATCCATGATCCCTGGTATGCGATAAATAGGCCCAACACCATAGTAGGAGAAACATGCCCATATCATGATGCTTGCACCTCCATGCTTCACTGTCTTCACTGTGTACTGTGGCTTGAATTCAGAGTTTGGGGGTCGTCTCACAAACTGCCTGTGGCCCTTGGACCCAAAAAGAACAATTTTACTCTCATCAGTCCACAAAATGTTCCTCCATTTCTCTTTAGGCCAGTTGATGTGTTCTTTGGCAAATTGTAACCTCTTCTGCACATGCCTTTTTTTTAACAGAGGGACTTTGCGGGGGATTCTTGAAAATAGATTAGCTTCATACAGACGTCTTCTAACTGTCACAGTACTTACAGGTAACTCCAGACTGTCTTTGATCATCCTGGAGGTGATCATTGGCTGAGCCTTTGCCATTCTGGTTATTCTTCTATCCATTTTGATGGTTGTCTTCCGTTTTCTTCCACATCTCTCTGGTTTTGCTCTCCATTTTAAGGCATTGGAGATCATTTTAGCTGAACAGCCTATCATTTTTTGCACCTCTTTATAGGTTTTCCCCTCTCTAATCAACTTTTTAATCAAAGTACGCTGTTCTGCTGAACAATGTCTTGAACGACCCATTTTCCTCAGCTTTCAAATGCATGTTCAACAAGTGTTGGCTTCATCCTTAAATAGGGGCCACCTGATTCACACCTGTTTCTTCACAAAATTGATGACCTCAGTGATTGAATGCCACACTGCTATTTTTTTGAACACACCCCTTTCAACTAATTCAACTAATTGCCCAATTGCACAGCCTTAAGAGCGTGCATATCATGAATGCTGGGTCTCATTTGTTTTCTGAGAATCTACTGAACCTACTGGTAACTTGTTTGCCACGTAGCAATAAAAAATATACTAAAAACCTTGATTATTCTGGTTAGTCACATTGTACTGCTATTATTTTGAACAAGACTGTATGTATGTATGTATGTATGTATGTGTATATATATATATATATATATATATATATATATATATATATATATATATATATATATATATATATATATATATATATATATATATATATATATATATATATATATTATAGGCTAATATTTAAACCTATATGAAATTAAATAGATTTCTTTAACCCCCTCTCTGTCCAACAAAGGTGCAGGCAACAACTTACAATACTCTAAGTAAAGTTAAATAAAAGTTAATAAAAATAATAACATATAAAAGTGTACACTCACAATAACAGCATGCACCCTAGTCCAAACTAGTCTTCATTTTAAAAATAAAAATAAAATAAAAAATTAAAAAAACGCAAACATTTTCATTTCAAAAGGCATTTCTAAATTAAGTTCATATTTCCAACAAATGAAATTCCAAGCCAAAATAATGTTGTGGTAAAAAAAAAAAAAAAAAAAACATGCAAATTCAGACATTTCGCCCTTAGCGGTGACTACCTACAACCCAGGGGCACAGTTATTAAAGCAGCACCAGGTAACTTTTCAACCTTCATAATATATTTTTTAAGACTCTTGTGATGATAAATCGACTTACAATAGGTTGAATGACACGTCTGCCATAGCCTGATGGGGTCTGTATCGTTTTTAATCGTACTTTTAAACTTCGGGTTTCGGGTAGTAACCCGTGAACAAAAAGAAAAGAACTACAATATTCGACTGCTTTATGGCATATACGTCACTTCCACCAACACACACACTTCCTTACATTCAGACGTGCGAGCCCAACTTTGTTCGTCGTCATGTCTGAAGCAGCACAGACAAATAAAAAAAGAAAAGGTTTTGTTGGAGGAAAGCAATAAAAGGAAACGAAAAAGTGATGGGATTAAAGGCAGGACGAGGATCAACATGTGACCAGCGTTTGCTCGTCGGCGTGAGCTGAAGGAGGCGAGCCCGACCGATGCTGTCCTGCTTGTTACGGTGATCTACCACTCAAACATTGAACTGAAGTATCATATAGATTCTGTAAAACGCTAACCAATAGACTACTATAATGACGCTGGCTTGTAAACGTGAGCATCGTGATTATTTGGCGTTTGAAAAAAATAAAACCCATGAAATTATATTCATATGACATGCTGAAACATGCCACTGACTGTACCTGGGATGAAGACATTTCACACGCGCCGCCAGAAGAACACCTGCACGTGAACTCCTCCTGCAGTGTTCAGGGGAACTGTTAGCGCTGCACCGACCCGCGGGGCCACTTTTATGAAATTATTTGGCCCGCCCCGCACGACTGTATATATTTTTACAACCCGCCCCGCACCCAAGACCATTAAATAGACATATGGGGTCCGCAGGTTATGAGACGACCCGCGCATCACTAGTTCAGGGCTATCGGGGTTGTCATGTCAACAAATGCGTGTGCGATGGCATCCCCTGTTGTAGGATGACGGAGCTTACGACAGTAGTTGAGGACATTATTTTTTTTTCAAACTGTAGGGGGACCCCGAGAGCAAAAGTAGCCAAGTGCTGCTTTAATTATATCTTATAAATAAATATGAACATAGCCTACTAGTAATAATAATGATAATAGCTTAATAATAATGGGGGAAAAAACACACCATTAATAATAAATAAACTCAAATATGCTTCAACACTATACCGTAACTCAGGAGTAGGCTATTTTAAGTTGTTACACTGCTATAGGTCTACAGGGAAAATCCAAATTTCACAGTCTATACATCATCAAACTGAAAATGCAGTCAAAAAAACACAATCCGTTATTTGGCTAGAGTTATACAGTCACGACTGCCGCTCTAGTGGTGTTATTCCAAACACGTTTTTGCTCATGTGAATGTTGTTTTAGACTGGGACATACAAATCTTTACCATAATACATTGTTTAGCACCCAAGTGTGAATATAGAAATATTTGGAATGGATTTGTGCAGAATGGTTTCAGTTTCGTTTTAGGCTGGCCTAATTCGTTTATGCTTTAAAATAAAAATAGTCTGAAGGCTTAGGAATGGCATAAGTTATGTTTTACATTTATATTTTCATTCTTGTTGTGAATGGTTACATTTTAAGGATTTGTTGTGGAAACAGCCTAAAATAGCTACATTTTCATAATGTTTGTAAACATTTTGTTTTTCCCAGTATTTTTAATAAAATGGGAATGACACACCAATGCTTTTTTCCTGGGTTTATTTCTTAAGTCTTACCCAGTGCATATACTCAGGTGCAACTTCGTTACAAAGGCACATATGCTTTATCAATTCTCTAATGTGGATAATCTATTTTGCATATTTTGTAGCTACACATCATAAAACATGTCTTTATTAGGAGAAAATATATGTTGTTTTAACGAGAAAAGTGTCGTTTTTACAACATAAGATCTCGTTATTACGACCTAATGGAGTGGAAAAAAATATGTAAGTGGCAGCAATGCGTCACCGTGCTTCTTCCCATAGTGCATCATGGTGCCATGTGTTCCCCAGGTAAGCAATGCACCTGCATCAGTGAGCCTTGGCCACCCATGACCCTGAGGCCGGTTCACCACGGTTCCTATCTTGGAGCACTTTTAATAGATACTGACCACTGCAGACCGGGAACAGCCCACAAGAGCTGCATTCTTAGCTGCATTTTTCCTGCTTCTAACACGTCAACTTTGAGGGCAAAATGTGCAAACATTTGACTTCAACAACTACTAATATACATCTGATATGCTCATTTTAATATTTTCCCATCATAACCACTGTATGTATGATTATATGCTCAGTTTGGTCCTTTTATCATCATTTCCTCCTGCTGTCAGAACAGCTGACCCATCATTTCAGAGCTACACTTATCCACTAGATGGAGACAAACAAGCAGACGACAGGTTTTGTGGTCATTATAGTTTTAATTTCAGAAGTCATATGGTGTCTGTCAGGATAGAAAAAAATCAATACAAAGAGACAGCTTGATTTCAAAAGTGCAATTATTCTTCATACGAATAAGTGCTACGTTTCCATCAATCCTGTAAGCATTTTGTGGAATTACAAATAACATTGAAAAAAAATCTCTATAAACAATTTAGACGATAAGGCTTACAGCCAACATTCATCTGCGGCTGAGCTGCTTTCTGAAGGCCTTCAGGGACTTGGCCATCATCGGCGCCACTCCTGTCAACACAGGACAAACTACAAGAACCTGCTCCAATAGAAGCTGTGGGTGTTCCACATACATGAGCCTTATCTACTTATAATGTTTAATTAAAAATGCCAGCTAAAGCTGTAAGGAAACGCTGATGTCACAGCTTGAATGAGAGCTTTATCATCATTAAACCACGAGTCAAAGTTCAAAATAATGTTAATGAAAGAGTCTTAGCTGCTTTACATTAAACGGCTTTAGCCTTATCTATGTGAATATATAGTCAAGTGTAATTTATCTTCAGTGTCACATGATCCTTCAGAAATCATTCTAATGTGAGGATTTGATCAAGAAACATGTATTATTATCAGTGCTGAAAAGTACAGTAAAAAAAAAGCTTGCATTCAGAAGGGATGCAGAAATTGATCAAAAGTGACAGTAAGACATTTATGATGTTTCAAAAGATTCCATTGCAAATAAACGCTGTTCTTTTGATCTTTCAATTCATCAAAGAATCCTGAAAACAAATGCATCCGTTATTTAATCATATTTGGCAGCAAAAATTGTTTTCAGAATTGAAAATAATAAAGAACCATTATTAATAATTAAACAGCGAATCAGCATGTGACCCCAGAACACACCAGTCATGCGTCTCATGGGTATATTTGTGGTAATAGCCAAAAGGGTCAAAATTATACATTTTTCTTTATGCCAAAAATCATTAGGATATTAAGTAAAGATCATGTTCTATGAAGATATTTTGTAAATTTCCTAACATAAAAATATATATTTTTAAAAATGTCGTAATATGCATAGCTAAGGACTAAGATTTAATCAATATTTAGATTTTGCCCCATCAGATTTCATATTTTCAAATAGTTGCATCACTGACAAATATTAAAGAAATTACCCGTATGAGGGGTTTTGTGGTCCAGGGTAACATATTAAAGTGATTTCTGAAGGATCATGTGACACTGAAGACTGGAGTAATGATGCTGAAAATACAGCTTTGCATCAACATTTTACTATATAATTCACATAGAAATCAGTTACTTTAAACGGTAATATTTCACAATATTACTTATTTTACCATATTTTTTGTTGTCTTTTATCCAGTCTAAATATCTACATTCTTAAATCAAGATGCCTTTACTAGACACGTAAAATTGCATAAGATATGTCTTGTTTGAAATAAAAAGATTTTGAATGAAAGATTTTTTCTAATACCATTTTCAGATCATTTCGCTAGTTTTAAGCAAAAACTCACCTTTTTTATTCCCCCCCCCCTACCCACACACACACACACACAAACAACACCTTCTGCCGTTTTACTTATCTAATAAATGCATCTTGATTAAAGAATGTTTAGATATTTAGACAGCAGTTCCTACTTGTTTTCCTAAGCAAGAAAAGATCCACGAGAAACTCACGTTTAATCTTGCGAGGGTCTTGGGCTTGGCTGGAGTTGTTGGTGGAGGGTTTCGGAGGCTCAATGAAGCCGGATCTTCCCCGATTCTCATTGGGTTTCGCACTACTGTGGGCGGAGCGACAGGACAGACGTTCTTTGAATTATTACCTTTGACTGAAATCTAAAGCTCGATCTGGTCTGAACGGACCTGGCTCTGTCCGTCGGGTGAGGCTGTGTCACGGGGCCGGCCGTGCCGTGAATCTCCTGCTGGATCCGCACATTTCTAGGTGGTTTAGCAGCGGAATGAATAAACGCCATTTTCACCTGCCTTCCTGAAAGAGAAACAAAAGCCCAAAACACAGCAAGTGTGACATTAGGAATCAACAGCAGAGTTTCAAACATTATCAAAGTGGGACGGCAGTGTTAAAGCGGTTATAACGCTGGCCTGTCAGGGCTCCAATTCAGTTCTTACATTTGAACTATGAGGAAAACAAGATGCAAAGCTACAGAAGCTCATTTCCACCGAGAAATAAAGAGTTACGGCAACTTTTTATCTTGCAACTCTGACTTTATTCTCTACTGGCGAATTGCTCAAAATCCTGAGGAAAAAGAAGTCAGAATTGTAAAATAAAAACCAGGGTCACATTTATATAAATAAATAAATAAATTAATTAATTAATTAATTAATAAAGACCTTTGCAGGAGACTTTAATGTTTGTATCCAACATTAATGTCAAGGAAAAAACCTGTATACCCGAGCAGCCACATATGAGAGGTGTTTCTGGGTATTTCTCCCTCATATACGCATCAAGGTCTTGTTAAATTATGGCATTTCTTTGTTGTCCATAATTCTCATAATTCTTTTGTCTTTTATTAGTTTAATAAAGAATTTGATCTCGTCCAAACATAACGCACCATTTTTAAAGTATGATCATGTGACTTATGTACACCAGTTATTCCTTTTTTGAACTGCCTGAAAAACCACCTTGTGAGTGTAAAAACTTATGATATTTGGGAGTTTTTGCAAAATTGGCCTAATTCCAATTAAGGCAATTTGAAGGGTCATGGAAACACAGCTATGTGGTTGAAATGACGAGAACAGCTCTCTCTGGATCAGAACACAGATCTGAATGTTCGCTGTGAACGCAACGCACTCGTCAAAGGTTTGATAGACCGAGCCGAATCGCTGTCATTTAGGAATCAGGTCGCATGGGTGTGTGAATCATGATCTGTTAGAGATTGCATCTCCAGTATCAGTTCATGGTTTGCCATTAAACCCAAAGTCACAGTTGCTCTTCAAGTCTATTCATAGTCTGAGCAGACAGATGGTCAGAGCAGTGTTACACAGAGGACAACTGCGTTTGTGAGCCGTCAAGCGCTCGCTCTAGAGACACACTTCAAGAGAAGGCTTGCAGATTACACAAATTATCCCCCAACAGTTACTGAATTACACACATCAGCTGACAATCTAAAGTATGAACACAAATCAGCTAGGACTGACATTGTAGACCAATAGAGTTTGTCACTTATAATTCATACAGCATGCATAACACTGGCAGGGCTAGTTGGGGACAGTGACGTGTGCGAGGAAGAAACGAGGAGTAAGGTGAAAACCTTTGGGCTTCCCGGAGTGAGCGGAGACGATGCTCTTGGTGAGCTGCTTCAGTTTCCTCTCTCTCTCCTCGGACATGCGCAGGTACATCTCTCTCCAGGACTCGTACTCCATCAGCCGGGCGTTTCTGAAATCTTTCTGGCAGTGTTTCTCCCACAGGTGGTCCGTCACCCCGACATACACCTGTGACAAAACACAACCACAGTTCAACATATACAGTCACAAGTTTGGGCACAAGTAAATGTGTATTCCTCATGACCTTTTTGAACTAAAGGCTTACTCTTACGCTAATGCTTGCATTGTTTTGTAGACATAATTACAAATGTAAAAAAAATTGGTTGAGAAAAACTTGAAGTTGGTTTGAAAAAGCCTGCCCAGAAAGTTTGAAGATGTTTTAAAAGCTTTGGTGCAGTTGATGATGTTAACATGACTGCTAGCATGAATTGACATGTTTTAGACATGAATTAGAACATTGTTAATGTGCTAATGTGTTGCTAGCATGGTTTAACAATTCTAACAAGAATTAGCATGTTTTTCATGCTGCTAGCATTAATTAGCACATCGCTAGCATGAATTAACACATTGCTATCATGATTTAGCAGGTTGTTCAGACAGAGAGAGAGCGAGAGCGAGAGAGATTCATAATAATTATTATAATAAATAGCATGTAAGTCAGCTCTCTTAACTAACTTGATTTGATGTCATTTCATATTTTTGATGACTTGAGTATTATTCTATGCTATGTTCACAGTAGCCACGTTTCCATTACCCTTCAAATTGCACAAATTGAAATTGATAACGGAAAATGGACCCAATAGGAACTCGTCAATTACGCAAAACTCCCATATAAAATCGCAAAAAACTAATGTTTACACTCACACAAGGTGGGTTGATGAAACACTGATCAAAATTAAAATACACTTTATAAAAAACGAATTCACTTTAAAGAAAGACTTTCTATAAAACAAAACGCAATGAAGTGGTCAACATCATGTCTGACCTCGCTCCATGTCTCCAGACATATGCACATCGTAATGTAGCCTCTCTTACCCTTGCTGCTCACTATTCATAATCAACATATGAAATAAATAAATATATAATATAGGATATTATTTAAACAGCCTACCTATAAAACTAAATGGGCTACAATTTCTTTAGCCCATGGCTGACGAAAGCGCTGGCGCATTCTGATGGATATTTTCCTTTATGACATTGGATATAACTTACTGTGCTCTGTCATTTTTAGCCATAAAGATAAGTTAAAGACAATTATAAACTATAAACTGTCTACTTTTATTTGTGTACACTCACAATAACAACATAGGCAGTGAATTCAGGGAACGAGTTATTTTGCACTCCACAGTCTTCACATAATTTTTTTTTATTGTTTATTAAATGCAGTTTTGCTCAATTTTAATTAATGCTTGAATAACACACCAATGTCTCTTTCCATTAAAAAATATTGGCTATTATGGTGGCTGGGATGTATATAAACCTACCAACATACGTGGCATAATTTTTGGAATGACTTCTCATGAGAGGGAAAACATTTTTTTAGGTTGCATCACATCGGTTAATGTCATGTCGCAATAGTTTTTTATCGACATTTAGAAAATAGCACAAAAGTTTTGCGCAAATCTAATGAAAACGGCTACTGTCAATTATCCGTGTATACCATTAGAATGCACAAAATGTAAAAAAAAACAAAAAAAAAAAACACTGACATTGCGATTTTCAGCTTTCTGCGATATTAAAACAGTTTCACCAAATATATAGCTCTATTTGTAAATAATTAATCATTCTAGAATAACTGTGTTATTCACAGAATATATAACTGTGTTATTCACAAAATATATAATATAACTGTGTTATTCACAAAATTAACTGTGTTAATTTTTGGGGTAGAAAATCTTCATAGAAAATAATAAAAATAACAAGCATAGATAAATACAAGAGAACAAAGATACAAATGAACAGTGCTTTGTGTTTTTCAGGGCAAGTCTCACAGTATTCAGGTACAGAAATGTAATAATCACTAACATTGTATAGTCTTTACTGTGTAATATATATAACTAATCTTAGTTAAAGCCGCAAAAGTGATTATCTCTGTCTTTTATTTTGTTGTTTGATTAACATGACGGACAGCAGTAGGTTTATTAGACTGCTGTCACTTTAAGAGTATGCACGGATCTAATATGATGATACGCATCCATTTTTTTTCTCAATAGTTTTTATTCATCTAAGTGACTGAAAGAGAATGAAAGGATATGAAATTGTTTGCAAACAGCGCGAGTTCCACTCAAATGGTTTCAAATCACTTGACCGACAGGACTGAACACACGTGAAAATGATAAACTTTCCATCTAGGATGGTTAAACTTTGCCATCAATCTGAGAATCATGTGCATTTCAAACCATGGGGCCAGGGCTGCGTTTCCCAAAAGCATCGTAAGCCCAAGTTGATCATAGAGACTAGAGATGCACCAAATGTTCGGCAACTGAAATCATTGTGAAAAAACAATACATTTTACGGATCAATGACATTTTTGATGACAAGATCAAATATAGCAACCAGCACGTGAGAGAGAGGCGCACATGCTTCTATATGCAGCAAACATGTCGGAAGTGTGGAAGCATTAAAGTGTCTGAGAAAGACGCAAAAACGGCCGTTTGCAGACACTGTTGGACTGAATTGTCCAAGCAAGCACCCTCAAATGCAAGCTAGAGCACCGTAGTTAATACTGCAATAATATACTGGCAAATGCTCCAGTGCATATTTGTGTCTGTAGAACGTCGAATGTATCCATTTACAGTGCGTTTCAGCAGTGGTGACATAGTTGATCTCTTGTGTGCAATGGCCAATGTGTCTAAAGTTAGTCAGACTCCACTCACAGCTCAATCCGACAGAGGTTTTATGTATTTATTCAGTTATACAGGCTCGCAAAACCTCTCACAAACAAAGTGTAGACACGAATAGATGCAAGTAAGATATTTATTGTGCACTGTTTGCAATTTCATTGAACTTTGTGAGATCTTGATGAACTGACATAGCGCAGCATTTAGTGATCGTAAATGGAGCAAACCGAGCCAGTAGGCTTGACTTGCTTTCGAGTCTACAGTCTATAATCCATTTTCATGTTGAAAAAAGGATTAATGGCCAATTGCAGGCTGCAAAGTTTCGGAAGTGACATAGTAACACGTTAAAGCAATATAAATGCAGACTAATAGAAAAATATTTGTTGCAAAATATTTTTTAAATTCTAAATAATCTTAAGTGTCTCACTGTACACTCACTGCTGCGGTGGAGCCGTTAGCCTACAGCTGCACTTTAATTGAGTGATTGGATTATGATAACTCTAGGCATTCCGGTATTAGGCCAAAGATGGCATTTAATGGCCAAATAATAATATTTATTTAAATAATTAAAAATAAAACAATTAGTTATATTGTGCTTTGTTTGTATGTTTGCCGGATTGCAAAAAAAAAACATTTTTTAAATTGTAGTTTTTTTTTTTTAATCAATTTTAAGTTTAAAACCGAGCTAATAGTAAAACCTAATTTTACTATTTAATTCACGCAATGGTGGGGAAAAAAAATTGGCAAAACAAATGGCAACATTTAAAAAAAAAAAAACACATTTGGTATTCGGCTTTGACCAAGTGTTTTATTATTCCTCGGCATCCCTAATAGAGACCACTGGTGGCAATTGTTAGAAAATCAACTTAGGCTTACGATGCTTTTGGGATTAGTCTGTATGGATAACGTTTTAACTACAATCCCTACCTGATGTCGCACACGCTGCATATCATGATATATCAGTGCTAAAACGATAAATTGTGCTGCCGTACTCGACCGGCACTTTGCAACAACACAACCTTGTTTCTGCAACAACTTCCAGCGTGTGTCCTACAACGCCTAACATTTACTCTTTACATGGCGTGAGAGTCACAAACTAAGTAAAATCTGATTAGAGTGGTCAGACTGAAAAGATTTCCAGAATTTCAAACACATGAAAGCAGATCAATGATTGGATCAGATATATGCACACAAATCTAATTTGAACTGACAGTTGAACAAAAGTGGAAATCGTAATAAAAATTGAAAAAAAGTTGCGTGCAAAAGCAAAACTAGTAATATACATTTTATTTCTTATGATATTTTTTAACTAAAGGCTTAAACTTGTTTTGTAGACAAATAAACTTAGCAAACACATTTTAAATTACAAAAAAAAAAATTTTTTTTTAAATGGACAGATTTAAATGTCTTGGTCATTATATAACTGACACACTTTGACTTCACTATTATTATAAAACATTAAAAGGCATGGCTATTTGAACCAAGTACAAATAGCAATAGATTCTATTTACACCATTTAAAAACACCAGTATTTTTCTTTGCAATAGGTTAAAGGGTTAGAAAGGGTTAAAGATTCAAACGGGTATGAATCAGTGAATTGATTCATGATTCGGATCGCGTGTCAAACTGCTGAAATCATGTGACACTGGCAATCCGAATCATTGATCAATTTACTGATTCATAACCGTTTGAATCCTTATTTGAGGATTGAACAAACCCGGAAGAGAAGACACTGCTGAATAAAGTCGTAGTTTTTGTTCTTTTTGGACCAAAATGTACAACCCCAAATCAGAAAAAGTTGGGACAGTATGGAATGTGCAAATAAAAATAAAAAAAAGTGATTTCTAAAATTACTTTGACTTGTATTTCATTGCAGACAATATGAACACAAAATATTTCATGTTTTGTCTGGTCAACTTCATGTCATTTGTAAATATGCATCCTTTCCTGTCATTCAGACCTGCAACACATTTCAAAAAAAGTTGGGACAGTAAAGCGTTTACCACTTTGTAATGTTGCCATTCCTTTTCACAACACTTAAAAGACGTTTAGGGACTGAAGACACCAAGTGATGAAGTGTTTCAGGTGTAATTTTGTCCCATTCTTCCTGCAAACAAGTCTTAAGGTGGGCAACAGTACGGGGTCTTCGTTGTCGCATTTTGCGCTTCAAAATGCGCCACACATTCTCTGTTGGAGACAGGTCGGGACTGCAGGCAGGCCAGTCAAGTACCCGTACCCTCTTCCTCCGCAGCCAGGACTTTGTAATGTGTGCAGAATGTGGTTTTGCATTGTCTTGTTGAAATATGCATGGACGTCCCTGGAAAAGATCTCTTCTTGAAGGCAGCATATTATGCTCCAAAATCTCTAAGTACTTTTCAGCATTAATGGTGCCTTCACAGAAGTGCAAGTTACCTTTGCCAAGGGCACTGACACAACCCCATACCATGACAGACCCTGGCTTTTGGACTTGTTGCTGGTAACAGTCTGGATGATTCTTTTCTTCTCTGGTCCGGAGCACACGGCGTCCATTCCTCCCAAAAAATACCTGAACTACTGATTCATCTGACCACAGTACACATTTCCACTGTGTGATGGTCCATCCCAGATGCCTCCGAGCCCAGAGAAGTCGACGGCGCTTCTGGACACTGTTAACATAAGGCTTCCTTTTGGCACAGTACAGTTTTAACTGGCATTTGTGGATGTAACCACGTATTGTGGTACTTGACAAAGGTTTGCCAAAGTAGTCCTGAGCCCATGTGGTGATATCGCTTCTAGATGAATGACGATTCTTGATGCAGTGCCGCCTGAGGGATCGGAGATCACGGTTGTTCAGCTTAGGCTTGCGGCCTTGTCCTTTACGCACTGAAATTCCTCCAGATTCCTTGAATCTTGTAATTATGTTATGCACTGTTGAATGTGAAATATCCAAATCTCTTCCTATCTTTCTTTGAGGAACATTGTTTTTAAACATTTCGATAATTTTCTCACGTATTTGTTGGCAAACTGGCGATCCTCGGCCCATCTTTGCTCCTAAAGGATTAGATCTTTCTTGGATGCTGTTTTTGTACCAAATCATAATTTCAATCACCTGTTGACATCACCTGTTTCAAATCACATCATTATTTAACCCTTTTACCTCATTACTAGCCCTAAATTGCTCCTGTCCCAACTTTTTTTGAAATGTGTTGCAGGTCTGAATGACAGGAAAGGATGCATATTTACAAATGACATGAAGTTGACCAGACAAAACATGAAATATTTTGTGTTCATATTGTCACAAAACAATAATACAAGTGAAAGTAAATTTAGAAATCACTACTTTCTTTTTTTATTTGCGTTTTCCAAACTGTCCCAACTTTTTCTGATTTGGGGTTGTATTTTTGATGCTTCAAGAGATTCTAACCCACTGATGTCTCATATGGACTACTTTGATGATGTTTTTATTCCCTTTTTGGACATGGACAGTATAGTGTGCACACACTTAGATACGCTCTCAGACTAAATATAAAATATCTAAAACTGTGTTCTGAAGATGAACGGAGGTCTTACGGGTGTGGAACGACATTAGGGTGAGGAGTTAATGACATCAGTTTCATTTTTGGGTGAACTAACCCTTTAAGTGCAAATACTATAGTAGGCCTATTCTATTTATACTTATAAAGAGTGGCAGATACTATTTCCACCTTTGTGTGTACATTAAATGGTATGCAATAAAATGTAAATTATTTTATTTATTACAATCAGTCAAGTCTTATTTATGAGGATCTATTGACAAATGCAATATAATATACATAACTATGCTTTCAGTGGTGTATAAAGACCTGACATAAGGTACCGTTATTTTTTTATTTCCTTAGAACGAGCTATTTCTTTCTCCATACATCGCGGGTCGCCTTATAGTAAATTCCCCGATTTGCGCTGTCATGTTTCTACAGTAGCCCTAAATGGACAAACTGCTCTACAGAGCGCTAGCTGCTCTCCGCAGTCTCCAATGATGACATCTTTGTCCTGTGTGGGCCACCATAGCTTCTCTATGTGCTTCGAAAGGCCACTCAAATTTACACACTGCACCTTTAAATGGATGCCACCTAATTGGGACAATACACTTTCTCCTTACCGATAAACACTTGATTACTAAACACACTTTATTTCCACTTTTCTTCATTGTTATTGAAAATAAATGCCTTTTCGATCTGATATGATATGATGGGAAAAGGGATTAAAGGGAATTCAGGAAAAGGCAGATTCAAACTCGAGTCGATTTGTCATATTTCATCCACGTTCCCCCAACACTATCCAAAAAATACAGTGCCTTCTGTAATTCTGGCCCAATCAGACGTAAGTGGGCGGAGTCGGTGTAAATAGCCTCTGCCAACAAGGCGGGATATCTGCACTTAGAGTAAATAGACACGGCGAACATTGAAACCGTAATAAAACAAGCATTCTCACTATGAAAGACTTCTGAAATGACTTCTTACTGGATTATACTCCTCGATCCGCAGAAGCTGCTCAGGCGTGCAGCGCTCCAGCACCGGCTCCAATATTTCAAACGGCACACCTCCGATTTCATAGAGCGCTGCGGAACAGCCACATCTTTAAAACCGGACCCAACTCACCTCGTGCAAACATAACATCAAGATCATAACGTCAGGGAACGCACAGTCGATGTTGTTCTGCAGCGCTCGGATGCACTGCTGGTACAGCGTCATCATCGTGGGCAGAAACGCCATCTTACTGCCAGAGTACACCTGCATCTTATTCTTCAGCCGTTGACCAATGAAGAGTGGAGTCTCTTCACAGACGTCAGCGATCTTTCTATCAGCTAGAGATTTAGTGACCAAAAATTAATGTATTATGGCAACATCAAGCTATAAAATAAAGACTCCCAGTAGATGCAACGCTTTGACCAACCTTTCTTTTCACTGAAGTACTGATACTGAGAAAGGTCCTCACATTCAGGAAAACTCGTTGGTAGAGGAACGTTTAACAAGTCCATCACTGACTGCTCAGGAACCTAGAGTCAAATGTAAAAAAAGAAATAAAAAAATCTATAATTCTGGAGCTTTAGAACCCCAGTCTACATAGAGGATTCAAATGATTAAGGCCTGGTTTTGCAGACAGGATTTAGATTAAGCCAGGATTAGCATTATATATTTAAGTAGCTTTTCTAAACATGCACCAGAAAATACTGGCATCTTGAGACAAAAAGGCCGGTTACAGTCAGTTAAACTGGCTCAAACATGCATTTTGTGACTAGGCTTAAGCCTGAAAGCAAATATAATAACATAAGTGCATCATGTCAGGTTTGATTTCAATAACATCAATTATCACTGGTTATTGTACGTCTCACAAACTGATCCATAGGATCAGGAAGGGTGAAGAAGGGCTAAAGAAAATTATATGGGCTCTGAAATAGATAAGGTAACACTTAACTTCAAGGCTCTATGTATAGATCCATGGCCTAAAACTAACTAAGCCACACCTGTCAATGGCCGGTGACTTAAGAAAATTTACCGTCCATGAAACCATTTCTGTACCAGTGATACCACTGAAAATTCACAATTCCAGTTTCAAAACCACAGCTAAAACTGTTAATACAACTTATAAACATTAAAGACTGTCAGTAATAAAGTGAGAATGAATAATCAAATTAGACGCAAACGCACAAATAAGCGTAACAAAGATACAAATTAAATAAACAGAGCTTTTGAGGTAGAAGTTTTCAGGTACAGAATACTAAAGTAGCCAAATGTAAAATGGCACTGCATATTCTTCACTGTATAAATGAAACATCCTTATTAATCGTTACAGTTACAAATAATAAGAGCAGCGAGTGCTTTTGTCTTTTGTTGTTTGACTAACATTAACAGACAGCTGCTATAGTGGTCAGGAATATTACGCTGCTGTCACTTTAAGAGCGAACGCACAGATTTAATATGTGTTCAATTTCTCAACTGTTTACACTTAAGACATATCCGACTAGGTTTACCAGGATATTAGCCTTGTTTTTTTTTGTTTTTTTTACATCATTGTGTGTGAAATTGTCCTCTCAAGTGCAAGACGACGTGAAAGAGCTCAGTTTATTTTCTGCACACTGTCTGAGATGTGCTTTCTGGGCAAGCATGTCAGACGTTTGGCACAAAATCTTCCACACAGCGAGCTTAAGTAACAAAATGACTTCTGTGAGTCTTTCATGAATATTTAAGAAAAATCATTTGAATATACTCCAGGGTTTCTACTGATACAAAACCATATGCTAATCGCTAAAGTAACCCTTTAAGTCATAATGTTATGCCTGATTGAATATATATATATATATAGAGGAAAAGTGTTTTTACCATCATCATTGGCTCTTCTGTCACAACCTTGCTCGCCTTCACCAGAGACACACAAGAGTTCTCTTTGTGTGCAGTTTTGTGTTTCTTTTTTGGACTTTTAGTAACGCTGAAGCATCTTTTGCGTTTGGGCGGCTGGAGGTCATAGCTCAGGTACGCTTCAAACGACATGGAGGGCGTTTCAAAGCCTTCCTCCTTCAACACTAGCTTGTCTTTGGCCTTCTCCAGCTTTTCTTTCTTGCACGAGTCTCCACTTTTCTCTCTCTGCGTTTGAGCTGCTTTCAAAGATTTTTCAAATTTCTTTCCATGCTGTTTTATTGTAGCAGAAACCTTTGTCTGCGCGGCACTCGTCTTTTCCTTGCCATGGCCAGAGTCCTGATTCACACTTGAATCTATTTTTGGCTCGTCCTTTTTTTCACCATTTAAGTAGAATTTGGACTTACTGGGCTTGATTTTGCATTTATTGTCAACATCATGTGAGATTTTCTTTTCAGCAACACAGTTCTTCTTTCTAGAAGTGGTGCCCTCTGAAAGACGGCTGTTTTCCCGTTTACTCCTCTCTTGAACTTCTCCATCGAGCGCTTCATTTAGGCTAAGGCCATCATCAGGCTTCTCTCTCAAGCTGCAAAAACAAGACGAGGAGACTAAGAACACAACATGCCACATGGAGAAAGTCACGCTCAAGTAAAAATGGGGTGGATTACAGATTTGTAAGACCTTAAAGAGTCTTTTGGGACAAGCGATTTCCATCGATTCACCAATATTTTGGCCAACTTTCCCGCCTCATCATGCTTCCGGAAGGAGTTAACGACTTTTCCAATTCCAGTTTCCTACAAACAACACACAAACAGTGAAGGTTCACAAAAGTTGATCAAAACAGTCACATCACAATTTAAATATTATGATCAATAAAAACTACATTAAAATCTCTTACAGCGAGGATTTCAAGTGTGATGTCCAATGCTTCAAGTTTCCTCAAGATTTTCAGCAGCTGAAAAGGAAAGGGCAAATTAAACAATCAAACTTGTTTAGGTTTGGGCAAATCTTTGCCTGTTTTTTCAATTCATGAGCTGGAATTTCAATTCCAACAAGCTGGTGATGTATAATGACAATTAAAGCTGCAAGCAGCAATGAAAGGGCCCTCGCACCCGGGACCACCGCTACCCGATGGACTCGTGAAAACAGCGACTGGTTGGCAACATGCATTTAAGCGGGTATATACAGGTCCTTCTCAAAAAATGTGCATATTGTGTTAAAGTTCATTATTTTCCATATTTAATATATTTTAGAGTCATTGCACTCCAACTGAAATATTTCAGGTCTTTTATTGTTTTAATACTGATAATTTTGGCATACAGCTCATGAAAACCCAAAATTCCTGTCTCAAAAAATTTGCATATCATGAAAAGGTTCTCTAAACAAGCCATTAACCTAATCATCTGAATCAACTAATTAACTCTAAACACCTGCAAAAGATTCCTGAGGCTTTTAAAAACTCCCAGCCTGGTTCATTACTCAAAACCGCAATCATGGGTAAGACTGCCGACCTGACTGCTGTCCAGAAGGCCATCATTGACACCCTCAAGCGAGAGGGTAAGACACAGAAATAAATTTCTGAACGAATAGGCTGTTCCCAGAGTGCTGTATCAAGGCACCTCAGTGGGAAGTCTGTGGGAAGGAAAAAGTGTGGCAAAAAACGCTGCACAACGAGAAGAGGTGACCGGACCCTGAGGAAGATTGTGGAGCAGGACCGATTCCAGACCTTGGGGGACCTGCGGAAGCAGTGGACTGAGTCTGGAGTAGAAACATCCAGAGCCACCGTGCACAGGCGTGTGCAGGAAATGGGCTACAGGTGCCGCATTCCCCAGGTCAAGGCACTTTTGGGCTACAGAGAAGCAGCACTGGACTGTTGCTCAGTGGTCCAAAGTACTTTTTTCAGATGAAAGCAAATTTTGCATGTCATTCGGAAGTCAAGGAGCCAGAGTCTGGAGGAAGACTGGAGAGAAGGAAATGCTAAAATGCCTGAAGTCCAGTGTCAAGTACCCACAGTCAGTGATGGTCTGGGGTGCCATGTCAGCTGCTGGTGTTGGTCCACTGTGTTTTATCAAGGGCAGGGTCAATGCAGCTAGCTATCAGGAGATTTTGCAGCACTTCATGCTTCCATCTGCTGAAAAGCTTTATGGAGATGAAGATTTATTTTTTCAGCACGACCTGGCACCTGCTCACAGAGCCAAAACCACTGGTCAATGGTTTACTGACCATGGTATTACTGTGCTCAATTCGCCTGCCAACTCTCCTGACCTGAACCCCATAGAGAATCTGTGGGATATTGTGAAGAGAAAGTTGAGAGACGCAAGACCCAACACTCTGGATGAGCTTAAGGCCGCTATCGAAGCATCCTGGGCCTCCAGAACACCTCAGCAGTGCCACAGGCTGATCGCCTCCATGCCACGCCGCACTGAAGCAGTCATTTCTGCAAAAGGATTCCCGAACAAGTATTGAGTGCATAACTGAACATAATTATGTGAAGGTTGACTTGTTTTGTATCAAAAACACTTTTCTTTTATTGGTCGGATGAAATATGCTAATTTTTTTAGATGTTTGAGGGGTGATTGAGGGCTTTCATGAGCTGTTTGCCAAAAATCATCAGTATTAAAACAATAAAAGACCTGAAATATGTCAGTTGGTGTGCAATAAATCTAAAATATATCAAAGCTTAATTTTTATCATTACATTATGGAAAATAATGAACTTTATCACAATATGCTAATTTTTTTAGAAGGACCTGTATAGGAGAAACACAGCAACATCATTTTAATGTGCCACACTTCCTGTTGCCAGCAGGTGGCGCTTTGACTTTAACTGAATATTGGCATGTAGATGTCTGTAGAGGTCAGGACTCTGCAAAACAGACACACACAACAGGTTTAAACAATATGGTAAAATTGAGTCCAAAATAAGAGGTTGAATTCAGAACAGACTGACATTGATTAAGCTGGGATAAGGCATACCTTTTTATTGTTACATTTCATTGAATTTTGATGTTATGTGTAGCAAAATGTCCTCCTCTGTGTTCAGGTCTGACAGTAGAATTACTACAAAAACTGATGCTCCAAATCAACATTTCAAAGACACAAAAACTAAACCTTTAACAAAAATGTATAAGTCATTTTATATAGAGCTACCGTATATAGGAATCTGGTTGTCACGCCAGGGCATGACATCAGTTTTTCTCTTTTTACTCCCAAATTGTGTATTATTTTCAATAAGGAAAAATAGCTCAAAAATGTTTTTATAAATATTGCATCACATCATGAAATCCCCTGAATAATCCAAAAAATATATTCTTGAACAAAAATTACATTGCATTTCTTGTAAAAGAAATAAGTTACATTTCAAGGCTTCGGTCACTTTTGACAGCAAAGGAGCCATGTGTGAGCTATAAATGAGGACCAGAGGGTTAAACGGCATTTCAAACATTATGATATACTCAATACAGCTGTGAATGTTCTATGTTTGTCAATGTTTATTTATGATTTTTTAAAATGTTTTTTAAAGTTTCTTCTGCTCACCAAAGCTGTTTTTTTTTTCATAAACCAAAAAAAAACTGAAATATTATTAAAATGTATACAAATGAATGTAAAGTATCATTTATTCCTGTGATCAAAGCTGTATTTTCAGCATCATTACTCCAGTCTTCAGTGTCACATGATCCTTCAGAAATCATTCTCATATGATGATTTAATCCAGAAACATTTATGATCATTAACAAGTTAATTTTTTTTAGGATTCTTTGATGATTAGAGAGTTCAATAGAACAGAAAATGAAAGATTTTGTAACAAATGTCAACCGCCACTTTTGATCAATTTAATGCATCTTGATAAATAAAAGTATTAATTTCTTTCAAAATACAAAATTCTTACTGACCACAAACTTTTCAATGGTAGTGTATAATGTTACAAAAGCTTTCTTTTTACCTTTCTTTGCAAAGAATCATGAAAATCATTGCACAACATTGATAATAATCATAATAAACATCATCTTAGGGTCATGTGACACTGAAGAGGTCATAAAAATGATGTCACGGTCAATCAAACAGAAATTAGAAGTTCTAAAAAGGGTTAAAGAAGTCCCACCCATTTCCACATGGCGGTCTAAAAAGCTGAATTTGCTGACCGGGCGCTCCGGTCAGACACTATGTATGGAGAAACCCTAGTCAAGGCACTATAAATGGGCGATGCAACAACAGTTATAACACACCCACATGTTTGTGAAGTTCAGAGCGGCTGATGAACTGTGCAATCACATTAAACAACAGTATGTTAATGATGCACTACAAGAGTCACCAACACACCGCGTGGGGAGTTGATTAATCGAAATAAGCAGCAGCACATCGCCTGAACTCACACACAGTCAACATGAGAGACAACTGCAGTGTTATTTTTAGAAAGAGCCCCTCTCAAGGGCCAACCATCTCTTTCCGGTCAACAGCTGCTGACATGACACCTTTTTTGCCTATTCACGGGCCACCATTACTTTTTATTTCAGTGGCATTTCTGAGCACATACACAAATCAACAGCCTTAAAAACAGCAAGAACACTTGTGATAATCAACAAAAAAACTATAAAATAAATTTAAAAATGCTTTGATTTCTTAAAACAAATAGCATTTAAGGCTGAGTGAACTCATGGTTTGTATTGAATAGAAACTATTCAAACATGGACACACGTGACCCCAACCTCACGTTTGAAAAATATTTATATAAAAAGAATTCACCTTCATTATTACTATTAGCATTTCTGTGCAAATACACTTTTTTTGTGTAAATCAAAAAAATTAAAAAAATATATTGTGGCTTTGATTTCTTAAAACAAACAAAAGCATATAATGCGATGTTTAGTGAACTCGTGGTTTATGATTAATCGAGCATTAGGCTGAAGTAAACCGGGGCTAGTTGTCATACGTGCATTATTGCTTTTAAAAGTAATTTAATTACTTGTAAAAAAAAAAAAAAAACGTACAGGTAAAAAACGTCATGAAAAAGGTAAGCCACACTGACCCCAACCTCATATGAAAAAATAAATAAATAAATAAATAAAATAAAAAAATAAACACCATAATATGGCTGACTTGTTTAAATGCATCCCAGTTCGGTTGTATTGTGTTCCCCTGCTACCCAACAGCTATCAAAACATCTAAGTTCCCAGAAAGTCTTAATTTAGGTGTGTGGCTTTAATAGGGTCATTGACTGAAACGCCTGAGATCAAGCCTGTGTGCCAACTTGCCCCGGCGGCTTTATCCTGTAGCCGTGTAATGACTGAAATGATGTGTGTCGTCGACAGACTGAACCCTACCGTGTGTCCTTCACAGGAGTCTTTCAGCTGATGCTTCAACTGCAAAATCTTTTTCACATCAGCTTCGGCCATGTCACCTCCTCACGTGCGCGCGCATTACCTGCACTTATCAAAGTCTCGCCATATTTTTTTCGTCACCTTTATATGGGCGGGACGATATAAGAGTGGATGTTGTGTTTTACCGTTTTTACTCTGTGTGAAAGCCTCCCGCGCACAGCTTTAAGTTGGAACATAAAACCCCGCCGGAAGGTCCAAAACGCTCCACAAACGCAAGTAATCACACTTTTAAACGCTGAGCACTAAATGCAAGTGATTATTTACAACTGTGATTAAATGTGCAGTGCACCAAGAGATGAAAACACTCTTAACTACAGCATTTAATTGTTGGCGGTGTAACTTAGCCTCGCGATATGCGCGCGTCTGTTGCTGTCCTTCCAAACACCTATAGGCTACTAACTGGAATCATTTATTTAAACATTGAAAGGGGGAAAATGGTCCTTGGAACAAAAAATGCTTTGTCTGTAATAAAGTGTATTTCAAAATAATAAACTGATTTACCCTACCATGACTGATATTGATACAAGATGCTCATTTTGCCACTCAGAAACTATTTTGGTTTTGTTTCTATACTGAACAAGTATAGAAAATTTGGGAAAATATTGACACCTTTATTAAAAATAATTTCTATAATTTTCTTAAAATAGCCTACGTTAGGCCTATATTTTATTTTTGTATACTTACAGAAATAAATAAGTACAAAAAACTTGTATTTGGCTAATTCCCATTATTATAAATGTTAGTGGTTTTTTTTCACTTAACATTTGCTTGTGTATTTGTTTGACGAAATTAATGATGCTCTAGCTATATAGATAAATATAGATAAATTTATCTATATAAAACAGATAAATTCATCCATTATGCGTATTGCATTGTTCCTTGTGCACGTTAGAACGTTTAACTAACGTTTCAGCTTGGTAATTTTTTTTTACGGGAACCAAATTCTAGTCCTATTCGATACGCATTGAAATTTGGTGTTCATATTAGTTTGGTGTGTAAAGTTAAAAAACCTTTGGAAACGCTTCTGGAGACGCCTGTTCTGTTCCGTTCATCTGTACTCAACCCAAACACACGCGTCCTGCCTTTTCTTTTTGATGTGTTTTGATGTTCATCCTTCCTGTAGAAGCTGCCTGACAGATTCAGTCCATCAGTCGCTCTCCCGTAGATGTTTTATTATGGCCTATTTCTGAGATAACGGAGCAGCAGCTCTTTGCGCAAGCGCCTTTAGAGGAGGAGTTACTCGGCTCTGTACTCGGACCTCTGACGGGACGTCTCTCTCTCTCTCCTGCACACCGACTGAGGGGTGCAAGTCTGTCCTTCTCTTGCACACACTTCATTTCGACATCGGTAAGTTCATTATTTATACTGTCTTATACAAACAGTTTTCGATGTTTTTTTTTTTTGCAGCACCTTAGTTTCAAAAAAGCGCATCTTCGCACATTTGGCTTTGTTGAGTTCTTGAGTTGACTATAGCGGATTCTTGAGGGGTTGCATTAGGTCTCAGATCAGAGTGTTATGGGTTATTTACAGTCATTAAAGTCACACTGTGTGAACCTGGTACAAAGACAGCAGCACTTATATATCCCATGAGTGTAAATGATTTAATTTGTACAGAGAAAAACAGAAAAGTGTCAGTGCTGAAATGACAGACTGGTTTCAATGACTCCCAGTCTATAAAAGGACCAGCAATGATACACTGCCATGCTATTCTTGGCCATAGTTGTTGTGATAACTTGTGACAGATGCGAAGAGAGGAATGCCGAGGTGATATGCTGTGATTACAACTCTTAACATTTTCTTTTAGTACTCAACAAGCACTGGTATAAAGCTTTACACTTCTTAGATGACTTTTGGTTTACCTATTTTTCTCTATGTTTGCTTCTTGTTAGAATGACCCTAATAGTTAAAGGGATATTTTCTCCCAAAATCCCATTAAGTTGTTCCAAATCTGTATGAGTTTCTTTCTTCTGTTGAACATAAAAGAAGATATTTTAAAGAATGTTGATAAAGCCCATTGACTTCCATAGTAAGGAAAAGTAAATGGGGACCATAAACTGGTTTCATTTAGAGGGGAACTATCTCTTTAAGCAACACAACACATGGTTTTGAAAAGTGCCACTACAGATTATGCTGTTTTGTTGCTGAAAATACTTGAAATGTTATGCTAAATTGCCTGATAAATTGTAAAATGTGACAGTTTTGCTCAAAACTGAAGAGATTGTTTGCATAAATTGCAGTTTTCCAAAAGTAATCTGATGAGATTTGGGCTATTGGATTGGGTCAAATCTTGAAAATGGGTTGAAAAGAAAAGAAAAGAAAAGAAAAGAAAAGAAAAGAAAAGAAAAGAAAAGAAAAGAAAAGAAAAGAAAAGAAAAGAAAAGAAAAGAAAAGAAAAAAGAAAAGAAAAGAAAAAAATATATATTCTGAAATCAGATTAGATTTCAAAATCCAATCCTGGATCTGGATCAAACCATCAGTATGTGTTGTTCAAAACTTTTTAGTAAGATTAAGATACCCTTGATAAATATATATTTTTTAATTCAGCAGAAGAGTATATTTCAGGTTAAAAAATTTAATAAAAATGTGTTTAAAAAAGTACAACATTTGCACAGATATACACAGATTTATATGTATATATTTTTTATTTTGCTCTTGATCAGTTTAATTGTTAAAATAATAAAGTAGAAGTAGACAGTTTATACTTTAGTTAAGAGAACTTAACTTAAAATAAGAAAATATTATTAATAATAAAAATGATCCCCCAAACATCTTTTAATATCTACGGAGCCCGCACCTACAATCCAAAGTTTCTCATGCAGAGGCTCAAAAGCTTTGGAATAAACAAGTTTTCTCCCATCACAATGTCTTTTTAGTGTCTCGTTGTTTAACCCCGACAGCAACATAGTGTCTGCCCAGATCCAGTCCACATCTGGTAAGTGTTGAATCCACATGTACCAGATGTGGCCCGGATCTGGGCCAACACTATAGCAGCTTTTCCACTCCCGGTTCTCATTGCATGTTTTATTTCTTACCAGCTGATACGGTTCTGGTTTCATTTTCCACTGTAGGGCTAATAACAGCCGTTCTTTGAAATGTAATGTAAAAGTGTCAGCCATTGCCTTGGCAACACAACTGTTTACTGATGAAATGAGATGTAAATATCGACCACATCATGGAGGATGATCAGACATTTCTTTTCATTTTATTATATAATTTGTGTTTCCGTCACTCAAATAGAGGGCATCGCAGCTACAGAGAAACTGGTAGCCAGGCAACAGACAAGTGACCAATCTTGAGTGGTGACTTCACTTAACAGATTCTACCAGCACAAGGTTAGATAACCATGCAGAGAATTCAAGAACGGTTTGTAATCTTGCCGTACCAGGCTCAAGTGGAAACACAACTGGAACCGTTTTCCTTAGCGTTCTGAGAACCGTTCGGCCTGACCGTGGAAAAGCTGCTTATGATGCTGTCTGAAAAAGGAAATTAAAAATGGAAGGGGATGTTTGTTTGTTCATGTTGTTTTTTTTTTCTCTTCACATAAAGCACTTAAAGATACCCCACTTTGACTATTATACCTGTTATTCTTAGCTAGCAGCCTATATTGTAAAGTGCATCCCCATTTGAAACACTGGTAATCTGAAAGAGTGTGTATCTGAATCAAATCCAATCCAATTTTGCTTTGAAAAACCGGCTAATGGGTTATCTGATCCTGGATAGCAAAACATAGGATTTCGAAATCTAAACTATTCTGATACAGATTAAATTTGGACCCAGTCTGTAACCGCTATACAAATTTATGTGGACAGATCCTAACCTGCTATTTTTATATGGTCAGTGAACATGGCTTTTTTTTTTTGAAAATCGATTCTTAAGCTATTACCTTTGGTCAACCCAGTCTTGGATATTGGTTAACATCCATTGTATATGTAAAAAATAGGTTTAAATGTTCTCTCCTTTTGTCAAAATTAGGTCTTGGCTGTGACCCATCACTACAGTCATGGCACCTAAAAAGAACAAGACCGCTAAGAAGAACAAAGGCGATATTAATGAAATGACAATTATAGTTGAGGACGGTCCCACCAACAAAATCAATGGGCTCAACACTCTCCTGGAATGTGGAAATGGCTTTAGTTGTATCTCAACGGAGGTCACCGACCCTGTCTATGCACCCAACCTCTTGGAGGGTCTTGGCTCAATGAGGCAAGACAGCTTCCTCTGTGATCTGACAGTCGCAACCAAGTCCAAGTCCTTTGACGTTCACAAGGTTGTGATGGCTTCCTGCAGCGAGTACATCCAAACCATGCTTCGGAAGGATCCATCCCTCAAGAAGATTGAGCTCAGTGATTTGTCCCCAGTTGGTCTTGCTACAGTCATCACATATGCCTATTCTGGAAAGCTCACCTTGTCGCTCTACACAATTGGTAGCACGATATCAGCAGCCTTGCTGTTGCAGATCCATACTCTGGTGAAGATGTGCAGTGATTTCTTGATGCGGGAGACCAGTGTGGAGAACTGCATGTATGTTGTCAACATCGCTGACACGTACAACCTGAAAGAGACGAAAGAGGCAGCTCAGAAGTTCATGCGGGAGAACTTCATCGAGTTCTCCGAAATGGAACAGTTCTTAAAGCTCACTTATGAGCAGATCAACGAATTTCTCACGGACGACTCGCTTCAGTTACCCTCTGAGCTCACAGCCTTCCAGATTGCGATCAAGTGGCTAGACTTCGATGCGAAGAGGCTGAAGTATGCTCCTGACCTGCTGTCCAACATTCGCTTTGGAACCATCACACCCCAGGACCTTGTTAGTCATGTCCAAAACGTTCCCAGGATGATGCAAGATGCAGAGTGCCACCGTCTTTTGGTCGATGCCATGAATTACCACCTGCTGCCATTCCAGCAGAACATCTTGCAGTCCAGAAGAACCAAGGTCCGCGGCGGCCTCCGAGTGCTGCTCACAGTGGGTGGACGGCCTGCGCTAACCGAAAAATCTCTCAGCAAGGACATTCTCTACAGAGATGAGGACAATGTCTGGAACAAGCTGACGGAGATGCCCGCAAAGAGTTTCAATCAGTGCGTGGCTGTTTTGGATGGCTTCCTTTATGTGGCCGGTGGTGAAGACCAGAATGATGCAAGGAACCAGGCAAAGCATGCCGTCAGCAATTTCAGCAGGTAAGATTTTACATCCATTTTTTTACAAAGGCTTTATTGTCATCTGATACAAAATAGGTGTGCACAGCCGAAACCCAGGTTGAGCTCAGGGGCACAGGACAATAAAATATTGCATGGACGTCTGTACTCAGAACTTAAGCTCTAGGAAACTTTATTTAAAAAACGATGGTCAAAATGTTACACTTTTTAAAATACATTTCTAAAGCTTAATTTGGCCTGAAACGGAAGTTGCACTCGTCTTTTCTTCCCTATTGTGATGTGTATATCTGAGTAAAAAGGCTTCTCGAACAAGAAAAATGTAGGATGGGGCTTGATTGGATGGTTGTAGTTTGACATTGGTTGATCTCATGTGAGTGACAGGTTGTCCCACCCTCGCACCAGTAAACATAAGAGAAGAGAAAAGATGTCCCTGTCCCAAATGGCACCCTAAACACTTGATGTCCTCCTAAGGATCCGCACTTAACAGTCTGTGACGTAACACCGCTCTGACGGTCTGGAACAAGTCTGCAAATCTTGCTTCAAAAAGTGCACATCGAGGTTGCATATTGACACAAAGGGGGGTGCTCATGAGCACCCTTCTGAAACCTAAATTACAAATGGGACACCCTACAGTCTCATGGACTTCATAATCATATGGCGGACATTGTAAGCCCACCAGAACGTAAGGCCCTGTCCCAAATGGTACCCTAAGCTCTTGAGATCTTGAGTCTGCCCTTTTGTGATGTAATGCCGCATCTGCTATGGATCTTGCAAGCGCATCAAGGGCGAGTATTGACCCCCAAAAGAACACTCCTGAGCACCCTTCTGAAACCTAAAATGACAAATAGGATACCTTACAGTCTCATGGACTTTATGATCATGTGCACACGCCAGTTTTGGTAAGGCCCTGTCCCAAATGGCACAGCACCTGAGCACTTTCGGTCTTGTGGACTTACAATGGCCATTGCGTGCGCGTGTCCGTTAAGTCCACAATACCGTAGGGTGTCCCATTCATCATTTAATCTTAAAGAAGGGTCCTTGTGAGCGCCCCCTTTGCAGCTGCTATGCGCCCTCGATACGCACTTCAGCTGAGCCCGTACGTTTGCGAGCTACGCAGAGGACTTCTACCTGGCAATCAAATCGGCATTACGTCGTGGAAGTGCGGACTCAGAGGAAGACCATGAGGGTTTAGGGTGCCATTTGGGACAGGGCCTAAGTCCACAAGACCATAACAGTCTGTGCAAAATTGAACCCTGAGCCCTCGTAACCTTCCTCCAAGCCCACACTTTTGTGACATAATGCCTCTTTGACAATCGAGAAAAAATCTACTGCAGATCTAGTTTCATTGTGGGCTCTGCAAAAGTGCACATTGTGGGTATATATCAACCGCAAAAAAAATGCAGTCTGAAACCTAAAATGACAAAAGAGACACCCTACAGTCTTGTGGACTTAATGGGCACTCAGTGGGAAGTATAAGTCCACAAGACTGCAAGTCCACATGAAGTGTGCCATTTGGGACAGGGCCCGTGTCGCTTCAAGAGAGGGGAGGGGAGATTATGGCCATGTCCCAAATGGCACCCTAAACCCTGGGGGTCTTCCTACGGGTCAACACTTTTGTGACATAATGACGCTTTGACTGTCGGGAAGAAGTCCACTGCGGAGTTCACATAAGCGTGGGCTAGGCAAAAGTGTATATCTAGGGCATATATCGACCCCAAAGTGCTCACAAGCACTCTCTGAAACCTAAAATGACAAATGGGACACCCTACGGTCTCGTGGACTTAACATACACATACTAAAAGTGCACAAGGCTGAAAGTGCGTATAAAGTGTTTCATTTGGGACAAGGTCACATGAATAAAAAAAATTTTTTTTTTTAAATTTTTAAATAAGAATTGTCAATGTTGAATTTGTGGCTTTTTTTGTTTATTGTCAACTGGCAATATGTCCACTGGCATGTATGTTTTCGAAGTAATGTTGTAATACTTACAAATATTTCTCTCATCAGATATGACCCCCGATTTAACACGTGGATCCACCTGGCTAACATGATTCAGAAGCGCACTCATTTCAGCCTCAACACCTTCAATGGCCTCCTGTTCGCTGTAGGGGGGCGCAATTCTGAGGGCTGCCAGGCGTCTGTCGAGTGCTACGTGCCATCCTCTAACCAATGGCAAATGAAAGCTTCAATGGAAGTCCCTAGATGTTGCCATGGCAGCACAGTTATCGACGGCAAGATCTTGGTTAGTGGTGGTTACATTAACAACGCCTACTCTCGCGCCGTATGTTCTTATGACCCATCCACCGATACCTGGCAGGATAAGAACAGCCTGAGCAGCCCGAGAGGATGGCACTGCTCTGTGACCGTCGGGGATCGCGCCTATGTCCTCGGTGGCAGCCAATTGGGCGGACGTGGCGAGAGGGTCGACGTCTTGCCAGTCGAATGCTACAACCCTCACTCCGGCCAGTGGAGCTACGTCGCCCCCTTGCTCACGGGGGTGAGCACAGCTGGAGCTGCTACCTTGAATAACAAGATTTACCTCCTAGGGGGCTGGAACGAGATCGAGAAGAAGTATAAAAAATGTATTCAGGTGTTTAACCCCGATCTTAACGATTGGACTGAGGATGATGAATTGCCAGAGGCTACGGTTGGCATCTCATGTTGCGTCGTCACGATCCCCACGCGCAAAACGCGAGAGTCAAGGGCCAGCTCTGTGTCATCCGCACCTATTAGTATATAAGCAGCGAGAGAGCAGTGGGAAATGTTGCTAGATAGTACATTTTTTTTATTACTGTTTGTTAATGGTCAACTTTTCTCACAGATGCTAAGATTGTCAGATGGATGTCAAATCACAAAAAAGTAGGGGTGTACCGGTACACAGAAGTCACGGTTTGGTACGTACCTTGGTTTTGGGGTCATGACTGCTTAAAATATTATGGACTTGTTGATTTGTTACTCTAATTGATATATTGAGCAATTATGTGTGGTAAAATGCAACGGCTGTTTTCAAACTTTATAGGTTTGATCAGGGTTCCCACTCGTCCTGGAAAACAGATTTGTCCTGAATTTGTTTTTAATTTTTTTCAGTTCTTCGGTTTTTCTTTAGCCAAGGACAAAGAGTTTATCACTGGCTAGTTGCAGAAAGTGCGATGTTCAGGAAGGAGTTATGACACGAGATGAGTGTTTTCAATGATGATGTTTAGTCTTGTGTGCTCAAATGTTAACTGGTAACCAGCTACCTAATCACATAATTTTGATATAAAGTCACAACTGAATGTTATAAAGGCCAATTTTGAGTGGGAAAAAAGTTTAGATTATATCTCACAATTCTGACTTTATATTTTTTTTTAAGCAATTGCGAGAAAAAAGTCAGAATAGCGAGATAAAACGTTGCAATTACTTTTTTCTTTTCTTCTTATTCTGTGGCGGACACAAGCTTCCAAAGTCATAATATATGATTTAGAACTCATATTAAAAACTGATTTTATAGTTAATTAATTTCAATAAACTGTATACCTTTTAAAGACTTATATAAGACTTATATATAGACAATATTTGGCATGGTCCTTGTCCATTATTCCTGTTGTAGTAAAATTTTAAATAACCTGTAAAAGTCCTGAAAAATTATCGCTGAAAAAGAGTGGGAACCCTGTAGATTAAAATGTTGTGCGTAGCATATGCCATCATTTTCTTTGCGCGTGAGCGTTCATTAACATGCGGTGATAATGGCGAAAGCACAAAGTTCAATAGTACGCTTTTTCAAGAAATCAAGGAAAGATGAGTGAAAAGGAGGAGAAAACACAAGGAGACGGCGAGTGAAGCGGCACCTTAGGCACATATTTCATCACTGGACTGAAGTGAGACTTACTTCTGGTCATAGAGATAAGAGTAAAATATCATTTGTAACTGTAAAGGTGCACTCACAATAAAAAAACTACAACAACATTGAGCTTTTGTAAAATAAAGAAAACAAACAGGATGCCTCTTTGCCAAAGTTTTTGGGGTGCGTCACGAAAATTAACCGAAACTCAGCAAGGCTACTATCAGGCTCTTGCGTGTGTCAGGGCCAAGCGGCAACCTCCCTCAGTTTCTGTTGAAGCAAATACGGAAGTGACTTAAACTGCAATTCCTCGACTGGCCACTGGGTACAGGCTTCAAAAGGGAGCAGAATCTCATTGAGCCCCATGTTAAAATGGCAAAATTTACAGCAGAAAAAAAACATGTTTACAGTCTAATACAAAAAGTGTGTGTGTGTGTGTGGGGGGGGGATTATTTAATAACTCATTCATTTACATTATATAAAGCCTTAAAGTTCTACATAATTAAGGGCGTGGCCAGATGAGTGACAGGTGGATTGCCGTTTGTCTGCTGTCTGTTAGTCATCGCATCACCTCAGCTCTAGCCATGTCTCGACTCTTTGCCGATTGTCAGTTATCCGGGCGTGATGCGCAATGACGGGTTAATGAGATGGAAACGGCCGGCTTTGAGGCTTAAAAACTGCTCTTCAGAACCCTATAGGTTGCGTCACAGACATTATGTCCGCTTTTTAGTCTGTGATCTGAACTCTTGTTATGTTGCAAAGTGTTGAATAACCACAAGCGCCCCCTTCTGGACTGAAGTGTGGATCGCCTGTGACCGACCGCATTCGGCTTCACCGAACCGTGACGTCCGTACCCTGACAAACACACGTACCGTTACACCCCTACATCAAAGAGAATCACAAATACAAACAGACAATTAATTATATAAGCCACTATGTTTAAAATTGAAGCATTTTGATTAGACAAAAAAGGAATGATGTTTATTTAAACAGGGAAAGAGAGAGATTTGTTGAGAGGTAGATTTATTGTTTATGGAAAAGGAAATGCATGCAAACAACACATATCTGTAAAATCAAGTTTACAGTCGCCATTTTCATTGGGAAAAGTGGGGCCAGTTCTCATGATTTGATTAGTCCCTTAATGTGAAAAAATAGGTAATTACAACATATTAGACATTCTCCTTTGATTAACAAACAATGATGCAGATATTTATTAAAGAATTAGTTTCCAATGTTTCCATTTTTATTGCACAGTGAGCTTCATATTTATGTAGGATAAGCCAGGTTTTTCATTTCGTTTAAACGTGTTTTATTTAATCATGCAATACACCAACAAAATTACTGCTGGTTCTTGGAAATCCATGCAAGTCCATTATAAGCAGAAGGAATTGATCGTCCGGCTGCAGGGATAACAAAGGTGTTTATAAAAGTTTTCACTGTAAAAATACAAAAACAGAAAGGGTGAGGATGTGAAGAACACTGGAATAGGGAATAAAGGGATTTACAGTGGTGCCATTTTTTTTTTATTTTTTGAAAATTGAATGAATAAATAATTGTGAAAAGGTTTTGGCCTGAACTGTCTAAAGGGACAAATAATAGCATCTGCTCTGTTTCCTGATGGTTCATGAACTCTAATGTTCTGGTTAAAAACAGAAATGTGACAACTGGACACACTACTGATCTATTACTTTATTAAGACATTGGATTGCATTTAGAGTATACCTACTGTAATACATGTTGTCAAATAATAAAGCCCTGCTTATTTATTAAAACTTCCTAAGAAATGTTGCTGTTGACATTTTTCTATTTTGGACAATTACTATATACAGTACACACACACACACACACACACACACAAAATGACAAATGACTGAGTAAAGTCAAACAAAAGTTTTAACGTTCACAAAGTAAACCTGCTGATGGGCGTTGGAGCTGGGCAGATAACAGACAGTATGACCATGCAAAATCATAATTATCATGATGACAAAAGTTAATGTACAGGAAGTGACTTCTGAGCTAATAATAAGAGCCTGACCCCATTTGCCCTTTTCTTATTCTTCAGGAGTCACACAGAAGCATGTGCAATGGTTTAAAGGGATAGTGCACAAAAGAAGATATTTTGAGGAATACGGGAAACTAGACAGTTGATTGGCCCCATTGACTTCTATAGTATGGATAAAAATACTGTTTGGTTACACACATTATTACACACATCTTCTTTGTGTTCAGCAGAATAAAGAAACTCATACATGACGGTGAGTAAATGATGAAAGAATTTTCATTTTTGGCTGAACTTGCGCTTTAATAGCAGTTATATTACATGGTTCTGAATATAACACCTAAAAATAACCATTATCAAACGTTTTGTATGAAGCTTATTAATGTTTTTTTTAAAAACATAATATTAACAAGAAAGAAAATATACATTAGGTAAAATGCTGTTATAAAAATTTAAAAACAATGAGTTCTGTATAAGTTATTAATGGTTATTTAATGGATATATATATATATATATATATATATATATATATATATATATATATATATATATATATATATATATATATATATATATATATATATATATATATATCCATATATATATATATCATATATATATATATATATATATATATATATATATATATATATATATACACACACACAAACACACACTCGGTTTTTAATGTTTTTTTTTTTAAATATCAGGGAACATTCTGTGAAAATAATTATTAAAATAAATAAATACAGAAAATAAATAAATACAGAAAAACCATTATGGAAGGTTATGTATAAGGAATTAATGTTTTTTGTTTAATTTTAATAACGTTCTGTATAAGTATTAATGTATTGTATACATACATATACAGTACAGGCCAAAAGTTTGGACACATTACTATTTGTAATGTTTTTGAAAGGAGTTTCTTCTGCATTTATTTGATCAAAAATACAGAATTATTTTTAAATATTGTGATATATTATTAAATTTAAAATATTTGTTTTTCAATTTATTATACTTTAAATGATCATTTATTCCTGTGATCAAAGCTGAACTTTCAGGATGGTTTCTCCAGTCTTCAGTGATCATGATCCTTCAGAAATCAACAGTTTTGCTGCCTAATATATTTGATGAATAAACAGTTCAAAAGAACTGCATTTATTCACAATAAAAACATATTTTCAAATAATATAAATCTCCTTTACTATCATTTTTTTTATCAATTTAACACATCCTTGCTGAATAAATTATTGATTTATTTCAAAAAAAGAAAGGAAAAAAATGAGACCCCAAATTACTGACCAGTGGTGTATATTGTTGTTACAAAAGATTTCTATTTCTAAAACATTTGCTTCCTCTTTTTTTTTTTTTTTTTTTTACTTTTTATTCATCAAAGTGTTATAGAAAAGTATCACAGGTTATGAAAAAATATTAAGCAGCAGAACTGTTTCCAACTTTGAAAATGAATCCTCATATTAGGATGATTTCTGAAGGATCATGATCACTGAAGACTGGAGGAACGATACTGGAAATTCAGCTTTTATCACAGAAATAAATGATCATTTAAAGTACAATAAATTGAAAAACAATTAATTTAAATTGTAATAATACATCACAATATTACAATTTTTTCTGTATTTTTGATCAAATAAATGCAGGCTTGATGAGCAGAAGAAACTTTTTTCAAAAACATTACAAATAGTACTTTATATACTTTTGGCCTGTATATATATATATATATATATATATATATATATATATATATATATATATATATATATATATATATATATATATATATATATATATATATATATATAAATGGGAATGTTCTGTAAAAGTTACAGTATTTGACTTAAAAGTCATGCAGTGATTTATGGTTCCCCAAAATATAACCAAACGGGAAACAAAAGACTCCTAGCGTAAAGGAAATGTTCTTCAGTGTTTGCTGATGTTAGTGTCGCTCCAGACCTAACCATAATAATTCACAGTCAGCATTTTCCAAATACACGCAATTAAACAATTATTTGCAATATTGTCAATATTTTTCTGCAGCGTCATGATTACAAAAGCACATTCGAGCGCTGCGCACGTTACCTTGACCACGCCATCAACAACAATGAGGCGGAAGGGACTGCTGAGTCACATGATGACGACACTGTCACGTGCTCTCAGCGCAAGCAAAGAGCCCGTGCGGGAGGACGGCACTGACATAACTCGCGCACTCCGGTCAGACGCCAGACGCTCGCAGCTCGAGGTCGCGCGATTCCGTTATAACACGAGGTGTAAGTTAGCGAAACCGAGAAGCGCTCGGAAGCAAAGGGCGAAGCCTTCCGCGTTTAAACCGAGTAATTTAAAGGCCTAGCGCGCTCGCGAGCTTTGAAAAGCGCGTTCCGCGGCGCAGGAGAAGCTGAAGTTGAACTAACGATAACAATAAGTCGGTTTGTGACATGGGCTTACTGTCGCAAGGCTCGCCGCTCAACTGGGACGAGACCAGGAAACACGCGGACCACGTGAGGAAGCACGGCATCCTCCAGTTCCTCAACATCTACAATAAGGTCAAAGAGCGGCAGAAGGATGTGCTCAAATGGGGAGACGAGGTGAGTGAGGCTGCCTCGTTATAACGGCATGATTTGGGGAAACACGTGATGCAATGATGCAATATTTGGATGCTGCTCGTGAGCAGGTGCACCTTCTGTACCTTCTGTACCTTTGTGTTATGCACTTATTTTAAGACACTCTTGACTCAGTTTTTAATCACTGTAAATGCTAATGCAATCTTGCACTTGTGTTTTGTGCTAAATGCAGAAACTTTATATAAGCTGTCAAGGGGGGGTATTGTAAAACACTTGTGCTGCTGTTGATCTAGACACGGGTACGGTTAGAGACGGTGTGGATAGGTTTAAAGGGACAGTCACAGTTCACCCAAGAATGAAAATTACCCCATGGTTTACTCACCCTAAAGTCATGGTGTATAGGAAATTCTTTCAGACGATTACAATCATGTTTATAAACGTCCTGACTCATCCATGCTTTAAAATGGAAGTGAATGGCTGTTTTAAAGCCCATAAAAGTGCTTCTATCCATCATAAAAGTGCTCCACATGGCTCTGGGGGTTAATAAAATGCGTTTGTGTAAGAGAAATATCCAGATTTACAAACTGTAATCTCTAACTCTGGTCTGTGGTCCTCTAGCGGTGGTCCTTACGAGATACTGGCCTTCCAGTTTATGACAGGATTGTAGAAGCCTATGCAAACAACATCTATCAACAATTAAAGAGGTGATAAATTGAGAAATCAACTTTCTCTTGAGCTTTTGATATATAATTTAAGAATATCCTGTTAGTTTCAGAGCAGTTTTTTTCTCTCAGTGAGAACTAGCATATTATCACCAGTGCCCTGCCCCATACACATATGATGGAAGAAATCACTTTTATGATAGATGGATGGATGAATGGATGCACCTTTATGATGGATAGATGTACTTTTATGATGATGGATGGATGCACTTTTATGATGGGCGGATGGATGGATGAATGCACTTTTATGATGGATGGATGGATGTACTTTTATGATGGGCGGATGGATGGATGAATGCACTTTTATGATGGATGGATGGATGCACCTTTATGATGGATGGATGTACTTTTATGATGATGGATGAATGCACTTTTATGATGGATGGATGGATGGATGGATGGATGGATGGGTGCACTTTTATGATGGGCGGATGGATAGATGAATGCACTTTTATGATGGATGGATGGATGGATGGATGCACCTTTATGATGGGTGGATGGATAGATGCACTTTTATGAAGAATGCATGTACTCTTATGATGATGGATGGATACACCTTTATGATGGAAGGATGGATAGATGCACTTTGGATGAATGGATGGATGTACTCTTATTATGATGATGGATAAATGCACTTTTATGACGGATGGACAGATGGATGCACTTTTATGGACTTCAAAACAGAAACAGCCCTCCCACTGCCCTGGATTAACCAGGGCATTTAATAATATAATGATTGTATTCGTCTGAAAGAAGAGGATGACTGAAGGGAGAATAAATCATGGGGTCATTTTCATTTTCTTCTAAGCTTTATAATGGCAGTGACTGGAGGGTGAGATTTTGAAAACCCAAAAATGTATCCATCCATTATAAAAGTGATCCATATGGCTCCATAAAGCCCTTCTGAAGAAAAATATCCATTAGGGCTGCTTGATTATTGAAAAAAATCATAATCACGATTATTTAACACGATTATTATTGTAATTTATTTAACACAATGATTATTTAACATAATTATCGGTGGCACCGTGGTGGTGCACCAGTTCGTCCTCCTACAGAATGTAGTCGCAACAGCAGGAAAAAAGAACGCAAAAGGCCACCAGTCTAGAGCCCTGAGTAATATCCATATTTGTAACATATTATAACTAGGGGTGCACCGATCCGATAATAGGATCGGATATCGGCCGCGATACTGACGACAAAGCTGGATCGGGGATCGGAAAAATGAACAGATCCACAGGCCGATCCAGGTTTTTTTTTGTTTTGTTTTTTAAACTCAGCAGAACCCTACGTCATTCGTCAGCTTCACGTGTGTCGCATGCTCGAAGCAACATGGAGCGAGCCAGAGAGTCGGATGTGTAGAGATATTTTATGCTTGCCACGCCAACTAGTTCATCTGTCGGCAATAATACTACCAATTTAATCCAGAAACACCATGTTAAGGAGCACGCTGCATTCCTGCAGCTCAGTAAAACTAAAGGAGTGGACAATACAGCCCAGGAACTAACTTTGCAGGATGCAAAGAATAGTGTAAGTGGTGACTGATAGTGGATAATGCTAATGTAATGAACTGACGGTAACAGCGCGCTGTTGACGCTCGCGCATCTTGAGGAGAAATCAAAAAAGCGCCACTCACACATAGTAATTGCGGTAAACATTAAAAATGTTACGTTTTTATCTTTATAACATATGATACAGTTAAACAACTTCACACAACCAAATGTGCTGTTTCCCTGAATACCATCACGATTGAAAATGTCACTGATTTCCTATGACAGCTCCATAAACAATCATTAACATTAGTTACTTACATTTTAGATGCAATATTGAGTCTTTTTGTTCTATTTCAGCTGCGAAAATAGTTCCAAACAAAGATTCCAAGCAACAAAGTTCCAAAAAGCAGAACCATAACATGTCTCACGTGTTCGGAATGATTCAGTGGCTGAATCAAAGATTCAATAACCTGTTCGTAAACGACGGTCTCATTCTTAAAGGGGGGGTGAAACACTCAGTTTCAGTCAGTGTCATGTCAATCTTGAGTACCTATAGAGTAGCATTGCATCCTGCATATCTCCGAAAAGTTTTTATTTTTTTAATAATTATATAAGAAAGATGCGCTGTTCCGAGTCTTTCCGAAAAAAGCCGAGCGGGTGGGGGCGTATCGTGTGAGCGGAGCTAAATAATGACGTGTGCAGCAGCGCGCTGTGTGTTGAGTCGAGCGTCATCCCTAACAGCGGAAAAAAACTTTATTCAAAATAAAAATATGGCTTTTAATCAGATACAGCCATACATCTATGATCCGGAATCAGACCCAGAGGCTGCAGTTGAACAGGAGCAGCAGCAAAAACGACTAGAGCAGGACGTCTCTATGTGGTACAAGTTATACACTAACTATATAATATGCTTAGCGGCTTGTGTTATTTACATATTTATACTTGAATTATATCGTCGTATTTTTGTCTTTGAAGGTGTACATGTGGGAAGTGCAGTTGTGCACGTGTGTTTGTGTGTTTACGCGTGGTTTGTGTAGACAGTAAGCGGACTAAAAGCAGTCTCACTCACCCTTCTAACGTTGGGACTGCTCCATCCTTCAGCATTAGGCGATTGGGAAAATTCGGCGTCGAGCTGGGCCTTGTTTATGAAACAGTCGGCACCGAAATGCAGCGAACAGATATAAACATTCGCGCAACTCAGTTGCTGATCCGGAAAAGCAAATTACATCCACTGTTGCCTTAACGCGGGGTTTTTGGCGAATCTGTGCAGGACTGTCTTGGTCTGGCAACCAAAAACCCACTTTTTTGGTGACATTGTTATGTGCTATGTGTAATTGTCACCTGTCCAGCATCCTACAAGCCCCGCTTTGATGGGCGTAGGCTGTTGCTCTCTCTCTCCCTCGCTCTCTCTCACGCGCTTCCGGTAGAATTGTCCGTAAGGCCCATACAAGGAAATTCCGCCCCCACTAACGTCAATGGGGACGCATGATCTCAAAAAACTTGCCGAAACTTATGACTAACCGGAAGTAGTATTTTTGACAAAGAAATACTCCCATCAAACGTCCACCTTAACTTTTGAAACTTTGTCTATGTTTAGTATGGGATTCCAAGTCTTTAACAGTGTAAAAAGATCAGTATGCATGAAACAGCATTTCACCCCCCCTTTAAAGGAATCAGTCGTTTGAATGAATCATTTGAATTAATGACTCAATGACTCACTCATTAAGACTCACCTACTGGTGGTTTAGTTTCCTATATTTTTCAACATTTATTTTGTTTATTCAAAAATACAAATCTCATAACATCATTTAATGCAGTAGTAATTTTTCTGGGTAAATAATTTAATTTGATTGGTAACGTCCCTATAGTGTCTTATTTGAATTTAATGTATAGATCAAATTTAAGAATATAATATAAAACCTGAAGCATAGCTTATATTTAATAAGATTAGGGGAAAATGCCCTTTAAAATATAATAGTAAAATATCACTAATATGCAGATTTAAAATATGTCAAAGCTGATTGAACACTGAGAACATTGCTTCAGAATAAGTTATATTTACAACACACACACACACACACAAATCTAACTTTTTTCCCGGACAAGCACGACAAGTGAATGACCATTTTACTTATCCGAAGGAGAGACCGGAGCATGCTTAATGTTGAGTCCTAAATTATATTTTAGATTTGAATGCACAATTGTTTTTTAAATAAATAAGAATTCAACACTTTGCATACATCTGTTATTTTGTCTTATTATCTTTATTTAGTAAAGTCTGGTGCCTTTAGTCTCTTCAAGGAAGGTATACAGTTTATTATAAATTTAACAATAGTATCGGATCGGTATCGGGTATCGACAGATACACAAAGCCCAGGCATCGGTATCGGTATCGGGACTGAAAAAGTCGGATCGGTGCACCCCTAATTATAACTTAATAAACTGTAATCACTGGCTTCTGGTAATGGCTTCAAAATCTCACCCCCTATTCACTCCCCTTATAAAGCTCGGAAGAGCCAGAGAAAATTAAGTCATATTTTGTTTGTCTGAAAGAAATATAAACCTAGGATAAGTAAATCATGGGGTAATTTCTTTTTCTTTTCTTTTTTTCTTTTTTTGTGAACTATCCCTTTAAGAGATTGTGTGGAAAGTCTAGGCATAGTTTTGCTTTTGATTTGACTTCATATTCTCCCATTTCATAGTTAGGGTTATTATTTCGACTGTGGGAAATGGGTGGGCGCGTGCAAACGTTCCACTGCTATAGGGGACTCACTGTATACAGTGCATGTAAAGATATGACCTCTACCACAGTCATTCTAGTGCCAAGATGACAATTACAAAATCCCTTTTGCTTTGGTTGGCTGGCTGTGCAGTTAGTCATCTTTCAGCGAGCACTTGCTCTTTCTTTCCCTGTTCTTAAAAGAGTACTAAACTAAACATGTGGCGCCTAAAGTGTTCGCATGCACAGGCTTGCAGGATCAACAGGCTAATGTCGATTTCTGAACCTCCTATTGAAATGGCTTTTCATTTTCTTCACCTTTGACCGGCTAGAAGACGCCAATGGATTTACGATAAAACCTGCTGGAATGTTGTTGGTTTAGGTGAAGCCTTTGTTCGGCGTAAAAAAGAATGGAATGAGGAAAAAGATGAACGGCATCACAGTAGGATTGTCTCACTGCGAATGTTGTAAGAAGAATAATACTGTGCTTTGTCATTGTTGAGTTTGCAAGGCAAATTCTCTCCCATAATGTGCATACAATACCTCAGCCAAAGCAGCGGTGCTCACCAAAGCTATTTTTACTTGTGGTCAATGTTTTGCAGCTTTGCTACAGTAGTAACATGACCCTGTGTAATCAAAGGTCTCTGAACATCCTGCAGGTGGAGTACATGTTGGTGGAGATGGATGAACAGCAAGAAAAAGTGCGTCTGGTTCTGAACGGGAAGGATGTTTTGGAAATCCTTCAGGAAAAGGGTGAAAAGATTGACCCCAAGTGAGTAACTGACCAAAAAACGAGGTCAAATTTGTCTAATTAGAATATTATTATTATTATTATTACACTCTTAAAAATGCTGGGTTAAAAACAACCCAAGTTGGGTTGAAAATGGACAAACCCGGAAATTGAGTTGTTTGGACCCATTCAAGCAACCCAATTTCTGGATTTGTCAAATTTCAACCCAACTTGGGTTGTTTTTAACCCAACATTTTTAAGAGTGTATGTTCATATTGTTACGTGACATCAAAAACAGCATTTTTTGCTGGAAGTGTGTCTAAAAAGCCAGAAAAAAAAGGAGTTTGTCCTTTTGTACACTTTAACCTCCTGCGTGGCTGTAAAGTCTCTCAGCCAATCCCTCTTTTATGCATGTGTCTAATCAGCAATAAGATCAATAATATCTTTTGTGTTTTCTATCCCTCTCACTTTAGTATTACGTGTCCCCATTATGCTATTTAAAGGCTCCTAATGTTGTTTTGGAGTCTTCTGTACAGTAATAGGTTTACGTGCATCAAAGGTCAAAAAACACTTTCATTAAATTGTATCCATTTCAGTAGGGCTGCCACGTGTGATTATTTTGATGATTGATTAATTGGATGAAAAGCACCTTTTTTAATTAACAAAACACTTTTCCACGTCCTGGCCAATGCTGTCCTTCAAACAAATCTTATCTGAGTGCTATGAACACACACATAGTGAATATATCTACCATAACATAAATTAACCATGGTTTTGCAACAGAATAAATAAATAAAACATGGTTATTGTAGTTATTCCACAGTAACTACAAATGACCCGTGGTTTTGCTTCAACTATGGCGTTTGTGTGGTTTAGGCCATGTCCACACTAATACGTTTTTGTTTAAAAACGCATCTTTTTCTCCGATTTGGCCTTCCGTCCACACTGAGAGCTTTTTAAGTCAACGAAAACATGGCTTTTTGAAAAGGCTCTCTAAAGCGGGTACATTTTTAAACGCCATCTTCATGTCGTAATGTGGACTGTGAAGACTGAAAACGATTACTTCAAAGATTCATCATCTCTAATCCCCGCCTCTCTGGGAGCTGCTCTGCTCTGATTGGTCAGATGGCCCAGTCTGCTTTGATTGGTCAAAAAGCAAATCAATCAATCAGTCAAATCAATCTCAGCAGAAAACAGCATTTTCACATGAACAACACCAACCAGACTCTTTCAGTCTCAGATACAACTACAATGTGCGAGGGTGGGGCAAAGACATGCTGTTCAGCCAATCAAGACCAGAGGCAGACATTATGCAAATGAGCTGCAAACTTGCATACCCTAGATCTGTTACAGAAGTGAGAAAAATGTGGTATTGATCTGACACCAAGTAAATACAGGTTTGCTGGGCAAGAAATTGGCCAAGAAATGATTGCGATAAACGATATTGTCATTCTGAGAGCATTTTCATCCTTAATAATGATAATGGCATAATAATGCAGGTACACCTTTTCAAAGATCCATCAGAGCTTCACGTCAGCATAACTACAAAATGCTACTTAAGATTGTGGCGCTTATGATGCTTATATAGGAAACTTATATATTATTTGGACAAGCGCTCAGGCTTGGGAAAACAGAGCTTTTACAGTCACTAACACAGCTGCTATATTACACACTACATGAAAAATAATATTAGAAAATGCATAATAGGGGCACTTACATTTGTTTTTGTTTTTTTTGTTTTTTACGGGCTCATCAGAAGTTAGTTTGGATAGCATAATTATCTGAAGTGTGATAAGTTATATGGGAGTGAAGAATGTGGCCTTATTTCCCCTGATGTTGTGTAGGGGATATAGCAGTGCGCTTTGGGAAAACGACAGAACTGTGGCATTCCTCATTACTGCCTCTCTACTGCACATACTGAAGAGCGCACGCCTGTCCCAGCACAACCCTTTCAAATAACATTTAAATATGAAGTCTGCATGATGCTCACACACACACACACACACACACACACACACACACACGTTGGTCTATGTGGTTTACAGGGACTCTCCATAGGCGTAATGGTTTTTATACTGTACAAACCGTATTTTCTATCCCCTTACACTGCCCTTGCTCACAGTCGAATCTTCAAGGGTGTTATGAAGTGTGGATCATACCATTTTGGCAATATGGGGGTGCTCAATATTTTAAAGACGTGGCGTGCCGCTGAGTTTCGCGTCAGGTGTGCGACTCCTTTAAGGCCTAAGCTAAACTCAGCGCAGCGTCTTTAAAATTCGAACACATCCAATGAGTTTACACACAGCGGCGGCGGCATTTGGTGCCTGTCCACAGCGACTCAGGAAGTTTTTTAAAAACTCAGCTCCGCGCCGTCTCAGGATCTCACACCAGACTGAAGCTCAGCGCCGCGTCTCAGGATCTCACACTGGACTGAAGCTCAGCGCCGTCTCAGGATCTCACACTGGACTGAAGCTCAGCGCCGCGTCTCAGGATCTCACACTGGACTGAAGCTCAGCGCCGTCTCAGGATCTCACACTGGACTGAAGCTCAGCGCCGTCTCAGGATCTCACACCGGACTGAAGCTCAGCGCCGTCTCAGGATCTCACACTGGACCGAAGCTCAGCGCCGCGTTTTAGGATCTCACACTGGACTGAAGCTCAGCGCCGTCTCAGGATCTCACACTGGACTGAAGCTCAGCGCTGCGTCTCAGGATCTCACACTGGACTGAAGCTCAGCGCCGTCTCAGGATCTCACACCGGACTGAAGCTCAGCGCCGTCTCAGGATCTCACACTGGACTGAAGCTCAGCGCCGTCTCAGGATCTAACACTGGACTGAAGCTCAGCGCCGCGTTTTAGGATCTCACTGGACTGAAGCTCAGCGCCGTCTCAGGATCTCACACTGGACTGAAGCTCAGCGCCGTCTCAGGATCTCACACTGGACTGAAGCTCAGCGCCGCGTCTCAGGATCTCACACTGGACCGAAGCTCAGCTCAGCGCCGTCTCAGGATCTCACACTGGACTGAAGCTCAGCGCCGTCTCAGGATCTCACACTGGACCGAAGCTCAGCTCAGCGCCGTCTCAGGATCTCACACTGGACCGAAGCTCAGCGCCGTCTCAGGATCTCACACTGGACTGAAGCTCAGCGCCGTCTCAGGATCTCACACTGGACTGAAGCTCAGCGCCGTCTCAGGATCTCACACTGGACCGAAGCTCAGCTCAGCGCCGTCTCAGGATCTCACACTGGACTGAAGCTCAGCGCCGTCTCAGGATCTCACACTGGACTGAAGCTCAGCGCCGCGTCTCAGGATCTCACACTGGACTGAAGCTCAGCGCCGCGTCTCAGGATCTCACACCGGACTGAAGCTCAGCGCCGTCTCAGGATCTCACACTGGACTGAAGCTCAGCGCCGTCTCAGGATCTCACACTGGACCGAAGCTCAGCGCCGCGTCTCAGGATCTCACACTGGACCGAAAAAAGTCATCAACAACAGAATTTTGGAGATTTCAGTTTTTGGGTTTTCAGAATCGATTTTCCTTGACATTTCCAAAATGAAGAATCCAAACTCTAATTATTCTGTAATAATGTATGATGTCTGTTCAGATATTTTAGTGATTTTTGATATTTTAGGTTTGTCTTCAGTCTGTATTTCTGCTGCTTTGTCATTTTATTAGCCTCAATGCCAAATGGCCATAGCACTCTCTTATCATTATTGGCCATTGAAAAGCTGTATCTGTTTACATTACTAGAGCAGAAACTTGACGAGTACCAATGCAAAATGGATTCAATGAATTGCTTCCACTAGTAATTCCTATTTTCTGCACAAGTTCCTCTTTATTAAGCGACAGTATATTGATCTCTTGAAATGCAATCCTCTGGTTTTTAACAGTTGATTGACTGTCAGCCTTGCTTGTTTGCAGCCACCCTACTCTGTGGAGGCCGGAGTACGGCAGCTACATGATCGAGGGAACGCCGGGACAGCCGTACGGAGGGACGATGTCGGAGTTCAACACCGTGGAAGACAACATGGGAAAGCGGAGGAGAGAGGCGTCGTCTGTGCTTGAGCCGAACCAAACCCTCCTTACAGTCACATCGTTCCCCAGGTACTTACATCTTCACTATAGCCAATGCTTCGCTGTTATACAGTAATAATATCCATATCCACTTCAAGTTGTGTACACAAACAGATTAATCTAACAGCAATAAATATACGCAACTACAGCCGGTCGGTGAATGTCACTAATGAGGATTTCCACGTGTTTCTGTGTGAATGAACTGTGCGGTTTCGTCTGATACACAAGCTCACACACACACACACACACACACACACACACACACACACACGGGATGCTCAGTGTTTTCAGCATCTGCCACCTCAATATATGAACACGTGAACATTATCTCCAGAGCTGCTTTCACGTTTTCATTTGAGGAAAAACTTCCGTCAAATACACACTGAAACTGAAAGATCTTAATGACAGCATCAAATTCAAAAAATTATGACAGAAATACAGGTCTGGAAAAAAATAAGAGACCTCTTAACATGGAAAAATCAATGTTAGGTGGTCTCTTAATTTTTTCCCGAGCTGTATATATCATAACTACTGTATACTAAAATGTACTTCTCAAAGTAATAGTAATAATATTAATATTTCTAAGGAATATTGTAGAACCATATTTTTTCATCCATGTTTTAAATGGATACATTCCTTTTTTGCAGCGTCTTACAGATCCTTTCTGACGCTAACGTCACAATTGCATCACATCGTTACTGTATGTTCACACCACCAATGCTGTAAAGGGCTCTAGACTGCGACCAATATATTCGAGAATGCAATATTTGTTTGATAATGTGAGAGTTAAAATTGAACACGGTCATATTGTTGTGAGGCTAGCTGTAATAGTCAGTGTTGTATGGAAGTAAAACTGTGCCACTGGATTTTGAATTCTAATTTTTAGCATTGAATTTTTTTACATCGAATTTTTAACACTGAATTTTATTTTGCATCTAAATCAGACTTTGAATTTTTAAAGCCATCGAATTTCTAGCTGTTTTTTTTTTGCCTATGACATTTTTTCAATGTTTTAAAAAAATTCAGTGTAAAAAGAAATTCAACGTCTCAAAAAATTCAGTGTAAAAAAATTCAACGTCTCAAAAGATTCAGTGTAAAAAAATTCAACGTCTCAAAAGATTCAGTGTAAAAAAAAAAAAATGTCTCAAAAGATTCAGTGTAAAATAATTCAACATCTCAAAAAATTCAGTGTAAAAATATTCAGAGTCAACATCCGGGTAACCAAGGAGAAGCAATCGATCCCTGTATCAAATCATCCAACATCCAGCCAATCATTTACGCTCCATTGGTCATGAGTAAACTCACTGAAGCGCCATCGTGTGTGTTCTGAGCCATGCTGCTGAGCTCTGGAGCTCACCTGAAGTGAACTTCCCCGCCTTCCTGTTTCAGCGTCACATGACCAATGGAGCGTAAATGATTGGCTGGATGTTGGATGATTTGATACAGGGATCGATTGCTTCTCCTTGGTTACCCGGATGTTGACTCTGAATATTTTTACACTGAATCTTTTGAGACATTAATTTTTTTTACACTGAATCTTTTGAGACGTTGAATTTTTTACACTGAATTTTTTGAGACGTTGAATTTGTTTTTACACTGAATTTTTTTTAAACATTGAAAAAATGTCATAGGCAAAAAAAAAACAGCTAGAAGTTCGATGGCTTTAAAAATTCAAAGTCTGATTTAGATGCAAAATAAAATTCATTGTTAAAAATTTGATGTAAAAAAAATTCAGTGCTAAAAATTAGAATTCAAAATCCAGTGGCACAGTTTTACTTCCATAGTGTTGCCAGTTACTTCACTTGTCCACCGTGGCACCACCCCACCGTTGTTTTAAATTATTATAAATTATTAGCATTTTTTTTAATAGTAATTAAAATAATTTAGTTTGTACAGACACAAATTAAAAACTGAACGTGTCTGTTTAAAGCTTGAGCCGAACGAGAGTCTCACTGTCATTGCCCACTGGCGCTTTTTCAGTTCATTCCTTTGGAAGCTCAACTTTGTTTTGCTCTGCTCGGTTTTTCCTTGAGCGGCTGTGCACATTTTACTTTCGGTTTAGAATTAGACATTTAAAAGCCCCTGCCGGTGATACCAGTATTACCGGTGTTGTCATAGGTTGATTAACCGATCTGACAATTTCCTCACCGCCACATCCCTAGTGCAAGTGCACTATGCTTTCACACTTTGGCTGGCTGAGCCAGAGACACATTTAAATACACAAGTACTAGCTAACCAAGACATTTATAGTTTGTAAAATACACCGTGATATCTATAAAAGAACCATAACATTCTCTAAGTAACTATAAGGTTTACTGTATTTCTCTCCCAATTTACTGGTCACTTATTTTTATGTATTTCAGAAGAAGTGGATGAATTGATGTGTTATAAATCTGACAGAACTGAACTGAACTGCGGCGCAAACTAACATGGCGATGCCCATCGCGCATTATAGATCAACTAACATAATTATTATATTTTCAACAACAAAAAACGTTCACTTAAATAATCAGAATATCAGGTAGTTGATGACACGGCCAACAACCATTTGTGAATATTTTGAATAGAAATTTAAAAAAAAAAACTAAATAAAAGCGTATCTGCCATACAGCGCTATTGTGGCTGCATTGTGTCACGTGAAGGGCATTACGTGTTGTCATGGAAATATTACTTCATAATAATATTTATTAAAATAATACCACCCATGGCAATAAGGTAATTATGATTCATATAAAAAAGGCTTGACCAAATTGTAAGTTGGTGCGATCAACTGAGAAAGTGGGGGAAGAATGAGTCTATAGCCCTGCTGTAGAAAGATATGTGGACGCTCTGATGTAGATCGAATGCCTGGTCTTTTTTTTTTTTTTTTACTTAATTGAAAGCAAAGCAAATAAACCAGTTGATCTGCTGCATTTGTGCAGAAAAACCACAACCACAGTACAAGTTAACCTCATGAAAACTTTTAAATGTGAAAGTAAGAAAAACAATTTGATTGGAAAGAACTTGACTATAGTTAGATGTTTGCTAATGAAATAAAGCAATTTGTGTGGTGTAACTTCTGTGTTCATGGTTAAGTTTCAACATTCAGTTTATCGGAGACGTTTACTAGCCGTGGTCTATAACTAACTTTAACAATCATTTGTGTGCAGCCTACATTAAAATTACTGTCCCAGTTAAAGTCTGGCCTTAATGCAACTGGTCAAATCGGTGTTGGTTAAAGCAAATGAGTTGCATTCCTGCTGGAAAACAAGCGCTATATGTTGCCTATAAATAGTGTTGCATGCATTCTTTTCAAAACCACCACAGAAATGATACAATTCTTCTCCATTTTGCTTGGTAACTAATGTGGTGGGAACCAAAGTTTACCGCACTGTTCTCTGGATCCTCAAGCGGAGCACATCTACATTTCCATTGGCTACCGCTGCTCATTAGCATAATGTTGAACTGACTTCAACTCTCCTCGACTCCCAAATCGGCCAAGATGCATCATCCAAGAAGTTGCTGTCAGGGGCGGTGTGTGCACACTGCACGTGGTTAGCTGGAGGCAAAACAAAGGGAAAATGGAGGCGGCCAATACAAACCAGCACAGACAAGATTATCCCTTAAATGGTTAGTTCACCCAAAAATGAAATTGATGTAATTAATGACTCTCCCTAATGTCCTTCCACACCCGTAAGTCCTCCATTTATTTTCAGAACACAGTTTAAGATATTTTATATTTAGTCTGAGAGCGTATCTAAGTGTATGCACACTATACTGTCCATGTCCAGAAAGGGAATAAAAACATCATCAAAGTAGTCAAAATGTGTCATCAGTTACTTAATTAGAATCTCTCTAAGCATCGAAAATAAATTTTGGTCCAAAAACTACAACTTTATTCAGCATTGTCTTCTCTTCCGCATTTGTGTTCAAACCTCAAATAAAGATTCAAACGGATATGAATCTGCGTATTGATTCATGATTTGGATCACGTGTCAAACTGTTGAAGTCACGTGATACTGGCGATCCGAATCATTGATCGATTCCCTGATTCATAACCGTTTGAATCTTTATTTGAGGACTGAACACAAACAAGGAAGAGAAGACAATGCCGAATAAATTTCTTATTTTTGGACCAAAATGTATTTTCGATGCTTCAAGAGATTCCAATTAACCCACTGATGTCTCATATGGACTACTCTGATGATGTTTTTATTCCCTTTCTGGACATGGACAGTATAGTGTGCATACACTTAGATACGCTCTCGGACTAAATATAAAATATCTTAAACTGTGTTCTGAAGATGAACGGAGGTCTTACGGGTGTGGAACGACATTAGGGTGAGGAGTTAATGACATCAATTTCATTTTTGGGTGAACTAATCCTTTAATGCATACCTCGGGTCTTCAGTGACCCGGGACGTCATTCACTGATTCTTAAATCCCAAGAATCCATAAGTCATCCTGTTTTCAGATGAATGAATGGAACATTGTAGAGCTCCTCTCATCCAATTAATTGCAATAATCTTTGTGCTGTGTTACTGTTGATATGAAACAGTCTCAGATTTCAAAGGACATCCATTTTATTACGAAAATTCAAAAACAAATACAGTTTTGGCGCTGTGGTGTGTCAGATCAGCTCAGCTCAAGAGAAGCGCCATATGAACTGATAATCTCCTTCGCTTTAACACCAGTTATAGCGAGAAATAAACATGAATTAGCATCTAAAAGTGTGTTAAATGATGGTGTACAACTTACCCAAATCTGTATCGCATCTCATGGAATCAATCAATCAGTGTTTCAAACGTGTAAAAACATCAGTAAAACCGCTCGTAATATCACATTTACCTCAGATAAACCATCTAGTGTCCATAAACTCATTTGTCAGGAAGAAAAACTAACTTTAGAGAGGAGCATTTTAATCAACATGCACCATATTACATATCCATTATAATAATGATCTTCAATATTTAATCTAGGTGTGAATAAATCTGACAAGTTTTTTTTGTATGGCAGCCTCTCTTTTAAATGTGATTCATGTTATCCTTTGTTCATTAATTGTGTTATAAGTTTATTTTGTGCTGATTCACCAATAGTGTGAGGATGTATATGACGCCATGAGTATGTATTTGAGTGAACTTGAATGTACATAAATGGCATGAATAGCTTGTAAATAATTAAGTTACATAATTCAAAACTGTTTTGAAAAGTGTGAGACTGTGTGTGTTTTTGTTAATGTACATACTTTGTGTTCACCAATGTTAAAATTGATTCGCATAAAATAACAATGGCAAAGAAGCATATAATGATCATAAAACATGTAGATGGTTGCTCTGAGCACCACAAATATCAGATGAAGTGAGTCGCACTGTTCTTATCCACTTTTAACTTAATATTTGGTACGTCCACCTTTTGCAGCAATTACAGCGGCACATCTCTCTGGCACAGTGTCCTAAGACTCTTGCATCAACATCAATTTAACCACGATCACACCAGACAGTGATTACACAAGTCATTGGGCGTCTTCTGTGAAGCAACGGGATTGTGTGACATTGACAGCGAAATAAGTCTAGCTTGTTTTTTGTCAGAAAATTGACCTAAATCTCCTCATTTTGGCTCTAATCAGGTATTTCATTGCTTTTGTGGGTATTGTAATGGCCAATTCAACAAAAAAACAACAACTGAAACCTCTTAAATATGCCAATGGGGTAAGAAAAATAATTTCTGTTTGGGGCAGAAACAAGTTACAAAATTTCAGACAGAAAAACAAGATTATTTTTCTTACCTCACTGGGAGATCATTAAGCTTGTTCACTTCATTACCTCATTTATTTATTTTTAAGAAAATAAGAACAAATATCTTATGTCATTTCACTTATCTAGTCTTAGATATTTTGTCTGGAAACAAGACGCATATACTAAATAGGAAAAGCAGTGTGTTGTAATAATTTTGGCCACCACTGTATGAACAAACGTGTTTACATTGATTCTGAAGATTTAAAAAAATATGTGGAAAACATGTCCTTCCCCATTAATGGTAAAATAATGTAGTGATAAATATTGATATCGGGAAAAAAGTGTTGTGGTTTTTTTTGGCCGTATCGCCCAGCCTTTATGTCTGTCGTTTCATCCATGTCTGTCCGTCTCAAAATATGTACAATTACAGGAATTTTATTTTAATTTGGAATAATCAAGAAAATAGCAAACAAGTCAATTATCAACATAGCTGCTGCTTGCAGTCTTACACTTCATCAAAAATTGCTGGATTAGCTAAAGTATAACTGTATAGTATAAGTAAGAATAACTGGTCACACAGCCCACTTTTAGTATCTGAATGGCATGTTTATTTCTCCAATATGGACTCTTCACCCACATGATTAACAACTCCAACCCATGTTTTGAGTCAGGATAAAGACCCTGCAGTCGCATAATTGTTATTCTATATGTGTATGGCGTGTGACAAAATAATAAAAATAATAAAACATTTGCTTTTAATCAAAAAACGTCTGTCTGTCTGTCTGAGTGAGTTGGGTGTGCCACATCTGTGGAGATAACATTCACCCTTTAACCCCACAGGCTTTACTAACCCTGATAAAAGATGCAGGCTTATATTTGCCTTTCCAAGCTATTAGTCAAGTCACCTTTATTTATAAAGCGCTTTTTACAGCACAGATTGTTTCAAAGCAGCTTCACAGTGATAACAGGAAAATAATGAAATCACTTGTAGAGATGCTAAATGTAAGATGCAAATGTGTTGCAGTGCATGGCATGGCTATAGTTTTGTTTGTGTGTTTTGTAGGTTAGGCTGCCCAGGCTTCACACTGCCAGAACACAAACCCACACCTGTGGAAAAAGGTGTGTCCAAATCGCTTTTCTTCCCCGACGAGGCCATCAACAGACACCCTAGATTCAGGTGAGAGATCATGTGTTCCAGGCCACTGGCAGCGATCAGTTTCATGTCCAAATGGGACGTTGGGAGTTTACATTGGGCTGAAAGTGTTTGAAGTGTCATCTGACGCAGAACAATGTGAAGTTGTTTGCGTAAGCTAGAGCTCAGAGGCATTTCATGGGGATTATGGGAACCCAGTTCAACAGACAATGATCTTTCACATGCCAGTAGCCGAGAGCCTTAAAAGTGCTGTTCATCTGATCACTCTGGAAGTGTTGGCGCTTCCATAATGGTCGCTCATAGTTACAGTAGGGATGTGGCAGCGACTAATTTCACAACAGGTTTTGTTGTTCGTTACCATGGCAGCCTCTTGCATGTCTGGCTTTGAACCATAGACTGTAAAAAAAATTAAAAAAAATCACCCATAGGGTACTGAATGCGTCTCGGCACGTCACTCCCGGATAACTGGAAAATGGGCAAAGAGGAGGGATATGGGCGGAGCTTAGGTTTGACAGCAGATAAATGGCTATCCACCTGCCACTCAAAGTGGCCACGCCCTTAATTATGCAGAACTTTAAGGCTTTATGTAATGTAAACGAATGAGTCGAAAAATTCACCTCCTCACAGTTGTCATGAAGGGCTAAATTAGCCGTATAGACCAAAACCACAATTTGTACCAGGCTGTAAACATGTTTTTATTTTCAGCTGTAAAGTTGGGCATTTTTAGCCTGACGTGGGCATACTCAATTCCAATGGGGTAATCTAGCACTCGGAAAGCGTTCCACCCATAGGGGCGGCCATTGCTAACCAAGCCATCACCTGCTGTTAGCATCCCATTGACTCCCATTCATTTTTGAGTCACTTTGACACTGAATAACTTTACATCTGAGGCGTTTAAAGACTCCATTTGTCCATTGTTTATTTATAAAGAAGCACGACAATGTATAAAAGGCTCCATTACCTTGTATCTTACACTATCGCCCCGTAGAAGCTGTTTTTGTAAAAATAGGCTAACGATTGCGTCATAACCAACGCGCCTCTGCCGCACAGATGAGAAATTACCATATAGACAGGAGGAGATGCTCAGAAGCAATCTTTTACTGTCTATGAGACAGTCGGGGGGACATGGAGACATAAAGTCTGATAAAGTCAAGGGAGAAGAATGGGGAGAAGCCCATAGTGAGCCAAAAGCAACGGGAGAAAACATTTAAACAACATGATTCAGATTTCACTTTCCACAACTACTAGAAGACCTACAGCTGTCAGACAGGAGGCTCACGTCACATCTACGTCGTCGAGCTCAGTCTGAGCCTGCGCAGTTCGCTCAGCCATCAGGAAGTGAAGTGCCTCTGATTGGCCTCATTTTTCCGCCGTTGAAGTCAATGGGATAGCTCTGTCCATTTCTTTTACTGTCTATGCTCAATTCTAGTCAGAATATGAGTCTGATTCTGCTCCATTGAGCCGTGATTATTGGGGCGTGTTTCAACCGAACCAGGAAAGACCTTAATTGGATAGACCTACGACCAATCAGAGCGACGGATAGTAGAGGGAAGTTCGGATCATTTTACAGACTGCATCTTTGAATTTCGTTCAGCAAAATGAACAAATCTTGGGAAAATGAGCAAATAATTTTGTTCATTTCATCAGAATATTTTCATTTTTAAAATATATTAATATTATATTATATTCATATAATTAAAATGTCACAAGTTAAATTCCCCAACACATCTACTTATGCAAAGCAAACGTTGGTCACATTTGGAATAAAAAATAAATGATAAGCTAATGCAGCCAAGGCCAAATTAAGAAATGATTAATTAATTGCTCAGCTGGGTCTTCAGTGCAGTCTGTTAGAATCGAATCCAAGTCGTTCTTTCTTTTGTTACTTCACATTTAATCACGTCTGTTCCCTGGAAAGGTTAGTAACCTTACAGCTCTCCTGTCTTTGGGTTTGAGTCGTTAGTTTCGTCATCAGTGTCTGATCTGGGCTGTGCAGACCCCATATGCAATACGTGCTGTATTTTCTTAACGTTAAGATGTTGCATTAGCTGCTGTTCACAAAAATCACAATGTATGATTTTTCTAACTATTTATTTGTATGATACAGCTGCAAATAAGTTTTTTAACACCTGTCTATCAGCTAGAATTCTGACCCTCAAAGAGCTGTTAGTCTGCCATTTTCAGTGTGTCTGCGTGAGGTTATCAGAGCTATTAACATGAGCTCTTGAAGCTCCGCCCCATGAGCAGCAGTGCATTTGCTTTTAAAGGGACGCAAACAAAAACAGCATGTTTTTGCTTACCCTCAAAGTGTTATTAGTCTTCATATTAGAATGACAATTTTAACATGAAATAAAAAAATATCTGTGGGGTATTTTGAGCTAAAACTTCATATACACGAAATCACTACATTGTTAAAAGGGGCAATAAACCACCCCTTTAATGCATCTGAATGAGGTATGGATGATTATTTTAATGCATCACTATGTGTTACAGCACGCTGACCAGAAACATACGCCACCGGAGGGGCGAAAAGGTGGTGATTAACGTACCAAGTAAGTCTTTTGATTTGTTTTGTAAGTGTTAGAAATTAGTCTACCTTGTTCTGGAAATAAAATAAGCAGTGTCTGGTTTCATTTGATTTACTCCTAATATGTCCAAAAACTTTACAACACTGATAATAATCATAAATGTTTCTTGATCAAATCATCATATTAGAATGATTTCTGAAGGATCATGTGACACTGAAGACTGGAGTAATGATGATACATTCAGCTTTGACCACAGGAATAAATTACACTTTATTATATATTCACATTAGTGTTGTCAATTCGATTAATCACATCCAAAATGAAAGTTTTTATAAGCATAAGTGACGTCCAAAAACATTGTTTTTGGACAAATGAGATTTCGCAGTGGGCTGAGCTGACGTAAAGAATGCCCCTATTCATATTGCATTAGTTAAGTATAAAGATTAATGTGGGAGAGGAAGCTTTTATTATTTCTCGCAAGCTTAGTGGAACAAACTGCAAAAGGTCGAATTTGTTTGTTTTTTTGATTCCCACTTATATGTGTGGTGTTTCCGTGTCCTTCACAGTTTTTAAAGATAAAAACACCCCATCTCCATTCGTGGAGACGTTTGCAGAAGATGACGGAGAAGCTGCCCGGGGTGCCCTGCCGGATCACATCTACATGGACGCCATGGGCTTTGGCATGGGGAACTGTTGCCTGCAGGTAAAATCCTTTTTACTCTCATCGATATGCATTGAGAATATTCGGGTCATGTGGTTGACGTGAGATAAATGTTGTCCACCGCTGCCGTTGCAGGTGACCTTCCAGGCTTGCAGCATCAGAGAGGCGCGCTACCTTTATGACCAACTGGCCGTTTTCTGTCCCATAGTGGTAAGAGAACACGGGTTAGAGGGAATTATTTTGTCAAGTGATTTAATTTTATTATCTAATTAATCACACATCAATTTCAGCGGAGAAATCACGGCCCAAACATTAGAGACATGAAAGTAGTTTTAGAAAGACATATTCTGCTTTAAAGGCACAATATGTAAGAGTTTTGGATTAAAATATTGTTATTTTAAAATATTTTTGATTATTAAATAACAGACGGCCAAAATCGCACTGTGTACCCGGCTTTATGTGAACGTTTGGTTAATTGTTGGGGGGAAACGTCTGACGTGTGACATTATATTAGATCCGTGCATTCCAGTAGGTCTTAATATTATAACAGTCCAAGTTATTCTAAACCAGGCTTGCTACAGTAAATGAGGGGGAAATCAATGTTGCACACTACCCTTTTTGATACGGTGTTCATGGTGTGCATATATCAACAAAAAGGAAAATCTTTTGCACCATATATTGAATCTTCTGGTAAAATAATTCACCTGTAAACCCCCAAAGCTGATAACCACTCAAACATTAAATAAAACACACAAAGTAATGGTGTAGATGGATGCATTTGAAACTTCCCATACAGTTGAAGAATATGGGCTGTATGTTTCATTAATGTTAATCAAAAAATCAATTCGTGGTATCATTGAAAAAAGTTGAATATATATTTTCCTATAGATATGAGTTTTGACTTGATGCGCATCTAATTTGGTGTTATTTAGCAGGAATTTTAAGGAAATGTTGTTTTTGAACCTTCAGAAAACTTTAACTTGATTTTTCTCAAAATTGCCTTTGCTCACCCCGTCGACGTCAAACAAGTGTAGCTTATTGTCCAATTCAAACAAACATAACTTCTAAATGATTTTTTTTTTAATAGAGAATGTGAAAATAACAATAATTTTTGAAAATTTGCTCGTTGGGACTAATTTTTCCAGCACAGGTCACATATAAAGTGGGACGGCAGAGAAAGTAAAACTACTCAGAAAAAAAAATGATGCACCACTGTATGCAAATTCATACGTTTAAACTTTATACTGTAAAATAAAATGTATATGGACTGGGGATACTTTCATATATGATAGGATAAATAAAATAGAAATAACATTCCGAATCTGAGAGAAATAATTGTAGTTTTAAAACAGGATCTTCTAACCCTAACCCTAGTTGAAAATGTACCATCTTTACCATACATTAAGTAATATATAACCGTCATCTTTTTCACAGTCTTGTGTGGTTAGCAGTTGTACACTTTTTAAACGTGTTTAGTTCATGTTTCCAGAAATGCACAGTATTGGGTTTCATGATTGATGTGTGTTTGTGCAGATGGCTCTCAGCGCCGCCTCTCCGTTCTATCGTGGATTCGTGTCAGACATCGACTGCCGTTGGGGTGTGATCTCTGCGTCTGTAGACGACCGAACCCGAGAGGAGAGGGGCCTGGAGGTGAGAACAGGGTCCACCTGCACTCAGACAAAACGCTTATTACAGTCTTTTGGCCATATTCATAAAGGAATAGTCAAGATTTTTACTCCTGTTCAAATTGATGCTGCCTGGGTTTCTTGCACAATATATGGAGCAAATAACCTATTTTTTTGATTTCTCAATTCCTTCGCTAAATTATATAAGTGGTTTTATAATTACAGTCTGCATGGTGTTCCGTACACCCTCGTCCTAACTATAGACAATCACTCCAGTAATAATTATACAGATCCCAGTCCTGTGTGAATCATACATGAAGCGACTCATTAATCATTTAAAAAGAAAACTAATCTCATCCAAATTGTGTTTTTTGACAACTTCAATGACAATAAAAGTTGCATGTGTCATAATTATCAAGGCTGTCGGGCGATCTCACGGATCTGAGATCACATGGGTCTACAGCCAGAATGCTCCTGAAATAAACATTACTCATTCTGGGTCAATGAGACGGAAACATGATGCTTAAAATGGCTGATTGGCTCTAGTTTTCAAGATATGCTATCGGGTCTCTATATACGACCCCTGGCAGAGTAATAAACTGAGTCTCAATCTCAATTTTAACCAGAAATGACTAAAATACATCTTTGACTGGAGTTTGGACATTGCTGTAAAGTGAATGATGCAATCTGAAGATGGCATTGCATCATACATGATATGAGTTGTGTCATGTTATTCCTAGAAGTCATGGATGATGCAATCATAACAAAGCTTACATCACTCCACTGATGCAAACAATCGGCCTATACTGCAGGGTACTGTTAACACAATACACAATACAAGTTTTAATTGTCATATTTGAATTCAGAGCAACAAAATACATAATTAATACTCCAGCCGCAGTGGGAGTGTCAATGTTTCTGAACTCCCTGAAACACCTCTATTGTAGTCTTGCGTTTTCTTCTGGGAACCAACACGTCACACATCCTCATTTAAATAATTAATATGCAGAATAAAGGGGCGGGCCTGATTGAGATGGTTAGTAGTGTGTTGGAACTGGCGGTTATGGTAAGAGGGCCGGACATTTCCCAAACACACAAGAAAATAGAGACAGGAACTAAACAGAGAATTACTGACAGACTGAGAAGAGAGGAGCCGCACCAATGGTTTGCAACGCAAGTGTTTTGCTAGTTTCAGCCCACTGCAGTTATCATTTTAACCTCCAGTGCCACGTTGTTTAAATAGCAAATGCACTCGTGCCCATCTGTTTGCCCATGTCCATGCTGCTCTGAACACCAGGTGTGTAGGCGCATTGTTGGCGTGTTGCTATTTTGAGGAACTGAATATGACCGCACCATCGACCAACAAAAACCTGCTCTAAAGTCAATGGCACTATTTTATTTAGGGGTTTATTTAAAGGGTGTGTTAGAAATGTGTGTCCATAGGTGGTGCACAACGCGCATACACTGATGATTACACAACAGCACACACATGCCAAAAGTAAAAAAAATAAAAGGATTCCTTTCTGCTCACATGTAAATAGCAAATCCACCATGACGCGGGTGCAACTGGCTTTTAAAGGGAATTGGAGATGAGATTCGAATTGGTTTATTGAACGTTATACCCAAAACACGCCCATGACCCCCTAAGAGACTAGGGCCAACCCTTTGTGGACCAACACCTGGCGCACAGACCGCCTTTCTGTCATTAAACTAGCAAAAGTGGATTCGAATACGTCCTAAGTGTGTTAAAATATGGCCCCAGAGGTTTGTTAGGGGCCATTCACGTAATGTCTAAAAAATTGTTGTTTCTCTATCTTGGTTGAGTTTTCAATGTCGTTACGGACAGGGTAAAGCTGACTGGATGGTTCTTGTCACATGACCTAAATATGGACACTTCTGAAAAGTTTAGTTTTTTCATCTAGCTGTGTTGCAGAAAAAACGAGCACGTCATGACGGCTTCGCTCGTTATCATGCACTCGTCACACATCTACATGAACTTAAAATTAACTTAAGTGCGCAATAAAAATATACGCCCAGTGATGCTATGATTTACAGTGAATTTATAACCGCTAAGGGGCATTAGGCATGACGCGAGCATTGTTTAGTTGTTTAGTTGCATTGTTAGCATTTGCACAGTTGAGAAATGACCGTATAGACAGGAGGAGACGCTCAGAAGCAATCTTTTACTGTCTATGAGACAGTCGGGGGGACGTGGAAACATAAAGTCAAGGGAGAAAAATGGGGAAAAGCCGATAGTGAGCCAAAAGCAACGGGAGAAAATATTTAAACAACGTGATTCAGATTTCACTTTCCACAACTACTAGAAGACCTACAGCTGTCAGACAGGAGGCTCACGTCACATCTACGTCCTCGAGCTCAGTCTGAGCCTGCGCAGTTCACTCCGCCATCAGGAAGTGAGTGCCTCAGATTGACCTCATTTTCTGCCATTGAAGTCAATGGGAACGCTCGGTCCATTTTTTTTTTACTGTCTATGACTGAAACTTGTGTGAACACGGGTACAACTGACAAATGAGCGCTGTCAGTGGCAGGACACGGGAATACCTCTTTACTGTTAAAAGGACAAGATATCGTAGCGGACATTCAACAGATTTTTGTATTATGTCCATAGGACTAACCTGAGGAATATGCTAAATCTGAATGCATGTAAAACACTCGGTCACTCAATCTCTCACAATAATACAAGCTTCAATGAACATCAATTGACAGCAAACATGTTTACGCTGCTAAGAGTGTTGTGTAGTGATGCACAGAACTGTTGGGTGAAGAGATCATAGTTGTGCCTTATCGTGAATAAAACAACTGCTATTGACCAATCAGAATCAAGGACTGGAACTAACTGTTTTGTAACAGAGCATTAATATGGCCTCTTTAAAGGATTACTTCAGCGATTAGCATATGGCTTTGTATCAGTAGAAACCCTGGAGTATATTCAAATGATCGTGCTCCCCCCTCTTATATCCCCCTGAGACGAGATTTATGCATTTTATTTCTGGAAAAATTCCTCTCGTGACGCAAATTGACGATATTTGCATCACGAGAGGAATGTTTGCCCAGAGGCTAAAGACTACAGCCAGCAGAGGGAGCCATTTCCGCATGTTTTCAACTCGTGCATGGGGAATGGAGATCACACTCACAGCACAGCTCAGCTACAGGCATTAATTTAAACGGATGCTAAGCAATGTAAGTGTTTTAACTTCTCAAAATAATTTCTATGAAAGTTAAGCTTCCAAAGGCATGAACTGAAACGCGTTGTGAATGTATGCCGCGAATGTGGTCGCGATTACCTCAGCTCTCATCACGAGAGCTCATTTATGACGTTAAATGTAATCTGACTCCTAATCTGAGTCTGCTGTGAGACTCACGCGGCAACTCGATCGTTATATTGAACACACACATTCAGTATTTAATTGTACTTTCTGAACTCAGTCTCTGTAATCCAGTAGCGGCGGCTTTGGGAATGGCCTCACAGGGCAGCTAAGCATTCTGGGAATTGTAGTCTTTCATCCCCCTTGAGACAAATACATTTTCTGTCTTTTCTCAGTCTAGAAACCACAAAATTCAAAAATAATTTCACATTTCTACTACATTAATGACCCAGTTTAAATACAGATTCATCTTCCCAGCGCTGAAGTACCCCTTAAAATTACTAATGTTGTGGTGTATCCGTTTCTTCGCAGCCGCTGAAAAACAACAAATTCAGGATCAATAAATCGAGGTATGATTCGATTGACAGCTACCTCTCCTGCTGTGGTGAAAAATACAATGACATTGAGCTGACCATCGATGAGGAGATCAACACACAGCTCCTGGATGCAGGTAAAGACACACACTCACACCCTGTCTACAGCGGACACGCCGAAGCAAACCTTCACTAAAGATCGAAGATTGAGAAGACGTTCCTCATAGGGATGATCAGAATCAACATTTTAAAATCCCGATGGTTCTTGTTTTTCTACAGTACTGAGCTATTGAACCAACTTTAGTGCGCATGGTTTTATATCATGCTAATTTATAAATTCAAGCAATTGTAAAATATAAAGTACTCGCATGCTTCTGAGACGGTCTTCAGTCAGTGCATGCTCAACCAAAGCACACATACATAGTCGCCTCTCGCGCAAGTGTCAGATTTTTGCGGCTCATTAGCCTAATAGGGGTGTAATAGTACACAAAACTGACGGTTCGTACCTCTAATAAAAAAAAAAAAGCAATTTTAAATTTAACAATCAGTGGTTTCCTGAACAAATTGTCGGTTTTTAAATTAATTCAATTATAACTAAACGTTTCTGCTTATGCTTTAAGTTGTAAACTATAGGGATCCATTACTATAATATAACAACAGAGCCCAAATTAGCCTAAATTCAGTTGCTCTGTTATTTTTAGATATAATCAACACTCAAATAACACATTGTATGCAAACATGTAAACTTCACATAAGGCATTTTTTTCATTAACTTCTAAATGTAATTACAAAATGTGTTTTTTTTTTTTTTCAATTCATTGTTGAAATCTGATCATTTATACACAGTAGTTGGCATTTTCATGACCGTTTTAAACGCACATTAATAATCCATACATCACTAGCAGGTTCAGTAGAATATAATGAATATATAGGCTAATATAGTGTATATATTTAGTGAAAGAGTTTGTTTCTCTAGTGATGCTACATGTTGACGTCTTTTTGCTGTTGAAACCAAGCGGCAACCTCCTGTGATCTCACCTGAAGCCAATACGGAAGTAATGTAAACTGCAAATCATCGACTGGCCTCTAGGGGCAGGCTCCAGTAGGAGTTTATTGAGCCCCGTGTTAAAATTCCCAACTTTACAGCAGAAAAAAAACATGTTTACAGCCTGGTACAAAAAGTGGTTTTGGCCTATACGGCTAATTTTGACCCTCATGACAACTGTGAGGGGGTGAATTTTTTTATAACTCATTCATTTATGTTATATAAAGCCTTAAAGTTCTGCATAATCATAAGGCTATGAATATAATGAAAGTATTGGCAAAAACAAAATGGGGAGCAGATTACATTGTTCTTTTGAGACTCTATAGAACACTAATTCGTTCCCATCTGGACTATGGAAGCATAATATATGGCTCTGCCAGAAAATCATATAAGCAGATGCTTGACTCAGTACATCATCAGGGCTTACGACTTGCCTTGGGAGCATTAAGAACGTCGCCAGTGCAAAGTTTGTACATTGAAGCCAATGAACCTTCCCTTCAAAATAGACGATTGAAGCTCTCACTCCAATATGCTGTCAAAATAAAGGCAAATAAAACCAATCCTGCCTATTCTAGTCTTCAACCCACAATTTACTACTTTGTATGAGAGCAAACCTAAAAGCATCAGATCCTTTGGTATACGTATTAAACCACACTTGGAGAACTTAAATACAAATTTGAACATTTTAAATCAAATACAATTTAATTCTATATCTCCCTGGAAATTAAAGAAGCCTAATATCAATTTGGATTTGGCTCATCAGAAGAAAGGAGTGACTCATCCAAATGTATATAGACAGCAATATTTTGACATAAGAAACCAATTCCCTTTTCATATACCTATATTCACAGATGGTTCGAAGGTGGAAAATAGTGTAACAGCAGCAATGGTGACTGGACATCAACGCTATGGAATACGTATTCCAAAACAATGCTCAATTTTTTCTGCTGAAGCACGTGCTTTACTTTTAGCTTTGGAACATATTGAAAATACACAACAAAAAAATTCTATAATTTTTACAGACTCGAAATCTTGTCTTCAAGCATTGGACACTTTAAAAACTGATCATCCTTTAGTGGACTGCATCTTAACAAAAGTGGATTATCTATTAAATCAGTTCTTCAGTATCAACTTTTGCTGGGTTCCAGGACATGTGGGACTTTCAGGAAATGAACGAGCTGATGCAGCTGCTAAGGACGCTCTTAATCAGGAGGTTAATGAATGTCAAATTCCTCCTTCAGACATCAGACCGATTATTAATCGATATATTTTAAATAAGTGGCAAGAAGAGTGGAATATATACAAGACTAATAAATTGTATGGAATTCATCCAGAAATTACAGATTTTTTCAAAATTTTAAAACTAGACTTGATCAAGTGGTTTATACCAGATGTCGTATGAGTCACACAAGTTTGACCCATGCTTTTTTGCTTAAGGGTGAAGACCCAATTTTATGCATGTTTTGTAAAATTCCTTTGTCTGTTAAACATATTTTATTGGATTGTCCTGGAATTATTACAAGCAGAATGCTTTTTTATGAAGTTACTTCACTTAAAGACGTATTTAATGAGATTATGCCTGAAAAGGTTTTGGATTTTTTATCATATGTTAATTTAAAACATCTTGTATAATATGACTTGCTGTTTTGTTTTTTTATTGTATTTATATGATACTTGTATTTTTGTAGTTGAATTTTTGCCATGAAAATAGCTTTGAATGCTCACATGGCATTAAATAAAATAATCTGAATCTGAATCTGCATAATCAAGGGCGCGGTTACTTTGAGTGACCGGTGGATATTCGCTGTCTGTAGTCATTGCGTCACCTCAGCTCCGCCCACATCCCGCCTTTTTGTCCATTTTCTGTTATCCGGGAGTGACACGCGATGACTCGCTCGCAAGATGGCGACGCCCAGCTCGCTCCTACTTTAAGCTTCAGAACGGCTGATCGGAATCCTATGGGTAACGTCACGGACACTACGTCCATATTTTTTTACAGTCTATGGTTAAAACACTGATTGAGCGATTACACAACATATGATGTATTTCAGTTGTGATGTATCCTCAACATACTTTCAGATGTTCATTCATGTTTATTCTTTGACTATGACGAGATGATCACGTTCACTCGCGCGCCTATAAAGTGAATCAGTCCTCCCACATTAAAGACATCAAAACGGCATTTATTGTTTGAATTTCCCGATAAAATGGACAGAATACTTAATATGTTTGTGTAGGAAAATGACAGCCGCTGTGTATAAATATTTATATTTCAACAATGAATTGGAGAAAAAACATAATTTTATAATTAGATTTAGAAGTTTGTGAAGTTTACATGTTTGCATTAAATGCGTTATTTGATTGTTGATTATTATTAGCAGAGATATTTTTTGTTTATCTTTAAGAAACTTTTATTATTTTTTATTATTAGTGTCATACACTATTAATCATACACGGTGTGATAATAGGCCAGAGGAGAACTGGCACCCCGACTGAGTCTGGTTTCTCCCAAGGTTTATTTTTCTGCCTCTGGCTTGGCTTGATCAGTTGGGGACACTAAAATTTTGTTATTCAACTAAATATACAAATAAAACTAATTAATTAGGTCTTATTTAATTCTATAAACTATAATATTGATCTGCCAACATTGCCACTATGATAAATTAAAATAAGCTGATTTTATTTAGTGTTCTGTACCAAACCGTGACTTCAAAACACGTCAGTTTTGTGGACCGTTGCACCGCTATTAAGTATTATTATTATTGTACCGTATCGTGTACTTTTGGTGGTGTCAGTATTGACTACTAGATGTTTGCCATTGTAACAGCCCTAGTTCCTCACTTCTTTGTCCTACTGTCTAAATAATGTGTTCGGTTTGCTTTTGACATGCCGGACGCTCTGTGTGGACAGGGTGTGTGTATCACTGAAGCAGGTCCGTGTGTCGTCAGCTCAGTTTGCAGTGTTTCTGAGCACACTGTGTTGCTCTGTTGCAGGCATTGACAAACTGCTGGCACAGCACATCGCACACCTCTTCATCCGCGACCCGCTGTCGCTCTTCCAGGAGAAGATTCATCTGGACGATGAGAATGAGTCGGACCACTTCGAGGTATTTAAAATGAACACAGATGAACAACAACAAAAAGAAGCGTTAATATTAGACCACATAGCTGGAGCGATTTGTTCAAATAGCATGTGAAAATGAAGCACGGTTTGTTTTGCGTGTTACAGAATCTTCAGTCAACCAACTGGCAGACAATGAGGTTCAAGCCCCCCCCTCCAAACTCTGACATCGGATGGAGAGTCGAGTTCCGCCCAATGGAGGTATTAAACAAACACCTGTCTGTGTGCCAAATGATGCAAGCAGACGCGGCTTGACTCACTGTGTGCTTAGCAAAGCATGTATATACACACGGTGTGATCTGTGGAAAAAAGCAGAGCGAGGGTGGTGTTACTGAAACGCTTTTTCATTCTTGAAAATAAATCATGACCCACAGTGGGTATTTCATGCGGCATTATACCACGATATAATGTTTCATATCATTCTGTATGACAAATAATTGAAAAGGATTTGTATATCCTTTTTAACCCTTTATCTGTCACATAACCCCCACCCCCCCCCCCCCCCCCCCATCCCTTTTTTGAGACTGCACTATCCAAACCTAAATGGTTGTAATTCAAAAAAGCTTTGGACCGCAGACCTAAGTTTAGTCTTGTTTTATAGATGACACTCCGCTGATTATTAAGCACTTTAAATAATGAAAGTATGAAGTTTATATTTGCTATAAATTGAATGTAATGTACTATTATATTGCTATAACATCAAAGCCATAATATGTCTAACAAAGTGGATATCACATTAAATTGTAGCTCTTATGAGATTGTTTAGGCATAATACCAGAAATAGCCACCAGGTGACACACACACACACATACACACCAGTTAATTCCTTTTTTCTTTTCTTTTTGATTTTTTTGCATTCTGCTGTAACAAATTCACACATTTCACAGGATGCATTTTGAGTTTGTAAGCTTTCTAATAATACCTAATTTATGATAATTACTAAAATATGTAATCTAGAAAGGTAATAAAAAGATATATATTTTTAGACAATAATATTTTTTTATACATTATGGACAAATACTAGAATATATGTTTTATTATTAACCTTTAGCATGAAAACCAAAGTTGTAATGATTAAAAGTGTGTGCATCGACGTTTAGAGCCCAGTACTGAAGGTCAGACCTCCTGTTATGATGGAGATTTCTTGAGGTGCACTCTTGTCATAAGTTAATCTGTTACTGTTCCTACATAATTTGTAACAAAACAGTGGTGAAATATCTAGTCTTAGATCTTTCCAACAGTATATTAGATGAGGATTTAATTGTAAGAAACTAAAGTAAATGTAGGTATCCCGCTGTCGGTTTAGGAGTTTAACCTATGTATTTTTAGTTTACCCGATTTATTAAGACAAACAACAAATCATTTAAATAGTTCTAATAGTCAAATACAAAATAACATTTAAACAAACAACTTGTATATTATATGATTAAGTGTGTTAAAGAAACATTTGGCTGTCTCCTGAGGCCACAAGAGGGCGCAATGAGCAAAATATCACTATACAGGATTAAATTGATTATTTAAAGCAATTCAATTGCATGACCTTTAAACTAACAATAAGTTTAGGGTCTAATTCTCACTATTAACTACGATGTTTGCCTCAATAAACTCCTAATGACTGCTTATTAATAGTTATTAAGGTAGTTATGTTTAGGTATTGAGTGGATTAAGGGATGTAGAATATTATGTTCATGCTGAATAAACCATTACAGGTTATTTTATTTGCTTTGGTACTATTTTCACAAGTAAGGTGTACATTTTCAAAACTCTTGGTACAAAAATCCAAACTGATCACACATTCCTTCAAAACCTGATCTCATGCTTTTATTCAGTCTACATTATCATTGTTTTAAACACAAGATTATTGTAAAATGTAATGAGAACATTTGGTTTAATCACCGAAACACAACAGTATGATCATCTTTCAGTTTAGTAATTGTAACAATCAGTTAATCCAACAGCAAACAATGCAAGATACATAATTTTGTAAATGTAAAAAAAAAAGTGTAAATGTTAATAATGTAAAATACCGTATTTGATGCCATCTTCTGGTGCATTTCTGATCAGTCTGTTACACCGTCATTGTTTCCTCTTCCTTATATGCTATTCTACACACACACACTAACCCTACCCCTAAACCTACCCATCACAGGAAACATTCTGCATTTTTAATAAAACATTGTTTAGTATGTTTTTAAAGCTATTTGGCTTACAGGGACACAGGAAGTGTCCTCATAAACCATGTTTACGTTGTAATACCCATGTCATCATTACACACATATGTGTCCTCATAAACTACATATACCAGAACACACACACTAACCCTACCCCTAAACCTACCCATCACACACAGCCTTCTGCATTTTTACATTTTACATTAAAAGAAAATCATTATGTGAGAGTTATGAGCTTGTATCCTCATGGGGACGAAAAAAACATCCCCATAGGGACAAGGATTTAGGACGTTTTGTCCCCAAAATGTAGAGTTTATCAGGCCACACACACTTTGAACAGTAGTTGAACAGTAGGCCACACACACTTTTCTAGTCTAAGATCTATTGCTTATAATGTAAAAAAAATATTTAATGTATATGGTTAACCCTATCGGAGATTGCAAACAGAGTAGAAACTGTCTATAGAATCAGTATCTATAGAAATCTATTGGTGTACCAAATGATCCATAAACCATTAAGATCAGTTGAATTAAATAATAGACACATGTATTAAACTGAACGAGAAGAGATCAAAAGTTTGATAGTAAGAGCTTTATGAAAGACAGCTACTGTGAATGAAACATTTATAAAGATGAATATGATACTTGTGTATTGTACAACACAATTGAAAATATGCTGACCTGTGTTGATATTAGCACAAAGTTTTGAAAATGTTGGCCTTCCTTGTGAAAATAGTGCCAAAGCGAATAAAAAAAAAAAAGCATTATATGAGCTTTATATACTAATTAACAGAAAATATCATAGTAATATGCATGATAATAAGAACTAGTTCATAGTGAGAATTGGACCCTAAAATAAAGTGTTACCATTTTATGAATTGCATAAAACAATTATGAACAAAACAGCATCATGTATTTATGGAAAGAGCCGGTCACACAGATTGCATTTCGAAACACATGAGATGCGGTGGAATGCGATAAAACCCCACAAAGTCTCGGCAGATTTTCTTTCATCTTTAAATTGCTTTCTAAACACGCAGTGCTCTTGTCTGAGACGTGAGTGCAACTTCCGTCTAGAAAATGTGCTAAATATGCGTTCTGTGTTAATGGCTTGGCTTCTGTCTCGACGTAACACAGATCTTCTCCACATTGAGCTTCTCTATATCTCTAATATTTTCAGTCAACTGGATACATAAACATTAAAACACAGCTATGACACTTAAATCCCCATCATCTTGTGCGCTACTGATAAGGCTCAAGCTAAAATTCAAATGCACAGTTTTTTCTTTATTCATCTTTTCATCTCATGCAGGTTTGGCACTCATCTCAGCAGTGTCCTTGTGTTCTGATGTCACATGGCACAACCAAACCCCACAGCAACGCAACTGTCTGTCTGTGTGCTTGTCACAAAAATGTCTGAGTATTTTAAGTTAATATAAGGATCAAATTCCTGTCGCGTCCATCGAATGCTAATTTAACCTGTCAGAAATAAAACCTGATTTTAGAACGCAGAGTCATCTCTCATCACATGCCTGGAGCCAATCAAAGAACATTTCTGGCTACACTGGTGCCTATTGAAGCTTTTTAATTAGTCATCCATCTATTCATCTGTTTACCCATCCATCCATCCATCCATACATCCACCCGTCATCCATCCATCCATGCATCCACCTGTTTGTCCATCCACCCATCCGTCCATACATCCACCTCTCATCCATCTGTCCATACATCTATCTGTCCCTCCACCCGTCATACATACATCCATCCACCTTTCTGTCCATCCATCCATCCATCCATATGTCTGTCCATCCATCCACCCACCGATCGACCCATCTGTTCATCCACCCGTCCGTCTTCCATCCACCTACCGATCGACCCATTTGTCCATCCACCCGTCCGTCCATCCACCCACCAATCGACCTGTCCATCCATCCACCCACCGATCGACCCATCTGTTCATCCACACACCAATCAACCCATCTGTCCATCCACACACCGATCAACCCATCTGTCCATCTATCTATCCGTCCATGCATCATCCATCCACCCGTCAGCCATCCATTCACAGGACTTGATATTGTGAAATTTGCCCTATTATTGTATGTAAAATCGTTGATTTATTTTTCATATAAGTCTGTAATACAAAGTGTCATGTGTAACACTTTTTTTTTTTTTTACAGGTCCAACTGACAGATTTTGAGAACTCTGCTTATGTGGTGTTTATCGTTCTTCTCACCCGTGTGATCTTGTCCTATAAGTTGGATTTCCTAATTCCATTATCAAAGGTATGTGTGCGTGCATGCGTGCGTGCGTGCGTGCGCGGACAACATTTAGCATTTTAACCTTTTTATGCAAAGCTGAAGTTTGAATCTGAGAATGATTTTAAATGTCAAAAATGCTGTGCATATTCTTAAAAGTATGACGAAATGGAAATGTGCATGCATGACATTTTTGTAATTTTTTTGCAACTTTTTTTGGTTTAGGTTGATGAAAATATGAAGGTTGCTCAGAAGAGAAATGCTGTGCAAGAAGGCATGTTTTATTTTCGGAAGGACGTCTTTAAAGGTTAGTTTACAGTCAAGTTAATGCAGCTCATTATCATTCATATCAGTGTTGGACTGTAACACATCTTTATAAAGGCACAACTGAAACCATGTGGATGTTTGTGACAGTGCATGCTGGTTTCACATTTATATGAGGTGAAATAACATTTAAATGAATCATTTGATGCAGTGCTACATGTAAAAACATGTATTTAAAAATACCTGCATGTAATTGATTTCTGTAATGACATCTTTAATCACATTGTTGATCAGGGCTTGAGATAAACACTTCTGCTCACCAGCCACTGTGGCTAGTGGTTTTCCAACATTACAACTTTTTCATTGGCCGCAGTTTTGTTACTGAGTCTGGTCTTTTAATAAACGTACTGTGTGACCACATTTCTTTATTTCTTGCATGCTTTTCATTATTTTAAGGCTGTAACCCAGTGTTAGACCCGCCCTCCAGCACTCAGAATGGGGTGGAGAGTGAAGCGAGTGACGGTGAAGAGTTCACACTGATGAGCATCGACACCATCATCAACGGGAAGGTGTGTTTTTCTCTGCTCTTCGATTTTGACAGTAATATTAAGGGGGTCCAACGATACTTGGTTCCTCCATTTCACTTTGGTGGTGTCTGTATTGTTTGTTTTTTTGTTCAGGAAGGGGTATTTCACGGGCTGATACCGATGTTGAACAGCTACCTTGAGAACATGGAGGTGGACGTCGACACAAGATGCACGATCCTCAACTACCTGAAACTCATTAAGAAGCGTGCTTCTGGTACATAAATGTCTTTAAGTTAACAATGCTTTTAAAGCAAATCAGTACTTTCCCCACATTTTTCCCCCTCAGTTTTAGTTTTTTTAGTGAAGAAAAGCGAATTGAAACAGAGAAAACGGAGGAAAAGCTATTGTCTTCCCTTTTGCCAAATAGGTTTGAAAACTTACCAATGATGCACTGGGTATGTTGCCATCCAAGGCCACTCCCACCAGTCTGCTGTGGAGACGCTTACCAGAGTCAAACAATGTCTTGCAGGAAATACTTCCTAGCAAACTTTTAGTTATAATGCTGTCGTATTTTTCCCAGTGCAAGAATTCAAAGAGTAAACTTAGGCTAAATTTAGTAGGAGTGAGTTACTGGGACTCGCGAAACCCAACGCATATCGAGTGTGAGGCGTGGAACTAGATGTGATGGCCGAGTGCAGGCGCGGGTCGGAAAGGTGTGTGTGTGTGTGTGTGTGTGTGTGTGTGTGTGTGTGCGCGCGCGCGCGTGTGTGCGTGTGCGCGCAGGTTTTGGGGGAATAAAACTTTTCACAGGATTCCTGCAAAATAAAACTATCTAAAACAGACCTGCAAACTTGTTGTTTTCGGCAACAATCGCCGTTTTCTTGGTCAATTGGGTCATTTAAGTGAATCGCGTAGAAATGGAGAGTTTTTGTTTTGGGGATGGGTGGGGGTGCGCCTCTGAATCCCAAGATGCACGACTTTGAGCCAAATCTGCCCGAGCAGACGGCTATTAGTACATCTCATCACACAGGCAACCAGTTTGCATGTCTAAATCAGTGGTATGATCTGGTTTTCAGTCTGAACGTCAAGTAAATGCCTCGTCCGTTTGGGGAGATGCGCGCACAGTCAGTGGAGGCTCGTACTGCGGTGCCAGGCGAAAGTATAAACAAGGCTTTAGGGAGTCATTCATGATGTGGGTAAGAAGATAAATGTGAGTGTTTACTAGGGTTGGCTACCGAACTCGGTACTTTTAAGGGTACCGACCGAATTATGTCGGTACTACAGAGTACCGATTCACATTAAATCAATCAGTAGGCTACAACATTTCGGTACATGAGATTGAGAACGCATCTAGTAATATAGACTAGTGTCAGAATATTAAACAGCAAAAATACTATTTACGAATGTGTGTGATGAATGGTGCTGACCCTCAGTTTATTCACCACACACACACACACAATTGCGCTTGACAATCGCGTGTTTCCTTCTCATACGAGGACATAAACACATGTCCGTCATCTCCAGAGCAGCTCTGAAAGTTAAGTCAATTCATCAGCCTTTTACCATTTCATTTGAAAAAAACTACCATCATGTCATAAACACACAGAAACTCAAAGGTATTCACGGCAACCTGTCAAAACTTGAGAAATATATCACTATTGTACAGTAGAGTTCAGAGATGTCTCAGTGCAATAATAATACTAACACTAAGGTAATAATTTTAAACTATCAAAACATTATTTTTAAGTAATATATCAATTTTTCTTCCATGTTTTAATTTTTACAGTATAAAGTTGAGTTGTGCAGCTTTAATTAAGTATAAATTATTATCTTCATTTGATTACCAGAAAATACACAAAACATTTTTTTTATAGAAATTCAAATGAAAAAAAAATAATATGGTTGTTTATATGTGCGCTAAGTAGCTATAGCCTATATTTACTGTTAAATATTACAGTGAACAAACATCACTGACAATGGCAGACCACGGTAGCTCTGGCATAATGACAATAACACTTCTATAAATAACTTAAGTTACCGGTACCGATTACAATGTGAACGGCACCCAACCAACCCTACTGTTTACACAATAGCTGATGCGAGAGTAAGTGTAACATAAAGCAATTTGTGTTAATTTGTTCAGTGCTGAATTCTGCGTGCTAGCAAATCCTCTGATTATAACACAGCAAGTGTAGACATTATGAAAGTCATTGTGCAGTAAGCTTCATAACGGAGGTATGTGAGATCGTGATGAACTGAGATGTCAGCTTTTTAGGGATTATTAAGCGAGCTCACTTTACCTGCATTCTGCCACACTAAACCATGCATGCACTTGCTTTTATGTTAAATTACCTCAAACTTATTCACAGAAAAAAATCTATTTATACTTTAATGTGGGCTTTTGTGGACGGGAGTGGGACAAAACATGAATGTTGCGGGAGAAGGTAATGTATATAATCTGTCCCGCGCAGGTCTCTACAGTGAAGATCCAGAGCGTTGTAGGCAGCACTTAAAGACTACAAAGAGTCGTGCATATGGAGAGAACGCCGGGACAGACAATCTGAAAAACCTCCATGTTTGTAGTCAACATTTCAAACTGGATAACAGTACATACTACCAACTAGTGTTGTCATGATACTATATTTCCAACTTCAATACGATACCGTAAATAATTTTTGATTCCACAGGGAAAACTGCGATGCAGTTAATTTATCGCCTCATAAATATCTGATAATTTGGGTAATTTTGATGTAATAGCTTACATCAGTGCAGGGAAGCTGTATTAAATTTAAGCTACATTTACACAAAAAAAGCGACCAGCAAAATAAATACAATTTAATAAATAACCAAATTAAATTACCATGGCTATTAGTTTTTCAGGTAAGAAATAATACAGAAATGAAAGTTATCAAATGTAAAATAATACTGGATAGTCTATAAATACAGATGTACAGTTTATTAGGCTGCTGTCACTTTAAGTTGTATTTGTATTTGGGGACACTAAAATTATGATCAAAGTTATTCAACTAGTTATACAGATAAAATTTAGGTTTTAATTAATTCTATGAACTATAATACTGATCTGCCAACATTGTCGCTCTATGATAAATTAAAATAAGCTGATAACATCACTGTTTTCTCCAGAACGACTGTACAGCCAAATCTAATTTTGTCGCAATATTATCCTGTTTGACACTGTGAAGCTGCTTTGACACAATCGTGATTGTAAAAGCGCTATATAAATAAAGCTGATTGATTGATTGACCGTTTAATGGGGGTGGGGGGTGAAATGCTATTTCATGCATTCTGAGTTTTTTTTTTACACTGTTAAAGAGTTGAGTCTCATGCTAAACATGGACAAAGTAAAAAAAATATATGTTGGACTTTTGATGGAGGTTTCTCACAAGTTTCGGCGATTTTTGTTTTTGAGTATGGGCCATACTCGTATGTGACAACAAGGGCATCATTTCCTTGTATGAGCACTTCTCCTAGAAGGGCGCGCACTCACACATCAACCAGAGTGAGAGAGCTAAACCACATCGCCATCAACGCGCTTTACTCGGCTTTAGGGAAGTCTTCACTGCGCTGCACAGGTCGCAGGACTTCACCAAATCAACAGTGTCACCATAGAAGTGTGTTTTTGGTTGTCAGGGTAAGACAACTCTGAACAGCTTCCCAAAGAACCCAGTGTTAAGGTGACAGTGGGTGGAGTTTGCTTTGACCGTATAGTTTATTTATCAATGGGGCATGCGATGTATGGTGTGTTTCAATACATTTGTTTAGCTGCCACTATAGGTGTGTGTTTGTTTAATGTAAAACCACTCCAAACAGCATTACATAAAGAGTGAAAATATGTTTAACTAAATTAATTTTTTCATATTAAACCTAGTTTAACTTCATTCACACAATGTGCGCTTATTCATTCAAATGTGCTACTATTCCATTGTTTTTCTATGTAAACGTGAACTAGTCTGACGTGCAGAACCGTTCCAATTGTAAAACACTGCCCTCAAATTAAAATCATTTCAACTTTTTAAAAAAAACTAATCTCGAGACCTTGCGTTTTCAAGACTCAAGATTAACATGAGATTGTCAGAAACTGTAATATCCCCCGAAAAAGTAGACTGACGTGGTCATACTCAATACTAGTCAGAATATGAGTCTGAAACTGCTCCATTGGGCTGTGATTATGGGGCGTGTTTCAACCGAACCAGGAAAGACCTCAATTGGGCAGACCTACAACCAATCAGAGCAACGAAGCGACGCATTGTCAAATGGCAACAGAGTTCAACTGCACTGTGTTGCCAAGTCCGCATTTTTTTCCCCGCGGGTTGAAGTGACTATTATGTGATATATAGACCCATGAGTGCGAATTTTAGCAGGCCACCTTGCCAAAATAACACACATTTTACCCCCCAAACGCCATTTTCCCCCCGGAGAACCCCCTGAGAAGCTTTTGTTTAGGTCTAGTATTTGGCATGTTTTGTTGTAAAAACTTGGCAACCCTGTCTGCTCGCGCGCTGGTATCAGGCTGGAATACACGATCTTTGCCGGTGTTGTAAAACAATAAAATAATTTAATGATACACAGAGTACTTACCCAACATGATCATCATTTCTGAGAGAAATTGTGAAGGTGAATGCAGATACAAACAAGCTCTCCGTTTAGGATTTGAACAAATATAATCCAAGCCCCTTTGATGACGTGATGATTACGTTACTGTTGATCATCTGTCCGTCATCGTCTAAAGGCCGCCCTGATGATTTCATTGGTCCGAACAGTTTCTGTTCAGAGATAATGACTCCTCTATGGAGCAAGGCCAGACCGAACCGCCTGACCTAAAAATGTTGTGGCCGGGGCTAAGTTCGGCTGGCATCCAGGCTAAGAAACTGTAATACCTCCCAAAAAAGTGCAATTAGCCACAAAAAAATAAGTCTGGTCCTCGCAAGCTGTTTGAGAGGCAGCTTTATAGTGTGTGAGAGCAAAACCTGCTGGAATGAGTAAAATTGTGCAATACAAACACTATTCAACGTGTGTGCCACTTCACCGTCGGAGAGAAGAGCGATGTATTAATACTGCAGGAAATTAGTATTGGACCCGTTTCAGATGATAGTATTGATATTGAAAATGAAATATCATGGATTATTTGTATGATTTGGCTCGTATTTGTTTTGACTTCCATGTGTTTTCTCAGGTGAGCTGATGACTATGGCCAAGTGGATGAGGGAATTCGTTGCCAAACATCCTCAGTACAAGCAGGACAGCGTCATCACAGACAAAATCAACTACGACCTGCTACACAAGTGCGACAGAATCGCCAAGGGGGAGGAGAAGTGTCCCGAACTGATCGGAGAGCCGGTTAACCGAGCAAAATAAAGCCTGCTCCAAACATATAAAAAGCCCCTTTGCATGGGAGCGAAAGACCAAGTATGTGGCACAGCAGTCCAGATAAAAAACGAAGAGAATATTTAATAAAATAGCATGTGGTGATTGCTTTGTCAGCCAAAGGTTTGTTGAATTTGTAAATAGCAGATTTTTTTTATTCGCAAATTATTTTAATAGCTTAAACAGATCCATGATGCAATTGTACCTGAACGTGTACATATTTCACGCCCGGTCTGAGTGTGGGGGAGATTATGTAAATGTAGCAAACACTAAATTGTACATTAGTAATATTTTCACTGTTGGAATGTAAATACTGTACTTCATCTGGCATTAACAAGTGTACTTTCTTTCTTTTTTTATGGATGGAACTGTTGATTATTCTTATGGCATTTAATACTGTACCCAGATTGACAGAACTGTGCCGAACTTTAGGGATTTAAATGCAGAAGACTAGTAGTGTGCAGTGCGGTGTGTTTTCCACTAACAAATCATGCAGAATCATTTTATTGTCTAAATGATGGTGACATTTATAGCATCTTAGTAAAGGTTATTGCAGTTGTGTTGAGCCCTGTGAACCACTAGAGGACGCACAGGCTCTTTTTAATATGGGGGAAATGAATTCGATTAACATTTATGCTGTAGTTTATTAGCTTTGATATCTGTATATGGCTTGAAATAAAGTGATTCCTGTACATATCAGCTTGAGTGGCCTTTTCTAGATCAACATTCAAACATTGCTCCTACAACTCTTAAAAGCTACACTGTGTAACTTTTTTAGTTTATTCTTAGCTAAAAACACTGAGTTCTTTCAAAAATAAATGTGCTCATTAATGTATATTTACTTCTTTCAAGTAATAAAGTATTCTCGTAAGTTTATAATATGCCATTGAAAATACATACGGGTGAGGGGTTCGAATGCTGGTCGCCATGTTGCCCCTCCATCTTGACATCTTGATAGTACATTAGCGAAAGAGGGCCATACCCATAAATTCAAGCTTCGCCTTTAGCGTTTTAACACTCGATGGCACTCATGGATGAGGTCGAACTGGAAGCCATGTTAATCTTGGACTAAATCGGCCACCATTTGCGGGTTTTGTTGTAAAAACTTGTCAACCCTGTCTGCACACGCGCTGAAATCAGGCTGGAATACACGATCTTTGCGGGCGTTGTAAAAAAATAAAATAATTTAATGATACACAGAGTACTTACCCAACATCATGATCATCATTTCTGAGAGAATTAGTGAAGGTGAATGCAGATACAAACAAGCTCTCCGTTTAGGATTTGAACAAATACAATCCAAGCCCCTTTGATGACGTGATGATTATGTTACTGTTGATCATCTGTCTGTCATCGTCTAAAGCCCGCCCTGATGATTTCATTGGTCCGAACAGTTTCTGTTCGGAGATAATTACTCCTCTATGGAGTGAGGCCAAACCGAACCGCCCGACCTAAAAATGTTGTGGGCGGGGCTAAGTTCGGCTGGCATCCAGGCTGGGCCACCATAGGATTTAAAACTAAATCAGAATTAAGAGGAACAGAAATTAATATTCACTGAATTGTCATATACCTTAAATTAAAGGGGGAAAATATCACAGTGTAGCTTTAAAGCTTGAATTTACGGGTATGTCCCTCTTTGGCTAATGATTTTCAAGATGGAGGGGCAACATGGCGACCAGCATTCGAACCCCTCACCCGTATGTATTTTAAATGGCATATTATAAACGTACGAGAATACTTTATTACTTGAAAGTTACACAGTGTAGCTTTAAAGGTGCACTATGCAACTTTCCGTCCACTGGAGGGCGCCTATTCTAAACAAAGGCGTAGTTTGATGAAGCCAAGCGTGAGCACAGCATCTTGGGACATGTGGTCTTCACCTCACAGCCGGTGGAAAATAGGACTCGGCCAGAAATCACGTTCATGGATGCGGTTATTAACGTTACTGTAGTGTAACGTAGAGCAGGACCGAGTGTTGTGGAGCTGAGCACGGCCGCTGGAGCGATTGTTACACAAACACACGGCTTGCGAGTACCGGGATTTTTATTATGACAGGACGGGACACAGTCGCCGGGCGCTCGCACTTCCGCTTTTTCCGGTCAGGTAAAGCAGCTATTTTTATCATATCAGATACATTTAAGGGGCCATGGGCTTCGGCCATCCGTCCGCTCTCTTCCCTGAACTGAAATGAAGTAGTGAGCTGTACTTTCCACACGATTGACATCAGGTTCAAGAACGCCCACAAGCCGTGCGAGTTATTGGTTTATTGTAGGTTGGCTGGTGGTTATGTTGCCCGCATACCGCCTCCCATGGCCGAGACTGGTATTACGACACCTGTCGGGCTGGGGCTAGTAATGCTACTGTTAATTAAGGGTTGATATCTCTGCAGCACTATAACTTGACATTTTTTTAATGACATCATCACCCTTATTTCTTCTCATTATATATGAGGATATTTTTCCTCAATTTTTACACATGGCACCTTTAAATGTGGTTTGTGTGGAATAAATTCAATTTATTAAATCATTTATTCAGCATTATAATACTCTGTGACAGTGCCAGCTACTGTTTGTGTGTATTAAACGTTCCAGATTGTGTGAAATTAATGTTTGCAAATATGATGTAGTGAATGTTTAACACGTAATAGGACTTTGTAGAACTGCATCTTAAAGAATCAGCACACTGAACTATGGCCAGAGATCAATTTGATTCATCTTTATGACCTTACTGACATACACCGGTCTGGCATAACAATATGACCTAATATTGCGTTGGTCCCCCTTTTGCAAAACAGCCCTGACCCGCCGAGGCATGGACTCCACTAGACCCCTGAAGGTGTGGATTGGATTGAGATCTGGGGAATTTGGAGGTCAAGTCGACATCTCAAACTCGTTTTGCTCCTCAAACCATTCCTGAACCATTTTTGCTTTGTGGCAGGACGCATTATCCTGCTGAAAGAGCCATAGCCACCAGGGAATACCGTTTCCATGAAAGGGTCTGGAACAATGCTACGTGTCAAGTAACATCCACATGGATTTCAGGACCCAAGGTTTCCCAGCAGAACATTGCCCAAAGCATCACACTGGTTTCTTCCCATAGTGCATCCTGGTGCCATGTGTTCCCCAGGTAAGCAATGCACGTGCATCAGAGAGCCTTGGCCGCCCATGACCCTGTGGCCGGTTCTCCACTGTTCCTTCCTTAGAGCACTTTTGATAGATACTGACCACTGCGGACCGGGAACAGCCCACAAGAGCTGCAGTTTTGGAGATGCTCTGACCCAGTCGCCTAGCCATCACAATTTGGCTCTTGTCAAACTCGCTCAAATCCTTACACTTGGCCAGTTTTCCTGCTTCTAACACATCAACTTTGAGGACAAAATGTTCACTTGCTGCCTAATATATCCCACCCACTAACAGGTGCCGTGATGAAGAGCTAATCAGTGTTATTCACTTCACCTGTCATAATGTTTTGCCTGATGAGTATATTTCTAATACTTGCCGGTGTTGAACGAAATAACATTAACGTTCACAAGAGCTAGGGGAAATGACAACATCTATAAACAACCTATAGAAAATAATAATTATTAACCAACGTTTTAAAACATGGCCACATGAGCAGTTCTGGTGGAATCTGTGACACTTCCTGAGATTGTCCCCTTCAACATGGGCCCCGATGCATGAGAACAGCGCTGTGATTGGCCCGCTCTGGATCCACATGAGAGCAGCGCTCTGATTGGTCTGTTCTAACTTCAGATGAATGGGGTGACTTTAGTTCCTGCAACAGTTCACGCCTGGTAACAAAATTATTAAAACGAGCTGCCAGAGCGCGCGCTTTTCTCTCAGAACGCCGCAGTGGCACTGATACATTTACGTTCTAAATACACAAGTGGAGTGTTATGACGACATTTCGAATGTTATCGCATCACCACTTTTAAAAAAGTTTGTTTCAGCGCGTTCCAAAGGTTCTAAACGCACGCTGGAATGACGCGTATCTGAAGTGAAGTGCGTGCGCGCAGACTTTGCCCTGGCGCGGCAGTATAAGAGCGCGTTTCGGACGCGTCCCGTTATACGCATCATTTTTAAGGCGGACTACAGACGCTCATGACGCTCTTTAGTTCACGAGGGCTTTCACATTGACGACTCCACCCGCACAGGACTGAGCACCGAAGAAAACACAGCATATATCCGAGAAGACCACAGGTAAGATGCGCCACGCAAAAGAGATTTAAACACACGAATGTCATCTGAAAGTGCGCGGTCTGGGGACACAATGACGCGCGTGACCTCGCGAACGCGGATGTGTGATCATCATATGACTTTATGAAAGATATGATGGTGTCATGTGAAGCCTAGTTGATCGTATGAGACTTTGATTCATGTTTCTGAATGATCTTCAAATGTGCAGTTTTGGGTGTGTTGTTTAAAAGCAACATGATCTTAGCCTATCGAGTATCTGACATGCGACAGTGAAAGTGTGACATGCTATCATTTATATTATATCTCCAAATGGCAATCATAGTCATCATGCAGAAGTAAAAAATTAAGACTTTATAATGAATGCATGGTCATACTACATTAGTTTGGCATCAGGAGACTATCATACGTTGATGAAAACCTTTCAAGAAAGGAAATGAAGCCTATTTGTAAGGCTTTTTTTTTAGCATTATGACAATTTCCTTCCTCCCACATAGGCTGTGACATGTAATGGCTTCATTTTCATGAATATAATTTCTTATATTTTAAATAGTGTCATATACGTTACACTTTCTATGTTGCGCTGTAAACCTGAATAAATTGGCAAAAATCAGGTATATACAATTTAAGTTAAGAAATTGCAAGTGTATGCAGAACTGGCAGATTAAAATGCTGTATTGCGCTGAACTTTGAGTAAACTCATTCATTTAATTTAAAATTATCATGTAATCTCAATTTAAATATTTCTAGAAGGGCAAATTTAGCTATAACTACACAGTAGCCTAAATCAGAATGGTTTGGCAACTAAGCAAACAAAATTTTTTGTACATTTAACTTAAAATTATCATGTAATCTCAATTTAAATATTATTAGTAGCGAAACCTTGGCTAGCTTTAACTAGCTTATACAATAAATTGCTTAACAATGCTTTGATAGCATTAACATCAGCATAGTGCATTATAAAATATTGAACCTGTATGTACTCAAACTAAGCTCGTGCTCCAGTCGTCACCAAGATGGAAACCCAACCAACAGCAACAACAAAAAAACATTTATATCCCAAAAAACACATCATTTGAGCATTTACTCTCCCCTTTGAGTATCATGGCAAAGCATGCTGGGAAATAAAATAAAATAAAACCCAGCCCAGTTTCAGTTTAATTTAAGTTTGTCTAAATTAAAAGAAACTTAAAACTCAAAACAATGAAACAATTCAGATTGCTTAAAATGTGTCCGTACCATTAACTCAAAAGAAAAATAAAGTGCTAAACACTCATAAAAGTTCATTTGATTGAAATTTGTTTTATTTGAGTTGGCTCTACTCAAACCATTATTTTGAAGGGGAAAAAACACATTATGTAACATAATGTGAATTAAAACAACCTGAATTAAAACTGAATTAAAACAAACAAGTTCATAAAACTCAAAACAATGAAATGGTTCAGATTACTTAAAATGAGAGAGAGTTCTAAACACTCATAAAAGTTCATCTGATTGAAGTAATTTGTTTAATTTGAGTTGGCTCTACTCAAACCAGTTCATTATTTTGGGCTTTAGGATTTGAGTCCTCGCGCGCCCACCTGAGGGACGGCAGAGACGCTTGACCCGTCAATAAACACCCTTAGCGGAAGAGTGAAACATGCCTCATAATGATCTCCATTCCTCTACTCATGTGTTCTCAGCATTAGTCCTGCTGAGAAAGGGTTCTGGATTATATAAGCACCATGTCTTGACCTTTGCTGACCTGATGGACGGCCGTCCTTGCTGTAGGCAGCCATTGTTATTGCTGTAATCAATACGTGTTTTATTAGGTTAACTTCTATTGACTTTTAAAGAGGTGTGTGTGTGTGTGTGTGTGTGTGTGTGTGTGTGTGTGTGTGTGTGTGTGTGTGTGTGTGTGTGTGTGTGTGTGTGTGTGTGTGTGTGTGTGTGAACAGTTGAAGTAATCTGTATATGATTTTTCTCTCAAAGGTTGAAGATGGAGGCCATTAATCTCAGAGTTAACACTTATATTGAGTCTTGGATGGGACCCAGGGGTAAGTTCAACACTCTTAACTTTTCTTTGTTGTGTTCCCATATCAGAACATCAGCAAACGGAACATATTTCATCGTTATTTCCAAAGCTAAAGCAATATTAGTGCACACTGCTGATTTGAATAATGTCTCTCACAGCCGAGCGCTTGCTTCTGATTTGTTTGTGTATTTGTTTATTCATTTGGATCCCTATTAGCTATGCCAGAGAGCACGGCTAGTCACACGACACCTAAAAACATGCATTATTTATCATCACACACACAAAAACATTATAAACATGTCTAAACAAACCCCAGGTCTAACACATCCAATTAACCTCAGTGCATAACATCCTATAAATATGATAATCCGAGATGTGCCTTTAAAATGTAAATTTTGTCATTTTAATTAGTGATAATAGAGAATTTTCTGTTTTTAGTGCCTTGTATACTCCTGTACGCTTTAGGTGAGAACCTGCCGTCTGTTGCCTCTCTAGTGGCATAGGCGTACGACTCTAAATTGCATTTTAATTTATCGTACTGATGTCCAATGGGATTTTTAAACTCTAAAACCTTCCACGTTGCTAATAAAATTGCCTCCATTAGTCGTTCTTGCACTCTCAGACAATAAAGATGCTGTTAATAGTTGTGCCATATGGACACTGGAGAGCAAGGCCTTGTTCTGTCCTAGCTGGAGTTCAGCTGCATCTTTTTTTGGTGGCATTGGCCCAAATTATCTGTCAATAGTCTAGCTGTAAAAAGAAAAGTGTGCCTAATACTTTTTTCATTAAATACGTTTTCATTAAATCAGATGGTCTCCAATCAGCTCCCTGGTTTAGTCGGGTCACTGATCAGGACATAATTCAGTGGGCTGACTCCCTAATCAGTGCCCTGACTACTGAACTAGGGAGCTGACTAAGACGCACCTGTGAACTCGTACTAGATCGATGTACTCCAGTCACAAGCTCTGACGTCACATAGCCCGCGAAATAACAATGGCAGCCCCTACGGCTGCAGTGTGTATAATGGTTATAATAAAAGGTATAAAGGCTTCTCTTGCATTATGCAACATTTGTTTTACCTCCGTTTCCCTCAAATAAGCAAGGAGTAAGTACCTTTGGCGATTAAAAATAATTGTAAATGAGCAAATAAGCCCTGGACGGTCAGTCATTCTTTGTTTACATCTAGCTACCACAATTCCTTGCGCTCAAGCAGTTTGGCGTGAGTTTGCCTGGAACGCTACAAAGTCATGAGTCACGGGGTGCTTCCCAATTGTTATTTGTGCATCCTCGTTTCCTTTCCTAGCTTCCTTTCCTTGCGCCTTAGCTCCGCCCCTTCAGGATACGAGGGAAGGACACGAGGACGGAGGAATTAAATCAAGTGAAATGATGTATCCTCGCTCCCTTTAACGTCACTTTAAAGCGGCGTCAATTTATGATGACTGCACCGCTGTCGCTGGATTTAGTCGGGATTCTTGAACATTAGAGAGAACTATTTATATTGTAAGCTTCAGCCTCCACAAAATACCACATTTGTCCATATTTTAATTAATATTACCAGTTATTATTAACAACGAATTCCAGTTCCAGTAACTGCTTTTTATTCGTTGTATAGTTTTAGTTTCTATTTGTTTCTTTATTTGTTTCGTTCATTTTCTTGTGCTTTGATATAATTCTGCAACTGTCAGTTGTTGTTATTTGACAAACATTTGTGTCTTGTACATGTAAACATAATAATAATGATTAATAAACTGTGGCACGATGTAAAGAGGGAGGAGAATTAATGCTTGCGTCACGTTTAGTCGATAAAACGCTTCCGCAAAGGATACTCCAGTGTATCCTCGCTCACGACTCCTCAGGAAGCCTCCTCACTCCTCCATCCTCGCGGTGCAATCAGAGAATTGAGATCTCCTACAAGATGGCTGAGCTCCATAGGTTTCCGGGTCTTAGGATAGAGGACGGAGAAACAAGGAGGGATATTAAGAAGCACCCATGGTTTAAAGTCGCAACTTGCCTTAAAGCATGGGTGGGGAACATTGATCCCGGAGGCCAATGCGCTGCAGAGTTCAGCTCCAGCCTTAATCAAACACACCCGAAGATAATCAAGGTCTTCAAGTTACAGGCAGGTGACTGCCTCCAGGATCAACACTACTGTTCTCTTTGTTTTAGATGAAGTATCAGTTTGTTTTCTAAAATACTTTTATATCGAACTCCTCCTTCAAAATGCCAGCCGACGTTGGTATCAAACTGTAATATCCTCTGCATACATTGTTAATTTAGCACTTTCTAAAACGAGAGGAAAATCCTTTGTAAAAATATAATTCATGAATGGTTCCCTTGAGGAAATTTCCTCTGATATTCTCTCTGAATAGCTTCCATTAAAAATACTCTCTGTAATCGTTTATTAAATAACTGTCATCCAAGCAACTGCTGAAGGACTAAATCCATTACACTTCGCTTGTGATCAATAAGATCAAATGCTGCTGTGAAATCTAAATGCACTCCACATATCATTTTATTATCCAAATCCCCATACTGGTCATCTGTACTAAAGCTGTGTAGAGTAGAGTGTCCCTTTTTGAGAAATTGCCTTGTATTCAAATACAGCGTTCTCTAGGATCTTAGTGCAGGTAACACACTTACTGGAGAATTGTAATGCTATTTTCTATCTTTTGGATATGGAAAAATTTTTGCTTAATGGGTATCTTTTACCAATCTTTGACAAATCCAATTATTATTTTATCCTAAAAGTGCTCATTGTATCATTCCAGACTGAATTTAATATTAATAAGAAGTGATAATGACAACACCACAAACTGAAAATTATGTATCAACCGTGGAAAGACACTGATCAAATCCATTGAAGTAACTCTACTAACTCTCCTGACTACAAAATGGCGTATTCAGAGGACCGCGATTTATGGTTGGTCAGATCGCCACATGATCGTTTGATCAGATTGATCAAACTCCCGACGAAGGGTGAATTGCGAGTCAAGTCAGAAATGTGGGGTAAAAATTAAGTTACAAGAGATAAAAAAATAATAATAATAATTTCATGTTTATTCCATAGCAGTCTATGCGACACCAGGCAAAATAGTATTTGTGGAAAAATCAGCATTATAAAATTCTGATCGGATTGTTGTATGGATATCTGAACATATAATTTATCCACAATATGGATATATACTCTATAAAATATTCTAGCTTCATGCATCTTTTTTAATCAACACTTGAATCTGGGTAAGTTTATAAAAAAAGCAACATTTTAAGCAAAAAGTTGAGAAACATGTTTTGTGTTTTTTTTTTTTTAGTAAAATCAAAACACAGATGGGTCAACATTTAATTCAGTAACATTAGACAGTTTTGATTTAAGGCTGTTGAATCGTGTTCATTTACATGTGCGTCAGCAATGCTTCTATCCCTTGTTTCTGCTTCTTCTTCACCTGTGTTTTGATCAGGAGATTCTGTGCTCTTTCAGATGATGTGTAAACATGGAAATCAGGAAAATTCCGTCAATGGCAGGGAAAGGGTTAAATGCAGAGAAACGCACCCCTAATGTCCATATGTGTGAGGATTCTTGTGCTCTCTCGTTCGCAGATCCCCGGGTTAAAGGATGGCTGCTGCTGGAAAACTACATCCCCACTTTCACATTCACCATGATTTACCTTCTGATTGTGTGGATGGGACCAAAATACATGAAGAACAGACAGCCGTACTCCTGCAGAGCACTGCTCGTGCCGTATAACCTCGGCCTGACGCTCCTATCGCTCTACATGTTCTATGAGGTGAGTTTCTGACCAACAACACGCGTGTTTATTTGAAGGCGTCATATCATGAGGGATCTGATCAATTTTGAAGTACTGTGAAAGGAGATAAACTGTGAGAACATGTAATTTTCAGAAGTCAAAACAGTCCGTTCCCTTGACCATCCGTGTCAACGACGCCAATTGAGAGATCAGAAACTTGCCATTTCCAGTCATGGTGAGGTTTTATAATTCCTAAACATAAGAAAAACCAGCACGAGGTGTAATTTCAGTGCAGGTTTATTAATGAATCTGTGATATTTCACATGCAACAGGCCATCTGCATGCAGCAGTACAAAAAAAGGCATGTTTAAATCTAGTGTTTTGACGCACTATTACAATTTCTGTCATTTCTTCACCGTAAGCAATATTATAGGCTCATTAGAAGTTTTCCCCTTGAATGATTCACCTTGAATGAAAGACAAATTAGTATCTCAATGATATTAAAATAAATGAGTTAGTCATCCTATTCTGGAGTGCTCTCAAACGCCTTCCTACACACAAAGCTTGTATGTCTATTGATTTTATGCTGTAATGAGTGTTACACAATCTAGATATTTGATTGTGTGCTTGACTTTTAAGGACATGCACTTTGAAGCTGATGATTTGACTTTTTGGAAACTGAGCAGGTCTGATGTGTCAGTCCATGTGCACCTTAAAGTTCAGAGTCCTTTCTTGCCTCATTTGCACTCTCCACGCTGTCTGCATTGCAAAACTGACTGACACGCTGTCTGGCTTTTCAAATAAGCACACAGATACTGTATGCCAGTGATGAGACCTTTAATCACAGCCATCTATTCACTTAAAACTGTTTTACTGCAGCCTCATCAGAGAACAAACTAAACCTCTCGGCTGCAAATGTCCATGGTATAGTTCACCCAAAAATGGAAAAGAAAAAAAAACATTTTTTGTCAAGTGTTTAGTGAGATTTATCTCTCCATTGAAGTCTATTCACCCAAAACAATGCTTCAGAGTTCAAAAACTGTTCGTAAAAAGTAATCCTTATAAATTGAGTGGTTTAATCCAGAATGTTCTAAAGAGTCACAATTGCTTCATATGAACAGATTTAGGCTTTTATTCATATAGTAACATTGATCAGCACACATGCATTGAACTCATCAAATACGGTCAACGAAAGCTCAAATGTTCTTGTTTGACGCACAAAACAAACCTTGTTTGACAGGATTGTATCTGTTTAAAGTTATTTTCTTCTTAATGTGGTGAGATCAGTGTTTCGCCAGTTTTACATTTCACTTATTATATTTAGTTATCTCATATTTAACTCCATAAATGCATGCTGTTTACCACTATATAGATACATTATATGTGTCCTTGATCCACCCCTTTTATCGAGGTGACTTGAGACAGACCGGTATCCCAGAATGCATCTCGCACCGACCCGCAGGCGCCAGTTTGCCGCAAGCTCTTGCATCTCTGTAGTTGTTAAACATGAGATATAATTCATCTTGTGGACCTCTAATGGACAATTTTTCTCTCATAAATCTATAATTTGTTCCCTGCCAAATCGTTTTGGCTGAAGGTTTTATAACTTTATCTTTAGGATATTTAATTTTACCGTTGTAGCTAGCGCTGACTTTGACTGACTGAACTGTTTGCTTTATTTCTTGTAGAGATTATTATACCTTTTAATTATACTTTTATAATGGCTATTATTGATCACACATAAAACGACATTTCACTAAAAGAGACTGGATTCTGTTTTATGTCATTTTATTAAAGTTATTAATCATAAGCACACTTATTGTCTAAACCACATGTTTTAATATTTTTTTAAATGGAAACGAAAAGAGGCAGGGTTGTATTTTATATTTCGTTTGTTTTAAATATACATGCGTTGAAGATAATCTAGGTAACCATGTTTGTGTGTCTATTAATGTGTTTAAAAAAATGTAATGGGGAAAAAAAGAGAGGCAGAGACTGGTGTTTTATGACTCCTTCTGTTTTGTAGCCTAAAATATAGCTACATATAGAGAGAACCGGAGTGAGAGCGGGCGATGCTATCGAGAACACCGCTGTACTTTAGCAGAGTACCGGGCTTGTGTCCTCCCGTCCTCAGGAGTTCGTTCTCCAAATTTGGCATGTCTGCACTACTAATGACGCAAGTCACAAGTTTGCGCTCTTGGTATTGAGAAACGGCTCAAGTGACGAGTGAGTCATTGAATCATTCATTTGAGCGATTCGTTCAACGCACTGATTCATTCAGTAACGAAACATCGCTGAGTCTCACAAGCTCTACTGTGAGATTTGTTTGGAAAAGCAGACAATTTTCTTCTTCGAGTTTAAAACGACCATCATTTTTCTTTTTTTGAACTGTTATATAAAATTAATCACGTTTGCACTTGTCCTGATATTCAGGAAAACACCCTTGCTCATGTTGTATTGCTTAAAGGGGGGGTGAAACACTCAGTCAATCTTGAGTACCTATAGAGTAGTATTGCATCCTTCATATCTCCGAAAAGTCTTTAGTTTTATTATATTTGTAAAAGAAATATGGGCTGTACCGAGTCTTTCCGGAAAATACCGAGCACCTGGAGGCGTATCGAGTGGGCGGAGCTAAAGAATGACGAATGCGCATAGCGGTGACGTCCTCAAGCGTGGAGAAACCCTTGCTATCGATCTTAGCTAATAGATATGATCCAGAATCTAATTCGGAGGCTGAAATAGAAACAGCAACAGCAGGACGTCGGTCTCTGTGGTATGTACTGTATTTAGTGGCCTGTCAACATGACATGATTCGGTCATGATTGGACTATTGTATGCGACTAAACCTTAGCAGTAGCAAGCAAAACAGTTTTGCACGTCAGACTAGTGTAACGTTATACAGAGAACAGCAATGAAGTCCGTTAGCGCATTTGAATGACGAAGCACACGATCGTGTCGTTTACTGATGTTTACTCACGCGACGAGCCAACAGCACAGACATTTGAAGCAGATTTACTCACCGGCTGCTTCCAAAGCCGGACCGAACCTTTATCGCTGGAACGGCTCCGTCAAAAACACACTTCTTGGAGTGTGGAGATCCACTTTGCGATGCGACTGAAGCATTTCTGCGTTCAAATCGGTTCAAATGCAGCGCTGCCTTCCCGGAATGCTGTGCTGAAGCGTTGAAGTCGCTTGATGTCAAAGTGGAGGAATGAAGTGGAGCGCGGCGCGGACTATAACCGACGTTAGTGTTCACGGACGACTGCATCTGCACCTGAGTGTTTATTGGCGTGCATTTCCTCTCTCGCTCTAGTCACGCGCGTGCGCACCCTACCGGGAGAAAAGCCTGTACGGACCATACAAGGACCTTCCGCTCTATTAACGTCAAGTCGACCCATACTCGAAAAAAACTCTCCGAAACTTGTGGGAAACCGGAAGGAGTATTAACACAGAAATACTCCATCAAATGTCCAACATTAGTTTTTGAAACTTTGTCTATGTTTAGGATGGGAATTCAAGTCTTTAACAGTGTAAAAAGCTCAGTATGCATGAAACAGCATTTCACCCCCCCTTTAACTAGCTATATCCTTTAAAAATATTTAAAGTAAAAACGATTTTTGCCATTCACAACCATCCAGTTAATTCCCTACAGACAAAATCAAGCCCGTCCTAAATTTCCATGAATTCTACATGTTCCAGAAGCCATTTCACTCAGATATGTGTCATAATAAAGAAGAAAAGAGAAGTGCAACTTCCCTTTCATGGTCGAGGGAATGCCGTCTATAGGTTATTTCATTATGTGAGATGTGAGCCGAGTCAGAGAGCGAGTGTTGGGACTGTGCTTTAGGACGTTAGAGAGAGGCATTGGTGCACACCGTCCCGTGACAGTCTCTCTAACTGCAAAATCAACCCGCTGACCTGAGAAGCTCCATCAGGCCAGAGCAATTATGGTTATATGGGGACAGTTGAATGGCCCTTTATGTCCCCTGAATGTCCTTTTTAAGAGGTTGTTTAAAGGGGGGGTGAAACACTCAGTTTCAGTCAATCTCATGTCAATCTTGAGTACCTATAGAGTAGTATTGCATCCTTCATATCTCCGAAAAGTCTTTAGTTTTATCATATTTATAAAAGAAATATAGGCTGTACCGAGTCTTTCCGGAAAAAACCGAGCGCCTGGAGGCGTATCGTGTGGGCGGAGCTAAAGAATGACAAGCACGCAAAGCGGTGACGTCCTCAAGCGTGGAGAAACCCGTGGCTCAGCTAATACAGATAATGATCCACAATCAAATCTGAGGGAGAAATAAATTGAACAGGAGAAACGGCAACAGCAGGACGTCCGTCTCTGTGGTATGTAAGTTACTGTATTTAATGGCCTCTCCACATTTCTGTGTGTTTACTCGCAGTGTATGAGGACATGATTCGGTTTATGGACTATTGTATGCGACTAGACCTTAGAAGTAGCAAGTATACTGTAACGTTATACACAGAACAACAATGGAGTAACCGTTAGCGCATTTGAATGACGAAGCACGCGATCGTGTCGTTTACTGATGTTTACTCATGCGACGGTAGCCAATAGCAGAGACATTTGAAGCAGTTTAAGTTAACTCACCGTCGAAGCTTTATCGCTGGGACCGCTCCGTCAGAAACACACTTCTTTGGTATGATTTGGTGAAGTCCTGTGACAGCAGTGGCGTGTAAATCCATTTTGAGACGCAACTGAAACGATGTTGTCAAGCTTCCCGTCATTTCTGCGTTCAAATCGGTTCAAATGCAGCGCTGCCTTCCCGGAATGCTGTGCTGAAGAGTTGAAGTCGCCCATAGGAATAAAGTGGAGCGCGGCGCCGTTCACGGACGACTGGATCTGCAGCTGAGAGACTGTTTACAGCGTGCTATAGTCACGCGCGCGCACCCTACCGGGAGAAGAGCCCGTACGGCCCATACAAGGACCTTCCGCTCTTATTAACGTCAAATAGACCCATACTCGAAAAAAACTCGCCGAAACTTGTGAGAAACCGGAAGGAGTATTTTTGACACAGAAATACTCCATCAAACGTCCAACATTAGTTTTTGAAACTTTGTCTATGTTTAGGATGGGAATCCAAGTCTTTAACAGTGTAAAAAGCTCAGTATGCATGAAACAGCATTTCACCCCCCCTTTAAATAGAAATGCCCTCCTCTGAATGTCATCATCACCTGTGACATGAAGTCTGGAAATAATGAGAATTATTTTTAGGTTTAGTAGGATTTCATATATAGGGGACAGATGTGCAGCTTTCATTCTGCATTTTAGCAGAAAGAACAAGGACTTTATTCAGAATGAGACAATGAACAATGACACATCAGAGGCTCACTGGAGATTTTACTGAGGTCTGCACAGTGTTCAATGAGAGGTGAGAGCAAGACCGTTCAAAAGAATTAAGCACTTTTTATCCACTTTCTGGAGAAGTCAGCTGTAAAGTGTCTGCCTGCATCAGCCGCACACCTGCGAGCCTCTGGAGCTGCTCGTGCTCAGGAGAGAATGTTTCTAACCTTTACTGAAGGATCACCCTTGTGCAAAAGAGAGGTTCGATCCATTTGGTTGCCTGTTTCTTGAAATTGCAATAGATAAGCATAACATGTTTTGAACCATATGCCATAAGTTTTTTTGTTTGTTTGTTTTTTTAACAACAGTGCACATGAACACGTTACATACTAACATTCTCAGAACTTTAGCTAACATTGTGGCAATGTTCTCTCAGTCTCCAGTAATGTGCTCATTCAACTTCTATACTATGAAAATAGACGGATGAAAAATAGCCTTTGGCTAACACTGGTGCATTTACAGCAATGTCAATTAATGTACACCGTCCCTGTCAAATAAATATAATAATACATATAAATATCTTAATATCTTTTATAAAATTAATAAATCTGATTTTTTTTTAACCCTTTCCTCACCATTTTATTTTTATTTTTATAAAGTTGCCAGTCAGTGTCAGCTTTTTAAAATCATTTTCACAAAGGTTTCATGGCCCCCCAAAATATGTTGTTGATTATTGATATCTGAACTTGAAATATATCAAAATAACGAACAGAAAAATAAAGAATATATATATAATACACACAGATCAAACATGATATTAGCGAAGTGAATAACACTGATTAGCTCTTCATCACGGCACCTGTTAGTGGGTGGGATATATTAGGCAGCAAGTGAACATTTTGTCCTCAAAGTTGATGTGTTAGAAGCAGGAAAACTGGCCAAGTGTAATGATTTGAGCGAGTTTGACAAGGGCCAAATTGTGACGGCTAGACGACTGGGTCAGAGCATCTCCAAAACTGCAGCTCTTGTGGGCTGTTCCCGGTCTGCAGTGGTCAGTCTCTATCAAAAGTGCTCCAAGGAAGGAACAGCGGAGAACCGGCCACAGGGTCATGGCTCATGGATGCACGTATATAATATATCATATAATCAATATTATGTTAAATATTCTTTCTTCATTATTTTTTTTATCAATGCTTGAATATGTAGCCTGACGTGGTCATACTCAATTCTAGTCAGAATATGAGTCTGATTCTGCTCCACTGGGCTGTGATTATGGGGCGTTTCAACCGAACCAGGAAAGACCTCAATTGGACAGACCTACAACCAATCAGAGCAACGAAGCAACGCACTGTCAAATGTCAACAGAGCTCAACTGCACTGTGTTGGCAAGTCCACGTTTTTTTCCGCGGGTTGTTTTCTATGTCCGCGGGTTGAAGCGACTATTATGTGATATATAGACCCATGAGTGTGAATTTTAGCAGGCAACCTTGCCAAAATAACACATTTTACCCCCTAAACACAATTTTTCCGGAGAACCCCCCGAGAAGCTATTGTTTAGGGCTAGTAGTTGGCGGGTTTTGTTGTAAAAATTTGGCAACCCTGTCTGCACGTGCTGGAATAAACCATCTTTGCCGGTGTTGTAAAAAAATAAAATAATTTAATGATACACAGAGTACTTACCCAACATGATCATCATTTCTGAGAGAAATAGTGAAGGTGAATGCAGATACAAACAAGCTCTCCGTTTAGGATTTGAACAAATATAATCCAAGCCCCTTTGATGACGTGATGATTACGTTACTGTTGATCATCTGTCCGTCATCGTCTAAAGCCCGCCCTGATGATTTCATTGGTCTGAACAGTTTCTGTTCGGGGATAATTACTCCTCTATGAAGTGAGGCCAGACCGAACCGCCTGACCTAAAAATGTTGTGGCCGGGGCTAAGTTCGGCTGGCATCCAGGCTATTGAATATGAGGAAGTTTCATAAAAAGCAAAAACATTTTTGAACATTTGAATTTTTTGTCAAAGAATTCATCCACATGGGGTTCAGAGCGATGATCTAAACACAGATGGAGTAGATTGAGTCCTTTAACATCCCAAAGCTTCACAGTTGTTTCCTTCTGTTTCCTTATGTGTTAGAAATGTCAATCAGTAACGTTAGTCAGTTTTGAACTTTATATGCTGTTTAATTTTTGACGATTGTAATATTTTACTTGGGCATCAGCAATGCTTCTATCACTTGTTTCTGCTGCTTCTTCATCTGTGTTCTGAACGAGAGATGCTGAACTAGAATATGCATAACAGAGCCCAGAGGTGTAACGGTGGAAACATGGATTGCCAGGAAGTTCCATCAATGACGATGACATTATTATCTCAAAGTGTTAGCACAAAAGTAACACTCCAATGTTTGCAAAATGATCAAATTGAATGTTCACGCACATCCTGATTTTGCGGAGTTAGATGTGTTCCTGGGTCAACATTCCTGTCCAAAAATTGACTCCTAACCATATCCATTCACCTTAACCTAACTCTACCTATAAATTATCCCTAAAACCAGAGGGAAATGATGATGAATAACAGTGATGAACCGTGATTGTAATCCTAAACTGACATAAACCGTAAACTTGATTGGTTGATTGGAATGTGGAACATGTTGCATTTGATGAAATCAGGCTCTGTAATCCCCCACCCTAAATTTAAAATATTTGAAAACAAAAAACTGGTTGTTTGGAATGTTAAATATTGTTTTCATAACTTAATCAGTGAACATATTTTTTGTTCACTGGGTACATTGTATGTGTTGCTCGTGTAAACGGATCCTCTGCTCCACAAGCATTAGTGCTAATTCCACAAATGTGTTTCATATTGAGAGGGCTGATTAAAGTGCTGTTGAACGATCATTCACTCTGTTTTCCTTCTGTCTCTACAGCTGGTAATGTCGGTGTATCAAGGCGGATACAACTTCTTCTGCCAGAACACCCACAGTGCAGGAGAGGCCGACACCAGGGTAAAAGAACAAACTGAGCTTTACACGGATGAGATTTGACAATTCACAGATTCGGCTCTTTTATCACAATCCTCAGAATAGATACACTTCTCCACTGGAGAATATTATATACAATATTCTTATGTGTATAAAGAAAATATACAATATTCTCCATTCTATTGGAGAATGGCCCTGTCCCAACTGGAATCTCACAATGTTCCTACGAGTCAGTATAGCAGTGTGACATAACAGTGGGATCTCCGATGTTCTCCAATAGTTCTGTTCCCTGTGTTACTGTATTGTTAGCTGGGATTAAAAGCAGTGTTTCCAAATGAGTTCTTTGAATGCAGGTGTGGATCATCACCTTATGATCCACAGCACTGACCTATGAAGGTTATTTAAAGGGGACCTATTTTTTTTTTTTTTTACAATAATACAGTATATGGGTGCTTTCACACCTGAGTGTTTGTTTAAGAACCTCTTCATTTAAATCGTTTAGTCATATGCTAACACTCAATAGCGCTCAGATCGACACCAAAACAATCACTCTGAGACCACCTTAATGAGGTGGTCTCGGCCCAATTTCAGACAAACTCAGGAGCAGTTCTCTTAAAGAATGAAACCAATCAGACCCAACGGATTAACTGATAGTAATTTATACCGGGGGATGTGCTATATAAATAGCAGTCGTGTCTGATTCTGTGAGTCAACTGTGATAACTTAGTTATTATAACATTCGTATAGTGTTAGCGTGTGACAGAGATAACCCCTACACAGCGCTGAGAGATCCAGAGAGAGCGTGTTTGAATGTAGTATATCCTTTAAAGGTCCCGTTCTTCGCGTGTTTTTGAAGTCTTTGATTGTGTTTACTGTGTGCAATATAACATGAGTTCATGTTTCGCATGTAAAAAAACACAGTATTTTTCACACAATTTACTTATCTGTGTACCGGTGTTTCCTCTGTCCTAAAAACGGCCTGATGATTTCCTTGTTCTATGAAGTCCCTCCTTCAGAAATACGATAACGAGTTCTGATTGGGCCAGCTCTTCCCGCGCTGTGATTGGACAGCAGCTTAGCGCACGTTGCCCGGAAAGGTCCCACCTCTTATCATAACGGGGAGATACGCGCGCTCAATGTTATTGCAAAAATGTCTATATTGCCTTGTTACGGTAAGCTGTCTATTCAGTAGTTTAAACTGATCATCACAAACACCAACAATCGATGGTGTCTGAGTGAATTACTACACTTTTATATGCTAAGTTTTTCGGATTAGTTTCAATTACCATCTAACGTTAGTTAACAAAGCTAAACAGCGTTGCACTTTGTGTCATGAGTTACATAAACTGTTAAACGGACCATCTTAAATAATAAAATACACTTACCGGTTGTGGCTCATAAACAACGCCTTCTCCAGACAAAGAGGGAACTGCGTCATCTTTTAAGAATAATCTTTCTGCGAATCCGGCATTAAACTGATTGAGATTGAGGAAGCAGTCCTCAGCAAAATGTGCTGCACATAGTTTTAAATTGTGATTATAATTTTCCGGAACCGAGTTAACCATAAACTGTAGCCATTGATCTCGACGTACAGCGTCCGTGGGAAGGCCAAACAAAGGTGATTTGACTCCGGGATGAAAATAACAGCGTTTCAATGGCATGGCGACGAACACACTCTACAAAAACAACGCTTCCTATTCTCGACCTGCGAGAGCAAAAGGACAACGCCACCGAATTTGCGTGTTCTTGTGGGCGGAGGGTTCGTCAGCAAAGGTTTTAGTTGCGTCATTAAACCTGGAAGTGCAGCGGTGTAGTCCAAACCGGCCGTTCGCTGTAGGCTCTGAAAGGGAACTTCTGTTAAATAAAATATCTCGCTTGGCATTGAACTTTGAGCTTTATAATTTTACAGGTATTATTTATGCTCTAACAGCAACATTACACACTAACTAGAGTTTGAAAGATGGAATCGCGAAGAATGTGACCTTTAACAGCGGGAATGACGGCTATATTGATTGTATAGTGTTTGCGAGTGTCTTGACAGTTACAAATAAAGCCGCAATAAGCTCTTGGAGCAACGCTTTGAAAGGTTGCCTTTCGAACTTAGAAGAAAATGCAGCATTGTAACAAATGAAGTCCCTGTTTCAGAACAAAAGAAATGATCTATAGTTGTGAAAACTCCCTAAGTCTCTGACTGTGTGTATGTGAAGTTTTAGATCAAAATACCCCACAGATCATTTATATCGCATATTAAAATTACCATTTTGGGGGGTTGCGCAAATCTGGGAAAATCTGAACCAGCACGTTTGAAGAGACTACTTTTGATTTATGGAAATTATAAACAAATGAGTGAGTGGATTATTACGATCATAGGCTGGTTGTATTCACACACTGCGGATGGATGTTCAAACACCTTATGAAAGGGAATTTTGCATAATTATAAAAAGTTCCCTGATTATATCCAAATAGAAAAGAGCCGAAGCTGGTCTGATGATATAACGGTCAGTGACGTTTCTTCATCAGCGGCTTTAGTGAAGTCTTTTTTTAATGCTGTGAACGGGACGGAGCTGGTCAGGAGAGGAGGATCTGTCGGCAGCAAAGTTTATTTATATTTACAAACTAAACCGGGGACGAAGCAAACGGAACGGCTTTGAAAATCAAAGACAATCCACGACAAAGGAACTAAGGAAACAGAGGGCAATAGATACAAAGGAAAATGAGGAAGTAGAGCAGATACAGGTGAGCCAGATCAGTTAGCAGAGGAACAAAGAACACAGGAACTTAATATAGAAACAAAACTAAACCTAACGTACACTTCTAAAAAGAGTACTTATGGAAATATTGTACTTGAAAATAATACACTTGAGTGCGAACTGAATGCAATGTTTTTGAACACATGAATTATAACAAACTAGATGAGTAAACTTTGATGACAAACTTTAAAGTTAGCTTGAAAAGGCCAACAAATTAATAAATAAATAAAATATTTAAAAGCTTGAAGTATAAAGTTTGAAAGTAGAAATGTTGAATGTTTTGAAGGCAAAAGTAAAGTAAATCACAAAAACAGATTAACTAGCATGATTTTACACTTTGCTGGCATTTTTGTTTTTACATGCTGTTAGCATGGATTAGCATGCTGCTATCACGATTTAACAGATGGTAATGTTTTAACATGTGGTTAGCCTATATTAGCACATTTCCTGCATGTTTTAACACATTGCTAGCATCTCCTAAACTAGTTACTTAAATACTCTATTAGAGTTAGAGTTGTATAAAAAAAAATGTATCCCTCAATGAAAGCTTACGGGACATTTACATTTGATGTTTATGAAATTCCATGATGTTATGCTATTAAAAAAGCTTGCATTGTAATAGTTTGCACCATCTGATACTGCATGTCTGTAGTATGCCTGTAGAAATGACTTCTTGTGTAACTGATTCTCTTTAACCCCTCCTCAGATGATTCATGTTCTGTGGTGGTATTACTTCTCCAAACTCATCGAATTTATGGACACGTTCTTCTTCATCCTGAGGAAGAACAACCACCAGCTCACCTTCCTGCACGTGTACCATCACGCCAGCATGCTCAACATCTGGTGGTTCGTCATGAACTGGGTGCCGTGTGGCCACTGTAAGTTGTTTCTGAAGGCGCTTATGCTGCATGTTATATGCTGAATTATTCAGATGCATAAAAACAGACCCACACAGAACAGGGTAAAAGTGCTTGTTCAGGGGTCTTTAAATAACCGCTGGCATTGTGTAACATGGGATTTAAAGGAGTACATTCACTCTCTGGCAATTAAGGGATAGTTCACCCAAAAATAAAATTACCCCATGGTTTACTCACCCTCACCTCATCCTAAGTGTATATGACATTCTTCTTTCAGACGAATACAGAGGTATATTAATAAATGTCCTGGTAAATCCAAGCATTATAATGGGAGTGAATGGCTGATCCATCCATCTATTTAAAAGTGTCTTTGCATGCACTTTTATGATGGATAGATGTACTTTTATGATGGATAGATGCACTTTTATGATGGATAGATGCACTTTTAAGATTGATAGATGCACTTTTATGATGGATGGATGCACTTTTAAGATTGATAGATGCACTTTTATGATGGATAGATGCACTTTTATGATGGATGGATGCACTTTTAAGATTGATAGATGCACTTCTATGATGGATGGATGCACTTTTAAGATTGATAGATGTACTTTTATGATGGATGGATGCACTTTTATGATGGATAGATGCACTTTTATGATGGATAGATGCACTTCTATGATGGATAGATGCACTTTTATGATGGATAGATACACTTTTATGATGGATGGATGTACTTTTATGATGAATAGATGCACTTCTATGATGGATAGATGCACTTTTAAGATTGATAGATGCACTTTTAAGATTGATAGATGCACTTCTATGATGGATAGATGCACTTTTATGATGGATAGATGCACTTCTATGATGGATAGATGCACTTTTATGATGGATAGATACACTTTTATGATGGATGGATGTACTTTTATGATGAATAGATGCACTTCTATGATGGATAGATGCACTTTTAAGATTGATAGATGCACTTTTAAGATTGATAGATGCACTTCTATGATGGATAGATGCACTTTTATGATGGATAGACACACTTTTATGATGGATGGATGTACTTTTAAGATGGATAGATGCACTTTTATGATGGATGGATGCACTTTTAAGATTGATAGATGCACTTCTATGATGGATAGATGCACTTTTAAGATTGATAGATGCACTTCTATGATGGATAGATGCACTTTTATGATGGATAGATGCACTTTTAAGATTGATAGATGCACTTCTATGATGGATAGATGCACTTCTATGATGGATAGATGCACTTTTAAGATTGATAGATGCACTTTTATGATGGATGGATGCACTTTTAAGATTGATAGATGCACTTCTATGATGGATAGATGCACTTCTATGATGGATAGATGCACTTTTAAGATTGATAGATGCACTTCTATGATGGATGGATGCACTTTTAAGATTGATAGATGTACTTTTATGATGGATGGATGCACTTTTATGATGGATAGATGCACTTTTATGATGGATAGATGCACTTCTATGATGGATAGATGCACTTTTAAGATTGATAGATACACTTTTATGATGGATGGATGCACTTTTAAGATGGATAGATGCACTTTTAAGATGGGTAGATGCACTTTTATGATGGATAGATGCACTTTTATGATGGATAGATGCACTTTTATGATGGATAGATGCACTTTTATGATGGATAGATGCACTTTTATGATGGATAGATGCACTTATGATGAATAGATACACTTCTATGATGGATGGATGTACTTTTATGATGGATGGATGTACTTTTATGATGGATGGATGTACTTTTATGATGAATAGATGCACTTCTATGATGGATAGATGCACTTTTAAGATGGATAGATACACTTTTATGATGGATGGATGTACTTTTATGATGAATAGATGCACTTCTATGATGGATAGATGCACTTTTAAGATTGATAGATGCACTTCTATGATGGATAGATGCACTTTTAAGATTGATAGATGCACTTTTAAGATTGATAGATGCACTTTTATGATGGATGGATGCACTTTTAAGATTGATAGATGCACTTTTAAGATTGATAGATGCACTTTTATGATGGATGGATGCACTTTTAAGATTGATAGATGCACTTTTATGATGGATAGATGCACTTTTAAGATTGATAGATACACTTTTATGATGGATAGATGCACTTTTAAGATTGATAGATGCACTTTTAAGATTGATAGATGCACTTTTATGATGGATGGATGCACTTTTAAGATGGATAGATGCACTTTTAAGATTGATAGATGCACTTTTAAGATTGATAGATGCACTTTTAAGATTGATAGATGCACTTCTATGATGGATAGATGCACTTCTATGATGGATAGATGCACTTTTAAGATGGATAGATGCACTTTTAAGATGGATAGATGCACTTTTAAGATGGATAGATGGACTTTTAAGATGGATAGATGCACTTCTATGATGGATAGATGCACTTCTATGATGGATGGATGCACTTTTAAGATGGATAGATGCACTTTTAAGATGGGTAGATACACTTAAGATTGATAGATGCACTTTTAAGATTGATAGATGCACTTCTATGATGGATAGATGCACTTTTAAGATTGATAGATGCACTTCTATGATGGATGGATGTACTTTTAAGATTGATAGATGCACTTTTAAGATTGATAGATGCACTTTTAAGATGGATAGATGCACTTCTATGATGGATAGATGCACTTTTAAGATTGATAGATGCACTTCTATGATGGATAGATGCACTTTTAAGATTGATAGATGCACTTCTATGATGGATAGATGCACTTTTAAGATTGATAGATGCACTTCTATGATGGATGGATGCACTTTTAAGATGGATAGATGCACTTCTATGATGGATAGATGCACTTTTAAGATTGATAGATGCACTTTTAAGATTGATAGATGCACTTTTAAGATTGATAGATGCACATTTAAGATGGATAGATGCACTTTTAAGATGGATAGATGCACTTTTATGATAGATGGATTATCCAACTACTGTTGTTTTTATTTGAGCTTTATAGGTACATTTTGATTAGATTTACAAGCCATTTTAACAACAAATTAATAAACTAGGGGTGAGGTGGGTCGGCGCAGGAATCATTTTGTCTGGGGTTTATGTTGCATTGTGTCATTACACAGAATTGAGAGCAGGCACAGAGCAGTCTTAACTCAGCCGTATCACTTTATCATAGGGGACCGAAGGGATTTAGGAGAATGCAACAGCTATGCATAAAGCGTAAACACAGACAAAAGAGGCACAAACTCAAACTGAGGGCTTAAATACAATTAAACAAGACAGGAAACCACAGAAAAGGGAACTAAGATACAGGCAACAGAACTAACAAACCAAAAGAGATCAGGCTACACGTACACATCACCAATTGTGAATATTATATATATATATTACTACAACTAAGAAACAAAGGTGGCACTCCAGCTCATGTGCAATGAAAGTGATCGCTCCAGTGCCTTCAGGTCAGGATTATTGTCTGCTATATTTGCTTCTTATTGATGAAATCCAGGAGATTGGCTGATGAAACATTGATTAAAATTAAGATACAGTTTATACAAAACAAAATTCACTTTAAAGAGGCTTTCTACTAAACAAAACTCAATGAAGTGGTCAAAGTCATTTCTGACTCTCTCACATCTTTGCGGTTTTAATAATCAGATGAATTTATAAAAATATAATATTTAAACATAAATGGTAGTACAACAAGACAAGTATAGTAGGCTTCAGTGCAGGTAAATGTCATATCTGAGCACGTCATTTTAGCAGTGAGCGGTTCATGAGTGGAGCGCGCTGGCATAGAGCAGATTATTGAGCTGACTTCACGTCGGTCCGCTCCGCTTGTTCTCTTCAAAACCCCACATATTAAAAATGGTCAGGTTTAAATCGGGCTCGGGCTCATAATTACAGTTAATATATCGGGCTCGGGCTCATAATTACAGTTAATATATCGGGCACAACATGCACAGGCTTGGGTAGGGTCTGGCTTTTCTTTTTTTTCTTTTTTTTCTTTTTTTTTTGAGCCCGATCTAAGCTCTACTCAGTATTGATATGATTTGGGATTGAATGTATCTGAGGCGAATGCATGAACTAATGCTGATATTACTTCTCTTCATCAGCGTATTTCGGCTCCACATTTAACAGCTTCATCCATGTTCTGATGTACTCGTACTACGGCCTCTCCGCCGTGCCGGCCATAAGACCGTATCTGTGGTGGAAAAAATACATCACTCAAGGGCAGCTGGTAAGGACATGCTTTACTCCATAAATGTTTCATTTTACAATGCTTTTTCTTTCTCTTTATTACAACACCAAATGCTTTGTTGTCGTGTGGGCACTGCTATAAGAGTCTGATAGATGATCCAGTCATCTTCAATTAGAATTTATAATAAATAGGTTATGAAGTCTTTGTCTTTAACATATGTCTTATTTTCCAGTTAGGGGAACTATATATTTCTCTAGTATGCTTTTTAAAGAGAAACCTCTTAAAAATACTTTTGGTTTAGGGTCAGTAAGATGTTTTTAAAGTCTCTTTTTCTCACCAAGGTTGCATTTATGTGATCAAAAATACAGCAATATTGTGAAATATTATTACACTTTAAAACAGCTGTTCTATATGTGAATATATAGTACAGTGTAATTTATTCTGCGACTAAAGCTGAATTTTCAGTGTCACATGATCTTTTAGAAATCATTCTAATATGATGAATTGATGCTCAAGAAACGTTTATAATTATTATCAGTGTTGAATCATATTTGTTTGTTAACCATGATCTTTTTTTCCAAGATTTTTTGATGAATAGAAAGTTAAAAAGAACAGTTTATTTAAAGGGGACCCATTATGCACTGTTCCCTTTTACATGGTGTTTGAACATAAATGTGTGTCGCAGTGTGTTACACAACCAGCCTATAATGGTAAAATCCACCCACCCACTCCTGTTTTTTTTATTAATCCCTATAAATCATAAGCCGTTTGCAGTTTCTATGCCATTTGACATCACTGCCTAGGCCCCGCCCACGACTGCTGACAGACTGCCCTATTAGCATAGCCCCGCCCCTCAGTGAGCTCTACATAGACCGCCCTGTTTATCTCCTCACCAGAGCATTCAAGTAAGAAATGTATTCTTATTAAAGCTACTAAAGTCCATTCAGTCAAGACCAGTGAGTGGTTTTCTGTTTGATTCATATTAACAGCAGCTATAGCACTAGGTACTGTATGTTACGCTGCTGTCGCTTTAATACACAGATCTAATACTACACACATGCCACACAGCCTTGTGTGTATTTGACCGTTTAAGCACAATAAGACGTGAAAGAACTTTGTTTAATAGGTGCTCCGTCTGACGCACAGCTTTGTGTGCGCTCAGAAAACCATAATATGTTTAATATACCATAATAACCATATATCAGATGTTTAGACTGATATGGCTTTAAAACGTATCCAGATCATAAACTCTCCTGATGATGAAGAACTGAATGTCACGTGAGCGCAACTGAGATGATCATTAAAACAAAACAGATGTTAGTTTTTGGCAGAGGTTCCGAGATTAAATCCGAGGTTAAAGATACATGCGCAAAAACAGCATGTTATTCCTTTCACTCAAAAATGGGCATTTGCAACATGGTATAATAAATAATCTGTGGAGTATTTTGAGCTGAAACTTCACAGACACATTCTGGGGACTGTGAGACTTGTAATACATCTCTAGAAATCTCTTGTAACATTTATAAATTTCTTTACTACCACTTTTGATGAATTTAATGCATCCTTGGTTACATTTGCCAGAATCTGGACTTTTTGCAAAGGAACTGACTGCAAGCAAAAAGTGAAAGAATCAACCATATACACGAATTATTAATAACAGATCACTGATGGCTGTTTTCCCTCAGGTCCAGTTTGTCCTGACCATGTTCCAGACGTCTTGTGCTGTGGTTTGGCCTTGTGGTTTCCCAATGGGCTGGCTGTATTTCCAGATCACCTACATGGTCACTCTTATCATTCTCTTCTCAAACTTCTACATACAGGTAAACACATTCTCATTTTGGCATAAAGAATGAATATTATGGAGAAAAAGTAAAACCACTGTAAACGTTCCCCTTCTTTGCTCCACAGACCTATAAGAGACACGCGGTATCTCGGAAATCCGATCACACGAACGGATCGATAAATGGCCACACTAATGGCGTGACACCCAACGAGAAGGTTAAATACAGGAAACCACGCTCAGATTGACAGTCCTGTCACTGATATCAACGCAGTAGAGGAGCTACATGTATGTGTATCATCTTACCGCGCTAAAGCCATTTAATCCTTAAGAGACTCCTTACATGTTTGCACACTGCAACCTCATGTTATTCATATTGAATCCAAAAAAAATAAGAAAAGAGAGCTAAAATTAGGGTCCAAGTTAGTCTACGTCTCAGGCGTCTAGAGTAGGTTTTTCATATATTTTTCTTGGAATATAAAGATGGCTAACCTTATTACTGTACTCATTTGCACTGGTGTTTTCACTAAACTTGTTTGTAGACATAGACTTTACCAAATATATAGCAGCATGCCACACTTATAAAGCAAAATATACAGTTTATTATAGCCTATGCAATGTGTCTGTACAGTACAGACAGATGACCTAACAGTCAATAGATGATAATGCATAACAGCCATGACTGCAAGACTTGGGGAAATAGGAGAAGAATGGAAGTGAATTAGTTTTACTGACTGTTAATTGGTTGAGTTTAGTGAATTACAGTTAGTTTACAGAAGAAAATGGACTGTTTATTGTGTTAACTCTGATTGTGCATAGTTTGTCGTTAGCGCTGTACTTTACAGATGAATCTCATGAAAACATATCCATTGTAGTGCTGTCAAATCAAAAAACATAGACATACGCGCACACACTATATATTATGAGTATGTATACACACACACACACACACACACACACACACACACACACGTTTTATCTAAACAAATTTTTTTGTTAGATGCGGTTAATCGATTTGACAGTACTAATCCATTTCATTCCACCGTAAACATTTTTGTGTATTTCTCATTATTTTGTTGTTGAAATATTACTTTGCAAATTTAACTGTTCTACAACATCATTGTGTTAATACTTTACAATTTAAATAATGTACAAGTGTTGTTTTTTTCCCATTACTGTAATGACAATAAGATTATTGGGTTACATTTTACAATAAGGATACAGTAGTTAACTACATTAGATAATATCAGAATACATCTAAAGCATTTATCAATCTTAGCAAATGCTCATTTCCAACCTTTACTAATACATTATTTAAATCAAAAGCTGTTAGTATTATTCTCTGGGACTGAGCTAAAATGAACAGTTGTATGTTTGATGAATAAATACTGTAACAAACATATTGCTAGTTAATGCATTAACTAAATGGGCCTTATTGTAAAGTGTTCCAGAGTCTTTCCCCAAATGTGGTAAAATGCCTCTTATACTTTAATAGCCAGACATTGAGATTGATCCAAACAGCCCTGTGCAATAAAGTGATGCATATAAAAGAACAAATCAGATCACTAATACGCACTTTTGTTCGTTGTATATGAAACTGGTGTTGGCACAGATTGTACTGGCATTGCAGTCTCCAGTTTTGAGATGCTGTGAATAGATTCTGTTTTATGTTCTGGTGTCAAAAACTGTCATAATGAAGCTGCAGTTCAGCATGTGGCTTCCACTGTAACGACAGCTCATGTATAACCTCTGTAACGCGCTCCTTTTCCTTTCTGTGAGGAACCTTGTAAAACCGCGTCAGTTAGTGAAGGAAATGAGCCTGTCACGTCTTGAGTCACCTGAAACGTGAAATCGGCGTGTTTCGACAGCGCACCGCTCTCTCTGCCAGCATTCCAGGCATTGTCAAGCAGCATTCATGCTGTGCTTTTGTCTGAACAGTTCCTTAATCTAGCCTGCTGTTACTTTGCCATTTAGGTCAAAGTTAAACCACTAGCATAGAACTACAGGAAAACAGTTAATACTACTTGTGTAACATTGGTTTTTCATTATTATATCCTTTTCAGTTATTGCTGTTAATAATAAAGCCATTCTCTCTGCTAGTGTTCAGTCTATGGATAAGTAATACTATCTTGCATTAATTGTAATACCTCCCTGATAAATATGTTAATATATACTGCTGTTAATAAATGCTTTTGGTGCAGGTACACAGACTCACCCATCCAATGTTCAAGATACAATTTGCTATTAACACAAGATAATTAATGAGGTGTCTCACAGAAAGATTAACACCGGAAGTAGTGTCCCTTGACCATTAACAGCCAAAATACCAATAAAGTGATTTTGATATGGTGATGAATTTGTGCCAGTGTGTAATTTAAAGGTGCCCTAGAAAGATTTGAAACAATATGTTATTCAAGTAAAGTATGTGGCTTATTTAAGGGCAAAAATTGTCCAGATAAAGTTTTACAGGTCCATTTACAACACTATAAATTGTCCCTCGGATGTAATTCTCTGTTTTTGCCTTATTTGGAAGAGTCATGAATATTAATGTTGAGCTCCGCTCTGATTGGCTTATTTCAGCAGCTCACAGCAGTTCAGTGAAGCGGCTCGTGGGTCCTGACAGAACACAGACCGACTGAATGACACTTTAAGCAGAACATCTCAAATGGAGATTGATAAAATGCAACTTACTTGTTTATTGGTGTTTTCAGATCATCCGCCCGCGAGAAAGAGCTTGTGTGCTTGTGGTTGCCAGATTTCAGTAATTTAAATCCCCCAAACAGAGCTTTTCTGTGAAAAAAAACACGTATACTATCCAGTGTTTTACCTAAACATGTCCAATCTGGCAACCATATGCACGTGAGATCTCTCTCTCGTGCACGGACGATCTGAAAACACCAATAAACAAGTAAGCTGCATTTATCAATCTCCATTTGAGATGTTCTGCTTAGTGTCATTCAGTCTACATTTTAGACTTGTCTTTTTTGTCAACGATATTGCATGTTTATATAACGTTAGTCACAATGTAGGCTAACGTTACGCAGTGACTGTGATGTACTCTGAAAGCATGCAAAAACATCATAGGCCTACTTCAGTTCTCAAAAATTTAAATATATAACTTATATTTTTACAAAATGAATAGACTTGTCAAATGACTGTCATTTTAACTTATATGGTGAAGGTGACGTTTGCTAGAAGGATCGAGTGAATGATCTGTAAGCAAAGTATCTACGGTTGTATTTTGTAATACAAAATAATATTACCCTTTGTCATTAGACACACTATTTCGTTTTGTATGGTTGGAGTTTCATATTGTTACTTTACTGGCATCTTGCGTCATCTAGACAATGCGGTCTCAAAGTGGATAAATTACTTACTGCTTGCAGGAATACTGCTGCCCCTTTCTTCAGTTTAAGACGCTGAGCGAAGCTTGCTTGAAATGGGCCAAACAAACAAACGATTTTGAAATAAATTGTTGTGGTATCCTATTATAATAAACCTCAACCATGACTGTTGACATATGAAAAGACCTCACGTCCCCTGCACAGCCTGAACATAACGTGTCATGAGAGCTGCCGTTTTCGCTATCCTCAAGTGTTTCTTGTTTATCTGCAGTCCAGATGATTCGACTCCGTCAGTTCCGCCTGGCAATGCACGTTTGGACATGCAAATGTTGGGGGCGTGCATATAAATGATCCCCAACGCTTACGTCACAGTTGGGTTTATGTTGAGAAGCACTTATTTTTCTGTTGATTTTTGGATTCACAAGATTTACATAAGAAATAGGAGGCAATGATGTTTGAGACTCAAAGTGACAGTATGTGATGTCCATGTACTGATCTCTTATTATTTCACTATGGCAAGGTTCATTAAATTTTTCATTCTAGCCTAGGGCACCTTTAAGGTGTTTGACACTTCATTATTTGAATATTAAAATGTTGTGAATTCTACTATAATAAATAGCTTCCTGCTGACAGCTATTAATATAATTATCTGATAACACGGTCAGTTTGTCTCCAGTGGCTGGCGGTGAGGTCACTAGTGGGCGTATATAATATAAAACTTGGTGATTTGATTCTTAATTGTCCATTTCACAATAAAAAAATGTTTTTAGTAAATTTAAAACTAAAGTCCAATTAAATGTTCGATTGTCCATCTGATTAGTAAAATAAATGTAGGACTGCAAATCAATTAAAATAATTTACAACAACTGCAAACAATTACAACTAATGAAAAGTAAATTATCTGCAGCAAAAGCACGAGCACTGATCCATCTGGAGTCAGCACAGCGAGTGCCACGGCCAGTACACACAGACATTTGTAAATCATTGGAAAGTTGCTGACCAATTAAATAACTTCTCCATCTTGACACCGATACTCTCCACCAAAGGATGGATCACGTGCGCTTCACTGACTTCAAAAATGTTAGCACAAGAACATTTAATTTCATTCACATTTTAAAGTGCACTTATTATGCTGTTTTAAAGTTTCCTGATTTAGTTTTGGAGTGGTGTATTTCAGAAAGCAGGTTGTGTGACATACCCATGTATTTTTAAACGTTAGCAGATAACCTCAACTTTCAGATCCAAAAACAGAGGTAACGTTCCAGGGTGTGTAAGAAGCCATAGCCACTCACTCTATGAACATATCCTGCTCTGCAGCAGCTCATGATCCAGGGTTAGTTTTTTAAGAGGTATTCAGATGTGTGTTATATAATTAATATAACCAAATTTGTTTCAGTTATATACAATATTATACAAACCCAAAAAAAAGTTATGACACTGTTTTGAATAATTTTGAATAAAAACAAATTTGCAATGATGTGGAATTTTCCAATTTCAATATTTTATCCAGAATACAACATAGATAACATATCAAATGTTTAAACTGAGAAAATGTATCGTTTTAAGGGGAAAATAGGTTGATTTTAAATTTCATGGCATTAACACATCTGAAAAAAGTTGGGACAAGGCCATGTTTACCACTGTGTGGCATCCCCTCTTCTTTTCTGCAAACGTCTGGGGGACTGAGGAGACAAGTTGCTCAAGTTTAAGAATAGGAATGTTGTGTTATCCCATTCTTCTCTAATACAGGCTCCTAGTTGCTCAACTGTCTTAGGTCTTCTTTGTCGCATCTTCCTCTTTATGATGTGCCAAATGTTTTCTGTGGGAGAAAGATCTGGACTGCAGGCTGGCCATTTCAGTACCCGGATCCTTCCTCTACGCAGCCATGATGTTGTAATTGATGCAGTATGTGGTCTGGCATTGTCATGTTGGAAAATGCAAGGTCTTCCCTGAAAGAGACGACATCTGGATGGGAGCATATGATGTTCTAGAACTGGGATATACCTATTAGCATTGATGGTGCCTTTTCAGATGTGTAAGCTGCCCATGCCACACACACTCATGCAACCCCATACCTTCAGAGATGCAGCTTCTGAACTGAGCGCTGACCACAACTCGTGTTGTCCTTGTCCACCTTTAACTTTTCCGGCCTATTATTGCTACTTGTCGCTACTTTTTGGGAATGTGTATCTCCCATGAAATCCAAAATGAGATAATATTTGGCATGACATTTCAAAATGTCTCATTTTCAACATTTGATATGTTATCTATATTCTATTGTGAATAAAATATACGTTTGAGATTTGTAAATTATTTCATTCCTTTTTTATTCACAATTTGTACAGTGTCACAACTTTTTTAAGGTCGGGTTTCAATGTTAATTCTAGAGAACTAAAACAAAAATTGAATTAAATAAGTTTAAACATTCAAATATATTTATTTTATTGTCATCTCACACATGCATCTGCATTCAAATAATTAGCATCAAGCAAACAATATAATCCTTATTCTCAGTGAATAAAGATTACTTATTAAAAGAAAACATTGAAGAAATGATTGCAAAGCCACCCAATAGGTGGTGGTGCATTAAGTAGGTTTTATAAATCGCCATTAAACAACAGAAGAAGAGAAAGTAAATGAACTTGTTTAAAAAACGATTTGTTTATTTGACTCAGAGACGACTATTACTTTTGAGAGACAGTAACTTTATACATGGAGAACTTTCAGATTTAAAACTTTACAGGATGTTTTCATTTACGTAGAGTTGTGTTACACACTACATGAAAGGTCCTTTTCAAAAGTGCATAATGGGAGCACTTTAAAATGGAATGTCCCTTCAATGTTCCTACCTTGCTGGTTTAGTCTTGTTTTGAGCATTAGTGCCCAGCCGTGCTTAACTAATTAATCCTTAAGTTCTGGTGTTGTTCCGGCTGCTTTAAAAGTGTCTGCTGTTACACATGTACTAAAGAAGCAAAACTTAGAATTTGGATCATTTAAATAGCTACCGACGTTTTCCAATCTTCATTTATCTGCAACAATTTGCATAATCCCATTTCTTCACAATCACTATAATCACTTTTTTTAATAATGTTTTTGAGCAGTTTCAATCTGGTTTTTGAAAATGTCATAGCACTGAAGCAACTCTGGTTAAAGTGACTAATGTCTTCTGATGCTGGATCTCCTTACACTCTTAGTCATTAGTTCTGCATTTAGCTCTGTGCATTACAACCTTTTACTTAATTGTCTTGAAACTGTTTTTGGTATTTCTGGCACTTTTAAACTGGTTTAGCTATTAATTTGACGGGACACAGACAGTTTGTTGCTTTAAGGGAATACAGGACTGATATTGGACCAGTTTCTACTGCCATTCCTGAGGGTTCAATTTTATAACCCTTACTGTTTAGTCTTTATTTATTCCTGCTTGGACTTTATTTTTTCCGATTTCTAGATATTAAGTATACTTTTTATGCCCATGACACACAGATTTATATTCATTGTAAACATAGTGAGGCTCACTATTTCATTGATCACTAAAGGTATTTCTGAGATAAAATCATGAATGCTAATAATTGTCTTTGTTTAAACAGTGATAAAACTGGGGTCATGCTTATTAGTGCTCCTCATCAGCTCCATAAAGCTGGTCAAACACTGCTTATCTGTACTTCAGTCTCAAAAAAAGTTGAGGAATTTGGGAGTGATCTTTGATTCTTTACAACATTTTGTACATGGGGGTCAAATGTCAGTAAAGACTTTTATCTTGACTCTGAAAAACTTCCACCTACCTTATCACAGGGGTTACTCACTTTATACCTAAACCTAACAATGATAAGATAGTGGCTTTGCTAAAAGGCTTAAAAGTGTTTTGGGGACAGTAACAGATCAGATAGGTCTGGTTTCATCCAAAACTCAATCAGGTTTCATCTCAAAGAGGCATATTGTTAACAATATAGGCCCTGTGTTTGGTTTGCTGCACTATCCTGAGCTGATTAATGAGGAAAGCTTTATTCTTTTTTTAGATTTAGCAAAGCTTTTGATTCCCTTGAGCGTGAATTTATTTTACAATCCCTGTACAAATTTGGCATTGGTGATTTTATTTTTCAAAACTGTCCAAATTGTATTGTACATTGAGTAACAGGCAACTGCTCAGTTAATCTTAAATCTGGACCCTCTCCCAGGTTTGATGTGTTTAGAGGGGTTGGCCTGGTATCGCTGTACTTGTTCTCAATAGCTGCTCTCATCTTTTTTGTTGAATAGTCGGTTACAAGGGATTAATATAGCTGATAAACATATTCTCATAAAGCGATTAAGTGATAACACTGTTGATCATATCAGTTTTAGCTAAAGCGTCTGGTCTAACTTTGAATTTTGATAAATGTGATCTGCTTTCTATAAAGACTTGTTCTGCCACGTCCCTGTACAATATCCCTGTTAAGTGCCAGGTGAGTTGTTTGGGTGTAATTATTTGCAATGATGGCAATGCAAATGCAAAGGCAAATTCCTTGCTCAAATAAGACTTATCTCCTTAAGATAAGTATTTCTAGACGTACCTTCCCTTCTCTTTCTTTGGATGTGGTCAGATCTATTTGTGTAGAGGTTGACGGAATGCGTCTTGACTTCTTATGGAAACACAAGAGACATTACATCAAAAAAGCAATAGTCAACTTTCAACTTTTCAACTTTATTTTTTATCGCGCTTTTACAATCACGATTGTGTCAAAGCAGCTTCACAGTGTCAAACAGGATAATATTGTGACAAAATTTGATTTGGCTGTACAGTCGTACTGGAGAAAACAGTGATGTTATCAGCTTATTTTAATTTATCATATAGCAACAATGTTGGCAGATCAGAATTATAGTTTATAGAATTAAATAAGAACTAATTCATATATTTTATTTGTATAATAAGTTGAATAACTTTAATCATATTTTTAGTGTCCCCAACTGAGCAAGCCAAGCCAAAGGCGACAGTGGCGAAGAACCAAAACTCCATCAGGGCATGATGGAGAAAAATAAACCTTGGGAGAAACCAGACTCAGTCGGGGTGCCAGTTCTCCTCTGGCCTATTAACACACCGTGTAAGATTATTATTCTGGCAACCTTACAGGTCAGAAATCATATTAGATCGGATTATTCAAAATTTCAGGGTATCACGGAAGAGACAGATTTATTTAGGATGGGGCGTCGATTACACGAGTATGAATACATGAAAGATCGGAATTATTGCGCCGAAGACGGGTTTTGAGCATGACGAGCCAGTGAGGCAAATTCAGAGGAGACGCCATTTGACACGGCTCAGCAGACACTCCAGGATGAGCTGGTCATGTCCAGGCAGGTCCACAATCTGATCCGGACAGGGCCCAGATCCGGGATAAACCTCGGGATAAACAGAGAGACTAACATTAGCGTAGATGCAACTCTTTTTATGATGTAACGAGTACATCAGGTGTTATGGGAAGTGTTCCCGGTTCCGGCTGACCTAGTTAATGCAGCCTAACAATCAGTCAATTGATTTGAATAATGAAAGTTAAAAATGTTCTATGTGTATGCCATAGTAAAGAGATGTGTTTTTAGTCTAGATTTAAACTGACAGAGTGTGTCTGCTTCCCGAACAATGCTAGGAAGACTATTCCACAGTTTAGGAGCTAAATAGGAAAATGATCGACCGCCTGCAGTTGATTTAGATATTCTAGGTATTATCAACTGGCCAGAGTTTTGAGACCGCAATAGACGTGATGGAGTATAATGGGTTAAAAGCTCGCTTAAGTACCGGGGGGCTAAACTATTTAGTGCTTTGTAAGTAATAAGCAAGATTTTAAAATGTATGCGATGTTTAATAGGGAGCCAGTGCAGTGTTGACAGAACTGGACTAATATGATCATACTTCCTGGTTCTAGTAAGAACTCTAGCTGCTGCATTTTGGACCAGCTGGAGTTTGTTTATTAAGCGAGCAGGGCAACCACCCAGTAGAGCATTACAATAATCTAGCCTTGAGCTCATGAACGCATGTACTAACTGTTCAGCATTTTGCATTGAAAGCATGTGCCGTAATTTAGATATATTTTTAAGATGATAGAATGCGGTTTTACAGATGCTAGAAACGTGGCTTTCAAATGAAAGATTGGTATCAAAGAGCACACCCAGGTTCCTCACTGACGACGAGGGCTTGACAGAGCAGTCATCAAGTGTTAGACAGTATTCTCGGTTACTACTTGTGGAGCTTTTCTGTCCAATAATTAAAAATTCAGTTTTATCTGAATTAAGTTGCAGAAAATTACTATTCATCCAATTTTTTATATCAGCTATGCATTTCGTTAATCTTCTGAATTGGTAGGTTTCGTCAGGGCGTGAGGAAATATAGAGCTGAGTATCGTCAGCATAACAATGAAAACTAACGCCATGCTTCCTAATGATATCTCCCAGTGGTAGCATATACAGGGTGAAAAGCAACGGTCCTAACACTGAGCCTTGCAGTACCCCATACTGAACTTGTGATCGGTGTGACATCTCTTCATTTACTGCTACAAACTGATAACGGTCAGATAAGTACGATTTAAACCATGCCAAAGCAGTTCCACTAACGCCAACATAATTTTCGATTCTATTCAGAAGAATATTGTGATCGATAGTATCAAATGCAGCGCTAAGATCGAGTAACACTAATAGAGAGATACAACCGCGATCAGATGATAAGAGTAAATCATTTGTAACTCTAATTAGAGCAGTCTCAGTACTATGATACGGTCTAAATCCTGACTGGAAATCCTCACATATACCATTTCTTTCTAAAAAAGAACATAATTGTGAAGACACAGCCTTTTCTAGTATTTTTGATAGAAACGGTAGATTCGAGATTGGCCTGTAATTGACTAATTCTTTAGGATCAAGTTGCGTTTTTTTAATAAGTGGTTTAATTATAGCCAACTTAAAAGTTTTCGGTACATATCCTAATGTCAAAGATGAATTAATGATATTAAGCAGAGGATCTATGACCTCTGGAAGTATCTCTTTTAATAGCCTAGTCGGTATAGGGTCAAGCATACATGTTGTTGATGTCCATACGTCTTGATTATTGATGTAAGCCCTGTTCCCTGATGGAGGGAATGGAGGCGTTATGTCGACTGACAAATGGGGTCTCACGTAGGAGCCCCAATCACCATTGGAATTTGCATGCCAATCCACTCTCCCATACACACGGGTAATTAAGATGGTGGCACACATCCACTCATCCACTCATTCAGGTTTATGCTGAGAAGCTGAGACTGGGTCCTGGCCATGTGGTTCAGGGTTAATGCCGGAGGGATATCATTTTTCCATTTCCTCCATCAGGGAATGAGGGTTACATCAGTAGCCAAGACATTCCCCTTCTGTTAGTCACTATAACGTTATAAGTGAAAAAAGGGTCACTATGGAGTGTGCCACAAACACTGAACTCTGTTATTAGTGTTGGAGATGCAGATGCTGGCAAGCTCTAGCATGCCCTATAGGCAACTGGTAAAACCTGAAATATAGTAATCCTCCATGCCAACGGGATGGAAGAGATGAGGCTTACCATGGAGGCGGCCATAGCTGCTGTTCCTTAGTATGTTTACTTTACGGGAAGATTGCTTTTGTCCCATATTTTTCAGCCATTATCAGTGTTGTTAATGCTGGGGAAGCTTACCTAATCCAATGGAGAGGGACACTACGCAGGCCACATCCCACTCGTAGGGGGGAACGTGAAAATACACACAGAATGACCCATGGAGCAGTTCTACATATGACAGATCTCTGCGGTAGGTCCTTCCTTAGACAGGGATGAAAATACTACAGAGATGGGGCAGAGCAGAATCTGCCCAGTGAAATACACAGGTTTACCTTCAGCGAAACCATACTGTGGAAGAAAACACATATGGGATTACCACACTCTAAAAAATGCTGGACTAAAAACAATCCAAGTTGGGTTGAAAATGGTTGTTTTTAACCCAGCATTTTTTAGAATGCAAGGGGGAATTCACAACAAATGGGGCATGTAGCCCCGTACAAGGGGTGACCAAACGGGCATGCTTCTCAAGTACTGGGCCTGGTTCACCAAGTGGGGAGCTCACCAACAAGAAGATCCATCCTTCTGATGAGACGTGATGACTCTTTGTGGTCATTAAAAATCACATGGCACTTCTCGTAAAGGAGTAGGGGTGTAACCCCGGTGTCCTGGCCAAATTCCCTCGATTGGCCCTTACCAATCATGACCTCCTAATAATCCCCATCCACTGAATTGTCTCTATCCCCCTCTCTCCTCTCCACCTATCGCTGGTGTGTGGCGTGCACACTGTGGCTGCCGTCACATCATCCCAGTGGAGCTGTTCACTGGTGGTGGTTGAGGAGGGACCCCACTTGTAAAGCGCTTTGAGTGTCTAGAAAAGCGCTGTATAAATGTTAACAAATTATCATTATTGTTTTGTTATTTGGGTCTTTATAAAGATAGGGGAACGCGGGGCACAACCTAACGCGGGGTTAGTTGTAACGCATGCTTTAACACTTTCCACACATGCCAGGATGACGACACTTTGTGCATGTACTAGTTGCCATATCAACACTATACAGAGAAAAAATTGCACCAAAATTTTAAAATCTTTGGAAGATATCACTGAACATTTATTTTACGATAGCAAAAGTACATTTCTTCCTTAAGTTTATTTTTCATCACTGTTTTTTGTGTTTATCTTAAGACAAATCTGATATTATTGAAATCTTATATCAACTGTATAGCTGTATTTAGCGATGCATTTGTTGTCAAACTCAAAAATGTGTGTATTTTTAATGATAAAAAAATGCCATTATTTTATTTCAAAAAGTTAATAATTGTACTTTATAGACAAAATATTGTAGCTTGTTTTGGATATTGTGTTATTATATCACATAACTTGTTAACCTGTCATTTGCTCATGTTACAATGTACCCCACCTATGGGGCATGTTGTCACATTACAACTCCATTCTTTCAGGGTAAATCAAGAAAAAAGTATACACTGTGTTAATGAAACAAAACCACATAACTGTTCTAGACGTGTCCAATTAATGTGGGAAAAGATAAATACTCTAAAACCCAAGTAGATTTACACAAACTGAGACAGTCAAAAAGTGTTAGGTTGTGCCCCCTCTCCCCGACAGATATATCCCTATAAAAAAACATGTGCTGAGATTATATTTTTACATATCAAATATTCCCAGTTATTTGGTGATGGATAAAAAACCCTTAAACTAGAAGATGGTTAAATAAAGTAGAGATTTGAGATTGTTTCTGAAGATGGAAAAACAAAGATGTATAGTATTGTGGTGAGCAAACTCTGTGCCAGAGCTGAGTGACCTGACCGTACAGGAGGACATTCACTTCAGCCTGATTTCTCTCCAACCACCTACGACTGCTCATGTGAGATATTTCAGGGCAGGCATTGCATTTATGAGAATCACCATTCCCATGGCTCTTCAGTTTATTCAGGTCAGTCTGTTTCTTAGATTTAGTGAGGGAGAATGAATCCTCAGACACCAGACTAGAGCATGCAGACTGCTGTCAATGACGCTTCTTGCTCTGAACCCGTCATGTTAAAGGAACTGTATGTAAGAAATGTATTTCAATGAATCATAAAATGGCCCTGATATGTCACTAGACATTAAGAAATCATGTTATTTTCAAATACTTATATCACTGACAACAGTAGTCCGGCCAGGATATTGTCATTTAAAAGTTGTTGTTGGAACCCTCAACTGATGTTGATGATGACATGTTGTGTTTTGGCCTGAAGCTCCGCCCTCCACCTATTGACCAATCAGGAAGTCAGTAGTGTTTCTGCATCCGGGTTGCCAGATCTGCTCTAGTTACCACAACTGAAGATCTACAAACGTTCCTGCTGATCCTAGAGGTGAAGCATTGATTGACTGAGAGACAACTACTCTGTAAGTGTTTGTAACTTTTCTCATTTGATTGTTTGTTAATTTGTTGTTGGATTGTGTAGTGCAGTGGTGTGTATTAGTAGTTTTGGTGTATTCTCGCGGTGTGTGTGTGGGGGAGTTAGCATTTGTTTGGTCATTGCTACGTTTGTTGGGGGCGTTCCCTGCTGCTTTCAATAACGATACTCAGGTAAGTATAAATAGCGTGATATTCCGCAGCAGCCCTCGTGTGAAGACCGACGAGTGTAAAGACTTCAACTCTTCCCTGTGCAACTCCTCCCGAGCAAGGACCCTGACAAGGCATTTGAGTATAATTTTTCCTTTTCATTATTTGTGTTCAGTTTTCTTATTTCTATCTGGCCTTTTCTCTGATCGGTATTCACCATGTGCTTTCAAATCTCAACTATTACTACTAGCACTCGTAAATCACGCTCTGTACGTGCGAGACGCCGCAATTCTAATAATTTGCGCTATATCCTAACATCCTCTGCTACTTTACTCTCTATTCCAATTGGTCTCTGGAATTGCCAGTCTGCCGTAAACAAAGCAGACTTTATTTCATCTATTGGGACTCATTCTCAGCTCAGCCTCATGGCCCTAACTGAGACCTGGATCAAACCAGAGGACACTGCCACTCCTGCAGCCCTCTCAACTCATTTTACCTTTTCACACACCCCTCGACCAATTGGGAGGGGTGGGCGTACTGGTTTTGCAGAAATTTACATTGTCCAGAAATCCAGAAATTCACATTGTCCGATTTTTAAAGAATTTATTTGTGGGAGAACTTGCACAATTGGTTCCTAACTAAATACGTTTTTGTGTATATCACAATACCGATACGGTGGCTGATATTTTGTGCATTCCTACTAAAGTGGACCATTGAAATAAAGTGTTAGCTAAGTTTTTCATAACTTATTGGGAATGTTAGCAAAATGATCTAAGAACATATTTATGTTTACTGGGAATCTGTAAGTAACCTTGCTCTTCCTGTTCAAACTTTCAGAAACTGGGAGAAAAGACTCCTGACCGCATTTGGAGAACACAGTGTAGGTAATCTGATTGCTCATGCTGAGGAACACTTAAAACTTTACAAGAAAAGGCTTCCTCATCCAGGTAGATCCTCATGTGCACACATAGAATAAGAGAAATTCTTAGATCCAGTTTTCACCTGGTAAAGTCTGGGATTGATCCACTCTCAAATATAGGTTTGAAACCGTATCTTTTTCTGGCCTTCCGTCCACACTGAGATGGTGTTATAAGTCAACGGAAACTCTTATGCGCTCTTAACAGACATCATAAAGTTACCACACAAGTCGGTATCATCTCAGTGTCTCAGTCAGCTTTTATGAGGTTTGTAAGTTGAATTTTGACGTTTCAGTGGGGATGAGAAACGTTTGGAAAACGGTAGTGTGGACGGAGAACGTTTTGAAACTCAATTTTCATCCGGATAGCCATAGGGTCCACTGAAATAACATTTGGTAGTTAGAAATGCACCTGGATAATTTGTAGTGATCAAAGGCCAACCTACTCATCTAATATAGTTTTGTAAATTTTTCATAAAAAGAAAATAAAAAAAAGATCAGCTGGATACTTTCCATAATGACCACCACAACAATCTGCCAAGAGCAGCCAAATTAGCGTCTGGTTTAAGATGTGCTTTTTTGGATGGTAAATAAATTGAAGAGCACAAACCTTAGTAAATAACCTTGCATGATTTATTTAAATATAAATCCTTCCATAAATACTGCTTAAGGTCAGCCGCAAAAAAATAACCCCACACCTTTTAGATTTAGTAAAATGGCGCAAGCTGTTAGTAAATCTGCCCCTAAACTTCGACAACTTAAAAAAAAAAAAATAATGAATTCAAGTTTACGATAGTTTAAGTTGGAAATCTAATTTGCAGATATATACTCAAACAATGGTTAAAGGGATAGAAAATGTAAACGTCTGTCATCATTTACTCACCCTCAATTTGTCCCAAACCTGTAAACATTTCTTTGTTCTGCTGAACACAAAGGAAGAAATCTGGAATAATGTTTGTACCAAGAAGATCTCAGCAGCCATTTACTACCATAGGGGGGTGGGGGGGGGAGGAATAAATACTATTTTAGTCAGTGACTGAACTATATATTCTTTTAACTAAACTGTCCTCTAAAAAACAAGACTCTATAGGTCGTTTTTCAAGCACCTTATTACAACCTATATTTCCGTTTTAAAGTCATGCGCCCTCTAGCTGGCATAAAAATAATGACAGTGTTACGTTTGATGTCATGAACTGACGTGTGACTGTTGTAGACAATTAAAATTTGTGTTTATTTGAATGCAGTGTGCGGACTTTTAACCATTATTTGTCATATTTAAATTTACAACTACACCCACCCCATCCCTAAATCTACAGAGTGATTTATAGTGCATACACACTTTATGAGCACGTGTTCCCTGGAATCGAACTCACGGTTGCATGAACACGTTGTTGTTGCAATGCTCTACCAACTGAGCTATGCAAAACCTGAAATATTACGCAGATAAAAGGGAAAAATGCTTTAAAATGAAAGTGTCCTGCTGTCAATAGGAGCACAACTTTAGAAAACGCTCCTGTGCGCCGTATTTCATGATTTAAAATATTGTCGATAGGGGCGCAACTTTAGTAAACGCTCCTATGGGTCGTATTTCAAGGAAGTGACAAACGACCTATAGGCATATTGGTTGGAGGACATGTTGCTTTTAACAATCAATCAATCAATCAACTTTATTTATATAGCGCTTTTACAATCACAATTGTGTCAAAGCAGCTTCACAGTGTCAAACAGGATAATATTGCGACAAAATTAGATTTGGCTGTACAGTCATTCTGGAGAAAACAGTGATGTTATCAGCTTAGTTTAATTTATCATATAGCGACAATGTTGGCAGATCAGTATTATAGTTTATAGAATTAAATAAAACCTAATTAATTAATTTTATTTGTATAATAAGTTGAATAACTTTAATCATATTTTTAGTGTCCCCAACTGAGCAAGCCAAGCCAAAGGCGACAGTGGCGAAGAACCAAAACTCCATCAGGGCATGATGGAGAAAAATAAACCTTGGGAGAAACCAGACTCAGTCGGGGTGCCAGTTCTCCTCTGGCCTATTAACACACCGTGTAAGATTATTATTCTGGCAACCTTACAGGTCAGAAATCATATTAGATCGGAATATTTAAAATTTCTGGGTATCCCGGAAGTGACGGGTTTATTTAGGATGGGCGTCGATTACACAAGAGTATGAATACATGAAAGATCGGAATTATTGCCCCGAAGACGGGTTTTGAGCATGACGAGCCAGTGAGGCAAATTCGGAGGAGACGCCATTTGACACGGCTCAGCAGACACTCCAGGATGAGCTGGTCATGTCCAGGCAGGTCCACAATCTGATCCGGACAGGGCCCAGATCCGGGATAAACCTCGGGATAAACAGAGAGACTAACATTAGCGTAGATGCCACTCTTTTTATGATGTAACGAGTACATCAGGTGTTATGGGAAGTGTTCCCGGTTCCGGCTGACCTAGTTAATGCAGCCTAACAATCAGTCAATTGATTTGAATAATGAAAGTTAAAAATGTTCTATGTGTATGCCATAGTAAAGAGATGTGTTTTTAGTCTAGATTTAAACTGACAGAGTGTGTCTGCTTCCCGTACAATGCTAGGAAGACTTTTCCAGAGTTTAGGAGCTAAATAGGAAAAGGATCGACCGCCTGCAGTTGATTTAGATATTCTAGGTATGATCAACTGGCCAGAGTTTTGAGACCGCAAAAACTCGGTCGATCCAGTAATAAATGGATTATAACTACTGTATAAATATCATTTAACACCATAGAATCCACTAAAAACATGAAATATTTAATTAAAATCAATATATAACTAAAATATAGTACATTTATTTCATTTAAATAATAATAATACACAAATTGGTCATTTGACCGCCACACGAGGAACGGCAATTATTACACCAGTGCACATATGATTATATTGTTCTCAAATAAAAGAGCCAAGAGCTTCATGGCTTTCCAGGAACACCGGCACCGGAGAACCAGCTAAACGCGCTTGACATGGAGTGAAGAGATCTGAGACAGCAGGGCCAGTCAGCAAAGGCTGATTACAGCCACACACTTCTCCACTGGCTATCTAAGAAATCTGGAAAGGTCCTTATGTTGCCTTTGCCTCAGTCAACATTTACACTTTTTTAATTTTTCATGTAGCAGATGCCAATTTATCCAGTATAATTATTAATGCAAGAGCAAAACCTACTGAGCTGCCTTGATGTCCACTGCCTACTTAACTACCTTCAGATTAAATTTTCAATGGCATTTTCTCTGTTTAATGCCTAACCAAGTGCAGTGCTTCTTTTCCAGGTGAAAAATATATACTATTTGTACAATACAAATATACTATAATGCATTTTTAATACATTTAATAGTGCGTATATTTCACTTGGGTTGTGTAAAAAGGCTAAAGCTTTTGTTCAGACTAATTACACCGTTCAGGCAGAACATTATGACTATTTTGACATTATCCTAATATTGTATTGGTCCCCCTTTTGCTGCCAAAACAGCCCTGACCCCTCGAGGCATGGACTCCAATAGACCCCTGAAGGTGTTCGATTGGATTGAGATCTGGGGAATTTGGAGACCAAGTCAACAACTCAAACTCATTGTCGTGCTCCTCAAACTATTATTCCTGATCCATTTTTGCTTTGCGTCAGGAGCATTATTTGCTGAAAGAGTCACAGCCACCAGGAATACTGTTTCCATAAAAGGCTGTACATGGTCTGGAACAATGCTCAGGTAGGTGGTACGTGTCAAAGTAACATCAACATGGATGGAGGACCCAAGGTTTCCCTGCAGATCATTGCCCAAAGCATCACACTGCCTCCACGGCTCGCCTTCTTCCCATAGTGCATCCTGGGGCCATGTGTTCCCCAGGTAAGCGGCGCACACACACCCAGCCATCCATGTAATGTTAAAGAAAACGTGATTCCTCAGACCAGGCCACCTTCTTCCATTGCTCTGTGGTCCAGTTCTGCTGCTCACGTGCCACTGTTGGTGCTTTTGGTGGTCAGGGGTCAGCATGGGCAGCCTGACTGGTCTGCGGCTACACTGTAAAAAACTATTTCGAAAAAAAGTTACCTGGTTGCATTAAAGAGTTCATTAAAATTAAAATTTTGAGTTAATACAATATAATTAAAAGATTTTGTAAGCATATTGAGTAATTGTGTGTGTTTTATTTCTGATGACGCAGTGAAACATGCCAAATATTGATTTTTCATGATTTATCCAATTTTTTATGTGGTTCAGATACAATAATATTTTGAGTTTCTATTTATTAAACAAATTTCCTTCATTGTATCAACTTCAATTTTTAATTTCAATAAACTCAAAATTTTAAGGCAACCAGGTTACTTACTTTTTTAAGTTAAACCAACAAAAAAATTTTTACAGTCGTCTACACTGTAAAAAAATTATATATTCAATAAGTTATGACAACATAAGGTTTTACATTGTTTTAACTCATCAAAATAAGTTAAGAAAAGTTAAACTTTTTTTTATAAGTTATACAAGATGTAACTCATTTTTTAAAGTCAGTTTAACATAATTTAAGTTGAAATAACTTAAACATCCAAATCGATTGTACTGCCAAAGTTCAAAATTTGCCTTTTTTTACAGTGTAGCCATCACAGTCTGGCTCTTGTCAAACTCGCTCAAATCCTACGCTTGCCTATTTTTCCTGCTTCTAACACATCTACTTTGATGACAACATGGTCACTTGCTCCATAATATATCCCACTCACTAACAGGTGCCGTGATGGAGATAATCAGTGTTATTCACTGCACGTTATGCCTGATCGGTGTATACACAATCATTTATAAGGCTGAAATATGGTTAATCATTTCATAAAAAAAATGTAAAAAAAAATATTATATGAACTGTAAAATTGAATTGTTAGTTTTCTGTTCATTTTACACTTTAGGATGTTACCATAAACATAGTGTTGTTTTTCAAAAGAATTATGCTAAACAACATCCCAGCAAGCAATAGCCATCATTTCACCATCTCTGTTAAAGCTACACTGTGTAACTTTTTTAGTTTATTCTTAGCTAAAAACACTTAGTTCTTTCAAAAATATATGTGCTCATTAATGTATATTTACTTCTTTCAAGTAATAAAGTATTCTCGTAAGTTTATAATATGCCATGAAAATACATACGGGTGAGGGGTTCGAATGCTGGTCGCCATGTTGCTCCTCCATCTTGAAAGTACATTAGCCAAAGAGGGACATACCCGTAAATTCAAGCTTCGCCTTTCGCGTTTTAACACTCGATGGCACTCATGGACGAGGTCGAACTGGAAGCCATGTTAATCTTGGACTAAATCGGCCATCGTAGGTGTTACGTCTGCGACGTATTTTGGTGGTTTTCCTTCTCTTTCTCTCCCCCCCCCTTTTATTGTTCTCAGCTGTCATTTATTCTTAGGTTCGTGATTGGTTGGTTTGCCCATCAATCATCATTTGTTCAAGAGAGATCCCTCCCAAGGAACCAATCAGAACTCATCTCACCTGTATAAAGACCTGGAAACAACTGGAGGAAGCAGAGGCGTGTTTTCTTTCGTTTGTTTTGACAATTTGTATCTACTTTCCCCGATTGATAGTTTGGTTTTGAAACTTTGTTTTGAAAGACATTGTTTTGGTTACAACTTTACGTTTTAACCTGTGACTTGTTTACACTGCTCATTTCGGACCCTGAGCGATGGGATAGTTTCAGCATGTCACGTGACCTACATAATACAACACGTAGTATTTGAAATTGTTTATACACACCAGGTAAGGAGCGGTTGCCACCTTCTGTATTTATGTTTGTTAGTTAGTGTAGCTTAGTTGGTTTAGGTGTTTATTTATGTCTTTATTTTTACGATAGTTAAGTAGCATACTTCAATTGATAAGTTAGCTGGTTTTTGTTTTGTTGATTTCTTTGCTTTAGCACCGCTCATAGTCCCATGCTTTTTGTTCTGTCTTTTTGTTTTACTATTTTGTGTATATATATTCTGTAAATATTCTTTTCTATGATCACTATATTACTTTGTAAATCAATCGGGTGTTTGTTGGTTTATTTATGATTTTTGAAATTACTAAAAGAGTCAAAAGTTTAAATCTGCCTCTGCCTGATTCATATTGTCATACATTTATCAGTAACTGAACCCATTCTATTCTTTCATTTTATTTTACTTTAATACATGTTACCAACCCTATTACTCCTAGACATATCTTTTTTTTTAGGTAGACGTAACATAATTGGGGGCTCGTCGTTTGTTACTGTAAACAAAACTGTGTGACTATTTGATTAATGGCAGAGACTCAGTATAGTTGGCTGAGGTTAACTCTTATAGCATTTGTCCACTAGAGCATAACGCGATTTGTGGTAATATTAAGCTTCCTGATGGCATTTAATTTGAAGTGTTTCATTGATAATCCCACATTAGAGTTGCTTGAAACTTGTAGAAAGGATGAGTTGTTAATAATAGCTAACCACTTTCAGATTTCTATTTCGAAACAATCACTAAAACGGCAAATTAAAGCTGAAGTGATAGATCGGCTGTACGAATTGGAAATTTTGACTAGGCCTGAATTGGATGGAAAGACCGATCCTTTTGGCGAGGGGCAAGATGTGCATGAAGTAGGTAAAGAGGAGGTAGAGACAGTTGCGATGGAGGCGGAGGCCACTGTCGGGGCTGCTGGTTTACCACCCTTTGAGCCTTTTTCACCAGGTACCCCCAGTACAAGAGGGGATTTACAGACGAAGGTGCGAATAGCACGTATCGAGGTGGAAGCACGAGCACAAGCCCGCCAAGCAGAGCTGGATCTGCGTCTACAAATCCGCAGGCTTGAAATTGAAGCCGACAAAGAGGTAAAGCTTCGTAAATTGGAGATTGAAGCGGCCCAGGTTACTCCAGTCTCCTCTGTGCGGCAGAACTTCTCGTCGGTGAGTGAAAATTCGGCTTATTCTGGTTCTACCACATTTGATGTGGGCAGGCATATTGCTTTAGTTCCGAATTTTAGAGAATCTGAAGTGGATAGTTATTTTAACGCTTTTGAGAGAATCGCAACTTCCTTGGGTTGGCCAAAGGATGTTTGGTCATTACTCTTACAATGCAAGTTAGTTGGTAAAGCATTGGAGGTATACTCTACCCTGTCATTGGAAGATGGTCTTAAGTATGACGTAGTTAAATCGACCATACTTAGATCATATGAATTAGTACCAGAGGCTTACAGGCAACATTTTCGAAATCGCAAGAAAACCGCTACTCAAACTTTTGTTGAATTTGCACGAGAGAAAGGAATTCTCTTTGATAAATGGTGCATTTCTAGTAAGGCTGATGATTTTAATTCACTTAGAGAACTTTTGTTACTGGAGGAGTTTAAGCAATGTCTTCCTGAGCGGATGGTGCTGTATCTTAATGAACAGAAGGCGACGACTCTTTCGCAGGCTGCTGTGTTGGCAGATGAGTTTGTGCTCACGCATAAAAACGTTTTTCATGTAGCAAACACTGAAAGGGGTTATCTGACGAAGTCTTCAGTCAATAGTCAAATGCTTAAGCAGACTAGTGAGAAGTCTAAAGAGACTCGTGACTGTTTTTACTGTCATAAGACAGGTCATGTGATCGCCGACTGTTTATCGCTGAAGCGTAAACAGAACTTTCCAAAGAAAGAGGTTGCTTTCGTAAACTCTGTTAATTCTTGCTTGCTTTCTGAACAGGGAGCTGAAATGCCAGATCCTACATATTTACCTTTCCTTATAAAAGGGTTTGTTTCGTTAACAGGTAAAAAGGAGGACCAAGTGGAGGTTCAGATGCTGCGTGACACGGGAGCTGCGCAGTCCTTTGTATGTGCTGACGTGTTACCTTTTTCAGGTCTGTCGTCAGTAGGTTCTAGCAGACTAGTGCAGAGTTTCAGTATGGAGATTATGAAGGTACCTGTACATCGTATCCATCTCCAGTCTGACTTGGTAACTGATTTTGTGGAGGTAGGAGTACGTCCCGCATTGCCTGTGAAGGGGGTGTCTTTCATTTTAGGCAACGATTTAGCTGGAGGGAGGGTGATACCTTCACTGGAGGTGATGGATGACCCATTGGTTCAGATTAAGACAGATGAGCTATCTCAGAAATATCCGAGTGCTTTTCCTGCATGCGTTGTCACACGTGCCCAATCTAAGAAGGACAATGATCTAGGTTTATCTGACTCTTTCTTCTGTGCAGATTTGGACACTAAGGAGGTTGTGGAAACTGAGTTTCGTGGCAGTGACCAGGTGACGGATGTTGTAGTGAGTGATTCTTTGTCATTTACTCGTGAAGAGCTCATCGAGGCTCAGAAAAATGATTCCTCATTAGAGAAATGCTTCAGATTGACAGACAATGAGAACTTGGACAACGTTGCATTCTTGGTAAAAGATGGTTTACTTATGCGAAAGTGGCGTAAAAGTAATACCTTAGAAGACGAGTGGAATGTAGTCTATCAGGTAGTAGTTCCCACTGTTTTTCGTCAACAAGTTTTGTCGTTGGCACATGATAATTTGTTGTCAGGTCATTTAGGTGTTACCAAGACCTATAACCGTGTCCTACAACATTTTTTTTGGTATGGGCTTAAACGTGATGTGATTCAGTATTGTAAGACCTGTCATGTGTGTCAGTACGCAGGAAAACCTAACCAGGTGATACCACCAGCTCCGTTAATTCCAATCCCTGTGTTGGGGGAACCTTTTGAACACGTGATAGTGGACTGTGTAGGGCCATTACCAAAGTCAAAATCCGGTAATCAATTTCTGCTTACAATCATGTGTACTGCTACTAGGTATCCAGAGGCTATTCCTCTACGTAAGATTACAGCCAAGGTAGTTGTTAAAGCTTTAACTAAGTTTTTCTCAACTTTCGGGTTGCCAAGGGTTGTACAAACTGACCAAGGCACTAATTTTTTATCCAAGTTGTGCTCACAAGTTTTTAAGTCACTAGGCATCACACACCGTACATCTAGTGCATATCATCCCCAAAGTCAGGGAATGTTGGAACGGTTTCACCAGACCCTAAAAGCGATGTTAAGGAAGTATTGCTTAGAGACAAGAAATGAGTGGGATGAAGGAGTTCCATTGCTTTTATTTTCAATTCGAGAAACTGTACAGGAATCTCTCAAGTTCAGTCCATCAGAGTTGGTTTTCGGTCATACGGTGAGGGGACCTTTGAAGGCTCTGAAAGAGAGACTGTTAGGTATTGAGAATAGCGAGAAAACAAATGTGCTAGATTACGTAAGCAAGTTCCGTGAGCGATTACAGAAAGCGAGTACTCTAGCTCGAGAATCCTTGTCTAAAGTTCAGGAGGAAATGAAAGTTCGTTATGACAAACATGCTGTGTCTAGATCTTTTTCAGTGGGAGATCAGGTGTTGGTCTTGCTTCCCATCCCTGGATCTGCATTGTCGGCACGATTTTCTGGACCTTACGAAATCCTAGAAAAAAAGGGTGAAACTGATTATGTGGTGAGAACTCCTGACCGGAAACGTCAGAAACGAGTATGTCATGTTAATATGCTAAAAGCCTATTATACTAGAGGTGACTCTGATATAAAATGTCTTACCACACAGGATGGAAGTCCTGTTGTCTCTCCAGTAGGTGTTGCATGCGAGGCGAATCCAGTGGTTGAGCGTTCTGATGTTGATCTGGATGGAGTATTAGAGGCTGGTACACCGTTATTATCAGCTAGGCTACCAAACTCTGAAACTCTTGCAGCTTTACCGAAATTTTTAGCACATCTCAAGGCACATGAAAGGCAGGATGTAATTGAGCTCCTTGACAAATTTAACTCTGTTTTGGGTGACGTGCCTACACTTACACATGTGCTGCAACACGACATTCAGTTAAGTAAGACACAACCGATTAAACAACACCCTTATAGGGTTAATGCTGCTAAAAGGGCTATTATGAAGCAGGAGACCCAGTACTTGTTAGAGAAAGGATTGGCCAGGCCTAGCATTAGTCCCTGGAGTTCTCCCTGTCTCTTGGTACAGAAGTCTGATGGAACTAAGCGTTTTTGTACCGATTATCGTCGGGTGAATGATATAACTATTCCAGACTGTTTTCCATTGCCCAGGATGGAGGATTGCGTGGATAGCATAGGTTCGGCTAGGTTTGTGAGCAAACTTGATTTACTTAAAGGATATTGGCAGGTTCCATTGACACCAAGAGCTTCAGAGATCTCCGCTTTCGTAACACCAGATTGCTTTCTGCAATACAACGTTATGGCATTTGGGTTGCGAAACGCCGCTGCTACATTTCAAAGGTTGGTTAATATAGTACTTGCCGATGTTCCTAATTGTCACGCATATCTCGATGATGTGATCGTCTTTTCACAAAGCTGGTCTGAGCACATAATGCTGTTAGAAACTGTGTTTAAGCGTTTAGAGAAGGCATCTTTAACGCTTAATCTAGCCAAGTGTGAGATCGGGAAGGCTACAGTGACCTACTTAGGTAAACAGGTAGGGGAGGGCGAAGTGCGTCCTTTGTCAGCTAAAGTTTCGGCTATTAGTGAATTTCCTGTGCCAAATACCAGACGTGAGTTGCGTCGGTTTTTAGGTATGGCCGGATATTATCGGTGTTTTTGCCGGAATTTTTCTTCAGTGGCTACTCCCTTAACTGCTCTACTTAGTCCTTCTACAGCATTTGTGTGGTCACCGGAGTGTCAGAACGCTTTTAACAACATCAAAGCTTTGTTATGTAGTGAACCCGTGTTGTCTGCCCCAGATTTTTCCACACCATTCAAATTGGAAGTGGATGCCAGCGAGGTGGGAGCAGGTGCAGTGTTGTTGCAGGAGGGTACCGATGGAATCAATCATCCTGTTTGCTACTTCTCGAAGAAGTTTAATAAACATCAACGTAACTATTCTACTATTGAGAAAGAGGCTCTAGCATTATTGTTAGCACTTCAACACTTTGATGTGTATGTTGGTTCTACTGTTCTTCCTGTAACCGTGTATACTGACCATAATCCGCTGACTTTTCTTCTACGCATGTACAACCAGAACCAGAGGTTAATGAGGTGGTCTCTCATTGTTCAAAATTATAACCTGGAAATAAAGTATAAGAGAGGTGTGGATAATGTGGTGGCAGATGCTTTATCCCGAGTTTAAACGAGTGTTAGCTCTCTTGTAAGTGTTTGTTCTTTTGTCAAATTCTATTCGTATAGAAGTTTGTTCTTAAGGTGGTGGGTGTTACGTCTGCGACGTATTTTGGTGGTTTTCCTTCTCTTTCTCTCCCCCCCCCTTTTATTGTTCTCAGCTGTCATTTATTCTTAGGTTCGTGATTGGTTGGTTTGCCCATCAATCATCATTTGTTCAAGAGAGATCCCTCCCAAGGAACCAATCAGAACTCATCTCACCTGTATAAAGACCTGGAAACAACTGGAGGAAGCAGAGGCGTGTTTTCTTTCGTTTGTTTTGACAATTTGTATCTACTTTCCCCGATTGATAGTTTGGTTTTGAAACTTTGTTTTGAAAGACATTGTTTTGGTTACAACTTTACGTTTTAACCTGTGACTTGTTTACACTGCTCATTTCGGACCCTGAGCGATGGGATAGTTTCAGCATGTCACGTGACCTACATAATACAACACGTAGTATTTGAAATTGTTTATACACACCAGGTAAGGAGCGGTTGCCACCTTCTGTATTTATGTTTGTTAGTTAGTGTAGCTTAGTTGGTTTAGGTGTTTATTTATGTCTTTATTTTTACGATAGTTAAGTAGCATACTTCAATTGATAAGTTAGCTGGTTTTTGTTTTGTTGATTTCTTTGCTTTAGCACCGCTCATAGTCCCATGCTTTTTGTTCTGTCTTTTTGTTTTACTATTTTGTGTATATATATTCTGTAAATATTCTTTTCTATGATCACTATATTACTTTGTAAATCAATCGGGTGTTTGTTGGTTTATTTATGATTTTTGAAATTACTAAAAGAGTCAAAAGTTTAAATCTGCCTCTGCCTGATTCATATTGTCATACATTTATCAGTAACTGAACCCATTCTATTCTTTCATTTTATTTTACTTTAATACATGTTACCAACCCTATTACTCCTAGACATATCTTTTTTTTTAGGTAGACGTAACAGTAGGAGTTAAAACGAGTCGGAATTGACAGGAACAGAAACTAATAGTCACTGGCTTGTCATATACCTTTACACCGCTAGATGGGGGAAAATATCACACAGTGTAGCTTTAACACCTGATATAGTCTGGCTATAACCATAGACAGTAAAAGAAATGGACAGAGCGATACCATTGACGTCAACGGCGAAAAAATGAAGTCAACCTAGAGGCACTCACTTCCTGATGGCTGAGCGAACTGCGCAGGCTCAGACTGAGCTCGACGACGTAGATGTGACGTGAGCCTCCTGTCTGACAGCTGTAGGTCTTCTAGTAGATGTGGAAAGTGAAATCTGAATCACGTTGTTTAAATGTTTTCTCCCGTTGCTTTTGGCTCACTATGGGCTTCTCCCCATTCTTCTCCCTTGACTTTAGACAGACTTTATGTTTCCACGTCTGTAGTGTTCCTTCCGGTGTCGCGTGCAATGACAAACCGACTATCTCAGAGACAGTAAAAGATTGCCTGCGAGCGTCTCCTCAGGTCTATACGGTAATTTCTCTACTGTGTGACAGAGTCGCGTTGGTTATGACGCAATCGTTAGCCTATTTTTACAAAAACAATGGACAAATGGAGTCTTTAAACGCCTCAGATGTAAAGTTATTCACAGTCAAAGTGACTCAAAAATGAATGGGAGTCAATGGGATGCTAACAGCAGGTGATGGCTTGGTTAGCAATGGCCGCCCCTAGGGGTGGAACGCTTTCCGAGGGCTAGATTACCCCCTTGGCTATAACCCACTTCTAGCCAAATAATCGTCCTATCATGGAAGCAAAGTCATCTGTGATTACAAGGTTTAATTTATTTGACATGTTCGTATTCTTGATGACTAGTCTATTCTTGGTCTATGGTTAGACGTCAGTTTAATTGTCATTGACAGCCCAAAGTTTGCCTTGTTTAAAGCTACACTGTGTGATATTTTTCCCCATCTGGCATGGAAAAGGTATATGACAAGCCAGTGAATATCCAGATGCCTGGTCGCTGAATGCCGACAGCTGGAAATATAATGCGGGGCGTTTGCTGCTACTACAGGAGAGAAGCAAGGAGGCATTGCAAAACCTTCAGACTGCGCTGGTCCTTTGACCCTGTCATCCAACCAATTATCAGGTTTGACCATTGCAGCATTTTAGACAAATATAGTTTGATGACAGCCAAAAATATATATTTTTGATTGGAGCAGTTGCCCAGGGTTTAGCCTTGTTAATACCTCTGGCATGTTCAATTTTTTTTTTTTTTCAAAAGGACAAAAAATTATAATTAATTGAATCGTTGAGGAACTGGAATCCCTATGTAGTTTTAGAACCAGAATTTCTAAATTGCTAACAATTCAAACTGCTCACCTCATTTCTAGGCTGTAGAGTTCGCATTGCCCTTCTTCCCTCAACAAAAACCCAAAAGGATTTGTCCATTGGCTTTCGGATCATTGCAGAAAAAAGATCAAAACCTTATGATTTTTACACATTGTGTTCATCATGATAATCTTTACAAATGCAACTTTTGTGAATTTTGAAGGCTAAATGAAGTCGGCAGAAGTGAAAACTTTAAACAAACTACATCACAGTCACTTGACTTCCAGCTCTTTCCGAACGTTTTCCCTGAAACATTGAGTTATAATAGTTTGCGCGATTATAAACACGTCAAGGCTGTCAAAGCGACTTGTTAGGATTGCCAAAAAGGGAATTCGTAATTAACTGCAAACGCCTTTTTCAGCACTTTCAAGTTAAAGCTTTTAAAAAAATCTTGCTGATGCATTTTATGTCATAGAATAAAACATAAAAAATACCGTGAACTTGTGTTCACCATAACATTTCACGAAAAAAATACATTCACAAAAAAAACTTTTGAGTTTGGGACATTGAGATTTTTTTGGACAGTTTTTATGCAATCCATTATAGCACTCTCAACCCTAGTCCTTAGCAAACTCCCAGAATATCACCCTATTTAACACACAACATTATGAGATGTGTTTTAAGTGAGACATCCATAGGACTGCGAAACACTGCATTATTGGATTGTCTGTTCCACAGTGCATTTGGTTAATAACTAAACACATATTCATATTCTAACTTGGGTTTGGATGACTTCAGGACAGGCTAGTGTTTATTGTCAGTCCTTCACAAACGTGTTTTTCAAAGGTAGGATTTATAAGGCTTGGCTCAGCCGCAGCAGAAAGAGGAAACCATGTCAATGAGCAGCAGGTTGTATTGTTCCTACAACAAGGCCTCGAGGACGTCATGGGTCAATTGTTTGTCCCACATGATCGCAAAGAGTATGTAAAAGGAGAATTTACATTCACACCAAACAGATCCGCCCTAGATCCGGGCCACAACTGATACACGTGACTGTTTTTTCTTTCGTTAAACTATAAAGAGTGGATTGAGATGCCCTAAGTGCACCATGTGCTTCAGACCATGCACAGGTTGTTAAAATAGGGCCCTTTATGTTAGTTCTTCTGGTGTTTATGAATTGTAGTATCTTTGACAATAAAAGCACATTTCTTGGCTTTTATGAACATAATCAGAAACCTGTGGGTACATTTTTATCTCTATGCTATGACCCCTTTAATTGTTCTTTGTAAATAACAGTTCCCAATCTCGGTGGTATCCCAACAGCAGATGTGGGCTCGCGGCACAGGGCTTCAGCAGGTGTGTGAATCACGGTGAGGTGGTGTGTATGTTGGCTCATTTTGCTCTCATACAAGCCCTCATTCAGCAGGACAGAGAAGGCAAACAGCCCTGGAGAGTGAAGAGGTGCAGGCTCTCACAGCTTATCCCGCTATCATCTATCGCCCTCTGTAGGCAGGAGAAGGAAGACACCATCTTACAATTCAAGGAATCCCTTACGAAACAAAAATATATGGCAGTATATTGGAAAATATCATGAAATACATTAGGCAGTATTTTCACACACATCTCTGGAAAACATTTAGAGAACATTGATTTCTCAATGTTAAGTGGCCTCTTAATTTTTTCCAAAGCTGGGATTTAATATTGTTATTTTCATATATATATAAATTGCAATATATTGAAAGCGGGCAATCATTTGTATATTTTGCAATATATGAATATATAATATATTGGATAAGTTCGTCAGTATATTTGTGGCAAGGGGGGCGTGGTTCAGCGAGGTCTGCAGCGGGAGAGAGGGCCGCGGGACGAGCGGTAAGTGAGTGGGTTGGACGCAGATTAATAACACCTGTCTCTTGTTCCAGTAATGAGCGCGGAGACGGGATAAAACACCAGCGGAACCGGAGACCAGGAAGAGAGAGAGTCGGACTGTTGATGCGACCCCCTGAGTTATCCGGAACCCGGAAGTGCGTGACCCGGAAGTGAAACTGAGACTGAGCATATGAGAAACAGACACACGCGGAAGCGTGCACGTTGAGATTTGAGTTTGAAAATAAAGAGCATCAACAGTCCTGCCGACCCCCGTGTCCTCTTCCTTCCTCCTATACGAACATTGTTACACTGGTGCCGAAACCCGGGAAGGAAGCAGGACAGCGCCGCCGCCATGACAACGCCCTCCGCCTCGCCATTTGCGGATATCATCAACTCCCTCGCGGTCCTCCACCAGGAACACCATCAGGCATTGCTGGACCTTCGGACCGAACAGGAGCGCCGCTTCGAGGCGATCGTCCAAGGCCAGCAAGAGGACCGCGAGCGGTTCCGGAGCTGGATGGACCGGGAGGTTCGCGCCGAGGCCGCTGGGCGGGCCAGCGCACCGGTTCACGTGCCCCTCCAGAAGATGGGGCCGGAAGACGACCCGGAGGCCTTCGTGGATCTATTCCAGAAGGCCGCGGAGGCCTGCGGGTGGCCCCGGGCACAGTGGCCGGTGCGCCTCATCCCCCTTCTATCCGGCGAAGCCCAGGCGGCCGCGCAACAACTACCGGTCGCGAACCTCCTGGACTACGACGATCTGAAGAGGGCCATACTTCAGCGGGTCGGCCGGACCCCAGAACAACACCGACAGCGTCACCGACAGTCCTGGGCTGGCCTGCTGGCGGTGCGGCGATCCGGATCATTTTGTGGACCGATGTCCGATGATGGACATCGGAACAATGATCCGGATCCCGGACGTCCAGCGGACCACCCCCGATCAAGCAGGAGAGTACCAAATTCCTGTGAGTATCAAGGGGGGTACATATCAGGCCTTGGTGGATTCAGGATGTAACCAAACCTCGATCCATCAAAGCCTGATGCAGCCTGGGGCATTGGATACAAGCCGCGTGGTTAAGGTGCGGTGTGTGCACGGGGATGTGGTGGAATACCCGGTTGTCCCGGTCACGATACAATTTCGGGGGAAAAAGCATAGTGTGGAGGTGGCGGTTAGTCCACACCTCCGGCATCCGCTAATTCTGGGGACAAATTGGCCCGCCTTTTCGGCATTATTGGGGTCGTTATGCGCGGATGCCGCTTGGGAGAAGAAGGCGCGGAGGGGGGCGGCGCGAGTGCAGCTTGGGGAGACTGAGACGGGACCCTTGAGGACAGCTTCAGCGGAACCGAGCGGGGTCGAGAGACTGATTCTCTCGGACCGCGATGACTTTCCGCTGGAGCAGTCACAAGATGAGACCCTCAAAAATGCCTTCCAACAGGTCCGATCGATCGACGGTCAGTCTCTCCAACCTGCCTTGCCTGTCTCGTATCCATATTTTGCCATAATTAAGGATCGGTTGTATCGAGTGACCCAAGACACTCAGACAAAGCTAGATACAACCCAGCTGTTAGTACCAAAGAGCCGCCGGGAAATGCTTTTCCAGGCGGCTCATTCTAACCCAATGGCGGGCCACCTGGGACAGGCGGCCACGCTGAATCGTTTAATGACCCGATTTTTTTGGCCAGGCATTCATGACAATGTGCGCAGGTGGTGCGCGTCTTGTCCGGAATGTCAGTTGGTGAATCCACTGGCCGCCCCAAAAGCGCCATTGCGCCCCCTTCCATTAATGCAGGTCCCCTTCGAGAGAATTGCGATGGACCTCATCGGGCCATTAGAGCGATCCGCACGCGGACATCGTTTTGCGCTAGTGATCGTGGACTACGCAACACGATATCCGGAAGCAGTGGCTCTCCGCAACATCTCGGCGAAGAGTGTTGTGGACGCACTGTTTCGTTTAATCTCCCGGGTGGGGATTCCGAAGGAAATCCTCACTGATCAAGGCACGGCGTTTATGTCACGCACGTTAAGCGAATTGTACGGATTATTGGGCATTAAATCCATTCGAACCAGCGTCTATCACCCACAAACAGACGGCTTGGTCGAACGATTTAATCGCACTCTTAAATCCATGATCCGTAAATTCGTACAGGAAGACGCCAAAAATTGGGATCGGTGGTTAGAACCCCTCTTATTTGCTGTGCGCGAGGTCCCGCAAGCCTCCACGGGGTTTTCCCCCTTCGAGCTTCTCTACGGTCGGCAGCCACGGGGGGTGCTGGACGTCCTACGAGAAACTTGGGAGGAGGGGCCTTCGTTGGCCAAAAATGAAATTCAGTACGTCATGGACTTGCGAACAAAACTCCACACATTGGGGCGGCTATCTAGGGAGAATTTGTTGCAAGCCCAGGACCGCCAGAGCCGGTCATATAACAGGGGTACTAAACTACGCAAATTCACACCGGGAGAGAAAGTGCTCGTTCTACTCCCAACGTCGAGCTCAAAATTAATGTCAAAGTGGCAGGGGCCGTTTGAGGTCGCACGACAGATAGGTGAGCTCGATTATGAAGTGATACGATCCGATAGGAACGGGGCACGTCAAATATACCACCTCAACCTGCTAAAAAAATGGAATGAGGTGGAATCGGTGTTGTTGGCAACGGTGATCGGGGGAGAGGATGATCTCGGGCCAGAGGCGAGCATTAAAGCGCAATCAGTCGCGCTGGCCCCTGGGGGAGATCACCTCTCACCGTTACAACTCGCTGATTTATCGAAATTGCAGGCGGAGTTCGCTGACGTGTTCTCGCCCCTACCGGGACGTACCGACTTGATTCAGCACCATATCGAGACCGAGCCGGGCGTGGTAGTTCGCAGCCGGCCGTATCGCTTGCCTGAACACAAGAAAAAAGTAGTTCAGGACGAATTAGGCGCAATGCTCGACATGGGAGTAATCGAGGAGTCGAACAGTGACTGGGCGAGCCCGATAGTTTTGGTCCCCAAAACAGACGGCTCGGTCAGGTTCTGTGTGGACTACCGCAAGGTGAACGCTGTGTCGAAATTCGACGCGTATCCAATGCCGCGGGTTGACGAGTTGCTTGATCGGTTAGGCACGGCTCGATTTTATTCGACACTGGACTTAACAAAGGGCTATTGGCAGATCCCCTTGTCTCCATTGTCCAAAGAAAAAACAGCTTTCACCACGCCGTTTGGATTACACCAATTTGTCACGCTTCCTTTCGGCTTGTTCGGGGCGCCCGCAACCTTCCAGCGACTCATGGATAGGATTTTGCGTCCCCATGCTGCATATGCTGCTGCGTACCTGGATGACATAGTGATTTATAGTCACGATTGGCAGCGGCATATGCAGCATGTGAGGGCGGTCCTGAGGTCGCTGAGGAGAGCGGGGCTCACGGCCAATCCGAAGAAGTGTGCGATTGGGCGGGTGGAAGTAAGGTATCTGGGCTTCCACTTGGGTCATGGGCAGGTGCGTCCCCAAATTGATAAGACTGCCGCAATTGCAACCTGTCCGAGACCCAAGACCAAAAAGGAGGTAAGACAGTTCTTGGGGCTGGCGGGATATTATAGACGGTTTATACCAAATTATTCGGACCTCACCAGCCCTTTGACTGATCTTACTAGAAAGGGGCTACCAGATACGGTCCAGTGGACGGAGCCGTGTCAACAGGCTTTTACCCAAGTAAAGGCTGCTCTATGTGGCGGGCCGCTTTTACACTCCCCTGACTTTTCTCTCCCTTTCTTGTTGCAGACTGACGCGTCGGACAGGGGGCTGGGCGCAGTCCTGGCCCAGGAGGTGGAGGGGGGGGAGCGGCCGGTGCTGTACATTAGCCGTAAGCTCTCCAAGAGGGAAGCTAAGTACAGCACCATAGAAAAGGAGTGTTTGGCCATCAGATGGGCCGTTCTCACTCTCCGCTATTACCTCCTGGGGCGGGAGTTCACTCTCTGTTCGGACCACGCTCCTCTCCAGTGGCTCCACCGCATGAAGGATACCAACGCGCGGATCACCCGTTGGTATCTGGCTCTTCAGCCGTTTAAGTTCAAGGTGGTCCACAGGCCGGGTGCTCAGATGGCTGTGGCCGATTTCCTCTCCAGAAATGGGGGGGGGGGGGGGGGCTGCAGGCCGGACGGCTCCCCGGCCTGAGTCGGGCGGTGGGGGTATGTGGCAAGGGGGGCGTGGTTCAGCGAGGTCTGCAGCGGGAGAGAGGGCCGCGGAACGAGCGGTAAGTGAGTGGGTTGGACGCAGATTAATAACACCTGTCTCTTGTTCCAGTAATGAGCGCGGAGACGGGATAAAACACCAGCGGAACCGGAGACCAGGAAGAGAGAGAGTCGGACTGTTGATGCGACCCCCTGAGTTATCCGGAACCCGGAAGTGCGTGACCCGGAAGTGAAACTGAGACTGAGCATATGAGAAACAGACACACGCGGAAGCGTGCACGTTGAGATTTGAGTTTGAAAATAAAGAGCATCAACAGTCCTGCCGACCCCCGTGTCCTCTTCCTTCCTCCTATACGAACATTGTTACAATATTATTCCATTTACAATATATTATATTTCAAATAATATATTGGTAAATATATTTTCCTTTCATAAGGGCCGGTTCTTTATAGGTTCTATTCAGACATCTTTTAGTATTTTTGGAAAATTAATATACCTATAAATTCTTATAGCATTACTGCCTCTTGCCAAATGATCAGAAATGTAAAGATCATTTTATACCAGTGTTTAGAGGCAAAAATGCAATTCAACACTTGGTCCTAAATATATTAGATTAAAATACTAAACTAAACATATCATTCATTTATTAAATAATTTGTGTATAATGTCAATAGCTACAACACTAGTGATGCCTTAAATAATAAAAAATATTTAAAAGATAAACAACACTCAAATAATCTTTAACTACACACTTGCATAAACAACTTGTCCGTAACAACACTGAGCATTGAGTTCATTTAACACAATAACAGTTATGAGTTTATTTTGAGTCAGACATGACAAAAGTAATAACTTGAGTCCAGTTAGTGAGTGAAAATAATTCACTTTTAATTTACTAAAAAGATACAGCTCATAAAAGTAATTAATTTGTGAATTGGACCACGCTATATGTTTCTGGAAGTGACTTATTCATAATGATTTGTTTCGGTCATGTGACTTTTCCACTCATCTGCAATATTTAGTGGGTGAGAGACATGTTTCTATCCAAAGCTGCGAATTTAACTTTTTTATGGTCAAAATTGGATTATCCCATAAAACAAAAAAATGTTTTAATGTAAAAATGTTTCCATGCATGTCTTCAAAGGGGAACAAAATCACTTCCTGGGAAATGGGTGCAAAATATTACACTGTAAAAATTGTTTTTTGTTGGTTTAACTTAAAAAAGTAAGTAACCTGGTTGCATAAAAATTTTGAGTTTATTGAAATAAAAAATTGGAGTTGATACAATGAAGGAAATTTTGTTTAATAAATAGAAACTCAAAATATTTTTGTATCTGAACCACATAAGAAATTTGATAAATCATGAAAATAGCACTCTTTGGCATGTTTCACTGCGTCATCAGAGATAAAACACACACAATTACCCAATAAAATCTTTTAATAATATTTTAATAAAAGTTGTCGAATCTCAAAAAATGTTAATTGTATTAACTCAAAAATTTTATTTCAATAAACTCAAACTTTTAAGGCAACCAGGTAACTTTTTTTCTAAATAATTTTTTACAGTGTAGTAATAAAAATGTAAGTCGATGCAGTCGGGCTCTTTTCCCTCCATCATAAATGAGTGTCGCCGCAGAGCTGATCACATCTAAAGTTTTCAGTTGGCCAAATTTATTTTCTGTGAATAATGCAATTTAATTCACTGAAATTCAATTTGGCCAACTAAAAAATTTGATGTGACCAGTCACTAGAAAATTTTCAATTGGAGATTTTTCTATTTTACTGTCTATAGGGAACAGTTCTCTTGTTCCTGGATGTGTTCCTGAGGATCTAAAGATAGCGACAGTATCGCTCCTGAAGAAGCCTTCTTTAGATCCTGCCGTTGTAAATAATTATAGACCCATCTCAAAACTACCTTTCATTTTAAAAGTAATAGAAAAGGCAGGAGCCAATCAATTGTTGAAGGTTGTAAATGACAATAATATATTTTTTTGAGCATGTCATAGTGCTGAAACGGCACTTTTACCAGCAGTTACTGATGATTTATTGACGGCAGAGGATGCTGGTGAATGTCCAGTTTTAGCTCGATTAGATTTGCCTGCAGCCTTTGATTCAGTGGATCATTCTATTTTAATACGTTGAAAACATGGGCTGGGGTTTTTGGGGAGGGCGTTAGATTGGTTTGTATGGCCTTTAATATGTTATTTCATCATACACACTCTAAAAAGTGCTGGGTTAAAAACAACCCAAGTTGGGATGAAAATGGACAAACCCAGAAATGTGGTTGTTTGAACCCAGTTAATGGACTCATTCAAACAACCCAATTTCTGGATTTGTCCATTTTCAACCCAACTTGGGTAGTTTTTAACCCAGCACGTTTTAGAGTGCACCTGTTTTAGTTTCTTTACATTACCTTTTTATTCAAGGGTTGATTTTAAGATTTTATTGTTGACATATAAAGCTTTGAATGGTTTGGCACCTTTATATTTAACTGAGCTCCTGAGGCCTTATGAAGCAGGGTTAGGGTTAGGGTTAGGGTTAGAGGTCTGAGGTCCTCTTTTAACAAGCTGCTGATAGAAGAACTATTATAAAACTAAAGGAGCATTTGCAGAGAGGGCTTCGAAATTATGGAATAGTTTGCCAATTGGTATTAAAACATCTGAATGTGTTTCTTTTTTAAACGTCGTCTGGAAACTTACTTATAGACGTGCTTTTAGTATTTAGGGATGTCTTTATGTAGTTTAGGTTTTTGATATTATATTTTGTTTCTTCATGTATTGTGTATGACTCTTCACTGTTATTTAAGTGACTACATTTTTTTTTTGTAAAGCACTTTGTTCATTGTAGCGTTAAAAGTGCTATAAATAACATTTTACTTACTTACTTTTGCATTTTAGTTTTGCAAATTTAGCCACATAAAACTAATTTATTCTGTTATATCAATTGCCAGGTTATTAAAATGACCATCGTTGTTTATGATCAGTCTCCAGCTCCTCCTCTTCCCCCTCACCATCACTGCCGACACCAGCAGCAAACAGGTCGATGAGAGAGGGGCCAGAATTGGTCCACAAGACCAGACAAGCTCCAAAATCCCTCCATCCGTCTTCTCCGCCCCTGATCCTCGCCATAGAGCTTAGGCCTCCAGAAGATCCAGCGGGTCGGGATGAACATAATCAAAACTTTGATGAAAAACCATTTGCACACAACCTACTGTTACATGCATACCTGTCTGTTTGTGTTTTGAGTTCAGCTTTCTCAGCCATTATTGGGGAATAGAGTGACAACTGATATTTATATGCATTTTAAAGCTACACTGTGTAACTTTTTTAGTTTATTCTTAGCTAAAAACACTTAGTTCTTTCAAAAATATATGTGCTCATTAATGCATATTTACTTCTTTCAAGTCATAAAGTATTCTCGTAAGTTTATAATATGCCATTGAAAATAGATACGGGTGAGGGGTTCGAATGCTGGTCGCCATGTTGCCCCTCCATCTTGAAAGTACATTAGCCAAAGAGGGACATACCCGTAAATTCAAGCTTCGCTTTTCGCGTTTTAACACTCGATGGCACTCATGGACGAGGTCGAACTGGAAGCCATGTTAATCTTGGACTAAATCGGCCACCGTAGGAGTTAAAACGAAATCGGAATTGAGAGGAACAGAAACTAATAGTCACTGGCTTGTCATATACCTTTACACCGCTAGATGGGGGAAAATATCACACAGTGTAGCTTTAACACCTGATATAGTCTGGCTATAATTATGATTAGCCATCCAACATTTGATCACACAGTACGTCCAAGGGATAAGAACCGTCAGTTTTTGCCGGTAGATAAAACTGTGTCCTCAGCATTGCAGTGGTAGGACATCCTATGTTTCTTAAAAATGGCACCCAATGGCAGCATATAAATTGAAAAGAGAAGCGGCCCTAAAATGGACCCTTGGGGCACACCACATAATAGAGGAACTGATGAAGAAGAAGACTTGTAGCCTAGAAATCTAGACGCACCCTAGCGGCAGCAAATCTAATCTGTCCGCGAGTGTCGTCTAGCAACTCTCAAAACAGTTCTGAGCTGTAAACGCCAAACTCTTGCCGGGCCAATCACATTGTGTATAGAGTCGGTGGGCGGGGCCATAATGACGACGACCGAGTTGCGTTTGCGTGCTTCTAGTAAACACAGAAACTGGCGAACGGCGTCGGTCTTTCGAATCAGCTTTGACCGCGACTCTGGACGACTCTGGACGACTTCAAGAATGATGAAGTCATTCTTAAAAAGTGAAGATGTGTTCTGAGTTTTGCCGACCGGATACGGCGAATGTTTAATCTATCAACAAGCTCTGTTTCACCTTCGTTGCTCTGGTTGGTTGTAGCGCTATCCTATCGCGTGCAGAGGGAGTTTGAAAGACGACCGTTTATCCCACCCCTCGGATTGAGCCGTCAATGGTGAGTTTCCAGACCAAACATCTTGATGTGGGTCTGGCTTGTCAGGCTAGAAGACTTGCCCATTCTCACTGAGAAAGGTCTTTGAGATAAGAGACCAACCACTGCAAGGCGACACCCTGAATACCGACCACCATTTCCAACCGATGTAACGATACTATAGTCGATTGTGTCAAAAGCAGCGCTTAAATCCAACAACACAAGCACTGCGTACGAACCGGTATCGAGGATTTGCAAAAGGTCATCGCTGACCTTCAACAAGACAGTTTCTGTACTGAGAATTGATCTAAAACCAGACTGAAAAGTATCAGAAATATTGGATATACTGATGTAGGTATTCAACTGACAAGCGCGACTCTCTCTAAGATCTTAGAAATAAGAGGAAACTTGGAGAAGGGTGTAAAATAGTTGAGGGTAGATGGGTCAAGATGGGGTTTCTTAAGCTGAGGGTGAACTACAGCATGTTTAAAACTAGCAGGAACAATTCCATTTGTGAGAGAACCGTTAATAACAGCTGTTACAGCTGGGCTCAAAGTTTCAAACTTCCTTAAAAAGACGAGTTGGGATGACATCAAATAACTGGATGAAAACAAGTTAGTGAATCGGTTAGTGAACAGATCGAGGGGGGCTTATATATTGCTGGATTAATGGAAGCCTTGATCGCCGAAACATTTTTTACGTTTCCCAAGATGAAACAAAAGAAGGAGCTGGTAAGGGCTTTAGCACTGAATCAATTGTCTTAAACAGAATTCTCGGCCGATTTGCATTTTCAGTTGATGAGTTTTGAGAGGAATTTAGATTTTGCCTCTTTCCCTGATTTTTGGTAACTGGTTACGCATGCACTTAAACATTAAGATACTTGGAGTTTATCGCTTTTCCTCTTCCGCTCTGCCTTACAACACTCTTGTCAAAGACAGCGAGTAAAATCATTTAGCCAAGGCTGAGCGGGGCCTTTCCCTCAGCTTTCCTGGGCTTAACGGGAGCAACAGAGTCTACAGAAATGGAGCAGGATTCAGTAAAAACCTGTTTAATTCGTCGAAGAGATTGATTGGTCATTTATAAAACACTACATAAATAAAGATGGGTTGTCTTAGCAGAAATGACTTTTAAAACAAAGCAAAAGTGTCTGTGATGAGTTGATGTCTTGGATCTCTCGTGTTCTTGCTCAGACGTGGGCCGGCTCTGATCTCTGGTGTGGCGGCTCGAGTTCTGGCAGGTCGAGGTCAGACTTCAGGCTTCGGCTCAAGTCTCCAGCTCAAGCCCTTCACCAAGGACAGCAAGTGGTATTTCCTATCCAATACAAAGATTAGATGAACATGTCAACTCATGAAGGTTTTTTAGAGCTGATTTACAACAGAACCGAATTCTTGCGATTGAATCAATGATTGTGTTATTTTCCTGTTTATTACTGTGAAGCCGCTCTGAAACAATCTGTATAAAGCGCTGTATAAATTAAACTGCACTACAAATAATCCAGAATTGAAGATAAATGATAATAATCCTACTCTGTCTGTTACACTTCCTCACACCTGAAATCACTGATCGAGTAAATCTCCTGATCTTCTCCTGAACTTCTCCAGATCATTTCTAATCCATTCATGTTGTAACATCTGCTCTAACGTCGGCCGTTTCGTTGGATCCCGGGCTAGGCACTGTCTAATCAGATCACTGCATTCTGTGCAAAATTTATTAAGGAGAAAGCTGGTTAGTCATGACCATGTGACACGAATGTTGGCATCTATGAAAACAGCATCTGATGGACAATAAACTCAACGTATTTAAACATGAAAAATCTTACATACTTCACCTTTACCTGTTTCTGTTCAGAGATTTTGCTTTATGTGTGTGTTTATCAATGTTGTCAATATTTTTCACTCACCTTTGGATAAGTTGGAGTTCTGAAATGTAACTTTGGCTTGTGTGATGTCCGTTCTGTTGCCAAAGGGAGAACGTGCGTTCACCATCTCGAACAACAACACTCCTAGAGCCCAGACATTTGTTGGGACGGCGTGGAATCGAGATTCTGTGAAGACTTCAGGTGGGCAGTAAGCCTGTATTCCTGTAAGCAACACATTTGCACATTGTTGAGCAATTTTTTTCAAAGTGTCAAATAATCAGAAAGTCACTACATCCAGGTTTCCAGACTCCAGAAATACTCACCACGGTATATTTTTCTCTCGTAGCCATCAGCACTAAGTAGCTGACCGCAGCCGAAGTCTATCAGCTTGAGCTCTAACGTGTTTGTCTTCACCAGGAAATTCTGTGCATGAACGTCATTATGAAAGACGCCATGCTCGATGCAGTGTTGTACTGCCAGCACAGCCTGTCGCATGAGGACCCGTGCTGTAGTTTCATCCAGTTGAGGATCCCGAATGATGAAGTCCAGCAAGCTCTCGCAGGGTTCAGGGAACTCCATTATGAGACTGAATGTCCGAGGATGTTCAAACCAGTCGTATAATTGTATGACGTAGGGGCTTATGGGTTCTTTCCTCATCATAAGCAGCAGCGCCACTTCTGTAACGAGAGGTTCGGGATGGCCAGGCTAGAGGAAAGTAGAAGACAGAAGGTTAGCTGGGTAAAAATCGGAAGAAAACTTTTCTTTGATCTTTATAGATACGATCATCAGAGCCTTTCCAGGTTTATTGATCTATTACATTTACACCTAATGCTTCCTCCAGGTGTATTGACTACAGTAATCAGCACTTAAACAACAAATACTCAATCAACTTTAGACCAACTTACAATATCAAGATAACAATTATTGTCAATTTTGCGCATCTGCTTGATGGCAACCTGCAAAAAAAAAAAAAAAAAAAAAGTGTTCAGTAACAGTGTTCAACCACCTGACTTTGGACATAACATTTATGATTTGAGCATCTAAGTATTAACCCATCTGAATAAATATGTTTTGATGCAAGATTGCTTTACCTTTTTGCCATCAAATTTCCGAGTTCCCTTGAACACTCTTCCAAATCCTCCGGATCCAATCATCTCGCCCACGTGATAGAGAGTCTCAAAGGAGTCTGAAAAAGAAAATATGAGAAATATATGAGTTTGCTACATCCTTTGTTTTATATGAAAAAATTCAGTTCAAACAAGACGATAATACTGCTTAGAAGAATGTTGGAGAAATAATGTCTGCAGACTGACCATTATTTGGTTTGACTCCAGCGTGATCGGGATCAGGTGATGATGGACCAGGATCAGGCTCTGGCTCCAGATCCGCTGGAGGAACAAAAGTCTCCACAACATCCACAGCACTGAGACAACAGCAAAGGAGCGAACGCTTCACAGCCTTCCACGCGTTCCTGAGGAAAGGACCAACTCCTTTCCTCTTCTTACATACTGAAGGTTTTTCTGATATGAAGAAAACAAAACTGAATTATTACAAACATATCTGACGTCAAATTAGGCAATCATAAAATTAAATAGGCTTACATTTTACTGTTAAAATGGTTACCAGTAAAGTTTAATTAATTGTACCTGTACCCTTTACACCGCCCAGCTTTATTTGAGTCTCACCTGTTGAGCTCTTCACTGGGGAAGCCTCCGTAAGGCCATGTGAAGTCTCCGCTGGCTCGACGGGAACTTGACCTGGCAGCGGAGGGCACGTCCACTCTTCCAGGCTGTCGGACCTGGACAAAGAACAGTCGCTGCAACTGCCCTGTTCGTTTCGGCTGTCTGATCTATCGCCACTCCACCTCCAGTCGACGATTTACGAGCCTCTGCTGCTGAGGCTAAACGTCTCTCTACAGAACCGCCGCACTATAATGTCCTCAGAGAGGGACAAAGATGATGTGGACATGATGCCTGGTGAAGACATTTTTAATAATATTAATAATCAATGTCAGTAGTCACATCAAATTGTAACATCATTTTTTTTTCAACTTTCTATTTTCAATGACACATTATATGTTAACTGAGCCATAACTTCATTAATAAAAGCCTTTTCTGACCTCTGCGAAAGCGTTTGGATGGAGTGGACGGGTGTCCATCATCTTGGCTCCGCCGGCTGCTGCTCTGCCACTCGCTCCTCCTGTCAGTCGGACCTGGGGACACAGAAAACTCAGAAGACAGAGCTGCTAAATGTGAAGGAAGCTCCAGGATCGGTGTGTGGGTCGGGTCTGGCAGCGGATCCTGATCATGTTCATCAGAACCGGGTCTCCAAACCTCCTGACCAGCCGTCTGAGAGAAGGCGGCTCTCCTGGATCTGGAGCGGCCTGAGGCTGGAATATTTCATCACATAGTAAGTTATTCATGTTTTAATAATGATCAATAATCAATGTCATTGGTCAATTAAAAGTTGATTTCAGGAATCAAATACATGTGATCACTTTGCTGGCAAAATTGGGGGATCAAATGAGTTACCTCACACTATTTTCTTCACAATAATATAGTCAATCATTGTACAACATCATAACATAAAATCCCATAAACAAATGAAAAACTAAAGCCCTCACCTCCTTCTTCAGCCATCATATGAGCCATCGACATCCTCCTCCAATCTGCAATAAAAACAATACAAAACACACAACAAAATACAATACAACACAATAAACTCTCCTCAGAAATACTCCTCTCAGAAAAGAAAAACAAAAAATAAACAAAACTCGAGAAAAGTTTAAAATAAGAAAAGAACAAGAAGACAAAAGTATCCTTCGAAATAATAAGAACTAACGTTACTCAAAACTCAGAAATATAACTGTGTAAAAAAGTTAAAGGATATATGCTCCGATGTTTTTCCAGAATAAAAGTCTCGTCACAGGAATCTCAGCTTCAAAATCTCAAGATCGCACAGAAAATATTCTGCAAATGTTTGTGAATTCGCCTCGTCTCTCTCAGCAACAGATCGCGATCGGTGCGCGTGTAGATGAGTCAGAATTCATAACACGCGTCGCCATAGCAACTAAAACTACAATCACTATATGAGCAGAGCGCGTGACCGCGCATCGATCTGAACACATTTATTGAATAGTTAACAACTTAATTTCGACGATTTATTTAATAAAAAGTTTAAACCTGTTTAATGACTCAGTTCAAAGCTTTGATTCAGTGATTCCTCTGCATCATCATAACTCAGAAATGCTAGATGTCTCTGCATGCATCAAAATGTTTTGGTAAATAATTTATTTATGTTTTACTATATATTGCTATATTATTGCATATTAATACAATGGTTATATAATGTTTCCTTTTTAGTTATTATTTTAACTTATTATAAGAAGAATTATCTTATTATTTAAGTTCTTATATTTATTAATATTTAAAGGGTTAGTTCACCCAAAAATGAAATTGATTGTTAATGACTCACCGTAATGTCGTTCCACACCCGTAAGACCTCCGTTCATCTTCAGAACACAGTTTAAAGCTACACTGTGTAACTTTTTTAGTTTATTCTTAGCTAAAAAAAAAACTTAGTTATTTCAAAAATATGTCCTCATCAGGGGCGTTTTTAGGATTTTCATTTTAGGGGGGCTTAGCCCCCATTGAGGGTAGCCTATGGAAAAACAATTCACACTTTAGTTTGGGGTCCAAATTGTGCTATTAACTAGCTTACAAACATGCATACCCATAGGATATTGGCTGTTAATTATTACGTATAAAACTAATATTAATACCTTACTGCATGGCCATTTTGTAGCATACATGCATTAATCATACCCAATAATGTTGGCAGGTTTATATTCACAGAGATCCCAAATTTTAGGGGGGTTCAGGGGCATGGTCCCCCAAGAAAATTTGAAGTCTATGATCTACATATGTGCATTTTAAGATGTTCTGAAGGCCAAACAATTAGATAACAATAGCTTGAAAACCATTTCACTGGGCAGTAATTATTTGTCTTTCTCTGTTTTTATCTTGCCCTGACTCTTCCCCTCACAACGCTGAGCTTTGACTGATATAGGCTAGACTAGTTTTTCCATTTTCGTCAGCGAAGAAAGTAAAAATATGGTTTAGGCCTACATATTAACATACATTTATATGTTTTATGAATAATTTTCTTAGACATGTTAATGTACTGTTTATTAAAGTTTAAGTTTATTAAATTAATTCACTATATAAACTGATTCATTACTAATATGCCCAATACTAAAAAAAACTGAGATTTTTTTTAATTTACTGAGGGTTACAAATGGAATTATATTAATTTACAATATATACGCATTCATTATCAATATGCCTAATCTCTTGAAAATGGCTTTGTTAATATTTCTTGTTCGTTAATTAGGCCTAGGCATATTTTCATCTCAGAATAACGAAATTAGACAAATGATTATTCATTTGCCTGAATATTTTTGTCTATTGTTTAACATTTCTAACTTAAAGCAGCAGCTGTCAAACATAAATGTTTATTTCAACTGCTTACATTTCTCCCGCTTTCGTTGTCGAGTTGCGTTCCTAAAATTCGCGCTCATGGCCTCAGCAGTTTCTGTTTGAACATAAAGCCCGCCTACTCTGATTTGATTGGTTTTCTGAAATATTTTGACATTGAGGAGCGGTAACAGACCAATGAGGCTCAGATACACACACATACACACACACACGCACACACACACACACACACACACACACACACACACACACACACACACACACACACACACACACACACACACACACACACTTCTGCTTCTGACGTGCGCTCTGCTCGGCGCCGCTGCGGCAGCGAATTAAAGAACTCAACACACAGACAGACTAAAAGACGGGACGAAGCCTAAGCCTGCCACCAGCTTTCATATATTTTAAAGGTTAATCACATATTTTTTAGGGGGGCTGAGGCATAAGTCTGAAGGCTGAAGCCCCCCTAAAAAGGGCCTAGCGACGCCTATGGTCCTCATTAATGTATTTTTACTTCTTTCAAGTAATAAAGTATTCTCGTAAGTTTATAATATGCCATTGAAAATACATACGGGTGAGGGGTTCGAATGCTGGTCGCCATGTTGCCCCTCCATCTTGAAAGTACATTAGCCAAAGAGGGACATACGGTCCGTAAATTCAAGCTTCGCTTTTCGCGTTTTAACACTCGATGGCACTCATGGACGAGGTCGAACTGGAAGCCATGCTAATCTTGGACTAAATTGGCCACCGTAGGAGTTAAAACGAAATCGGAATTGAGAGGAACAGAAACTAATAGTCACTGGCTTGTCATATACCTTTACACCGCTAGATGGGGGAAAATATCACACAGTGTAGCTTTAAGATATTTTATATTAGTCCGAGAGCGTATCCAACTATATTCACACTATACTGTGCATGTCCAGAAAGGTAATAAAAAATACATCACCAGAGGAGTTTAAACGGGTCATATACAGATTCAAGTCGAATTTCATTTCTAAGCACATTCAAAAGCAACAGAGTTACACCAAAGTGCTGTACAGTAAGACAATGTGCATATAAATAGAAAACATAAAAAGAAACAAGGCAGATACAAAATATAAATGCATTAGACCCGATACAGGAAACCAGTGTAAAGTCGCTAAAATCTCTCTTTTGTGCCGGTAAGAAGTCTCGCTACAGCATTTTGGATCATTTGCAGGCGAGAGATTGTAGGAGAGGCAGGCCACAGCACAGAGAATTACAGTAGTCCAGACGTGATGTTATGAAGGCGTGGATTATGGTCTCTAAATATGTTGGTTTTAATTTTGCGATTGATCTCAAATGAAAGAAACTGCCCTTTACCACTGAACTGATTTGTTTATCAAAGTTTAGCGACGAATCAAATGTAACCCCGAGATTCCTTACATTAGCTTGAACACTGGCGGAGAGAGAACCTAAATTAAAAGGAGATGAAGATCTGGATGGGCCTAAAATCTAAATTTTGTTTTTGCTTTCATTTAATTGCAAAAAATGATTAGCCATCCAACATTTGATCACACAGTATGTCCAAGGGATAAGAACCGTCAGTTTTTGCCGGTAGATAAAACTGTGTCCTCAGCATTGCAGTGGTAGGACATCCTATGTTTCTTAAAAATGGCACCCAATGGCAGCATATAAATTGAAAAGAGAAGCGGCCCTAAAATGGACCCTTGGGGCACACCACATAATAGAGGAACTGATGAAGAAGAAGACTTGTAGCCTAGAAATCCAGACGCACCCTAGCGGCAGCAAATCTAATCTGCCCGCGAGTGTCGTCTAGCAACTCTCAAAACAGTTCTGAGCTGTAAACGCCAAACTCTTGCCGGGCCAATCACATCGTGTATAGAGTCGGTGGGCGGGGCTATAATGACGACGGCCGAGTTGCGTTTGCGTGCTTCTAGTAAACACAGAAACTGGCGAACGGCGGCGGTCTTTTGAATCAGCTTTGACCGCGACTCTGGACGACTTGGAGTTCAGCTTTTCTCTGAGAAAAGAACAAAGAACGGCACTGAAGTCATTCTTAAAAAGGGAAGATGTGTTCAGAGTTTAGCCGACCGGATACGGTGAATGTTTAATCTGTCAGCGAGCTCTGTTTCACCTTCGTTGCTCTGGTTGGTTGTAGCGCTATCCTATCGCGTGCAGAGGGAGTTTGAAAGACGACCGTTTATCCCGCCCCTCAGATTGAGCCGTCAATGGTGAGTTTCCAGACCAAACATCTTGATGTGGGTCTGGCTTGTCAGGCTAGAAGACTTGCCCATTCTCACTGAGAAAGGTCTTTGAGATAAGAGACCAAAGGTTATTATAGTTTTGCTTTTTGAAATTAGTTTTTATTTTATTATCGTTTTCAATTTTGCTACAAATTTCAGTTTAGTTTTAGTTAGTTTTACAAATGGTTTTGCTAGTTTTAGTTTAGTTTTTATTTTGCAAATACATTTCTATTTAGTTTTTATTTATTTAGTTTCAGTTTTAGTTTTAGTAATTATAGTTTAGCAGAGTTACCATAATGAAGTGTAGAGACCAAATCAAGGTTTTTAATTTCAGCAAAGTTTAATGTTTGCACAGATTAGAGTTTAATCTTACTAAACATCCTTAAGTGAAATCACTTGATAAACGAGCATTATTGTTTAAACCCAGGACGGTCTTACAAAACATGCATAAAGTTGGGTCTTCACCTTTGAGCAAAAAAGCTTGAGTCAAACTATGACCTATACAAACAACGATCTGGAGATTAAAAATGAAATAAATTATATTTTAATATTAAAAAATTATATTTGATATTTTTGACATAGATCCTCTGAGTATTAGCCTATCTTAAAGAACAAAATAAATGCAACATAAAATATAAAAGTAAAAATTATAAATTCCAGACAAACTCATTCATAACAAAGATGAAATATTGTTAAACAATAAAAAGCTTATTTTAATTTCTTCAGTAGTACAATGTAGGCTAGCAGTGTAAGACCACAGCTAAAGTCATCTGAATACACTGTGTGTGTGTGTGTGTGTGTGTGTGTGTGTGTGTGTGTGTGTGTGTGTGTGTGTGTGTGTGTGTGTGTGTGTGTGTGTGTGTGTGTGTGTGTGTGTGTGTGTGTGTGTGTGTGTGTGTGTGTATCCTGGTATTCCCTACTTTGTGGGGAAATGTCTCCACACAGATAATAATATAATATAATGTAGATGATTATGATAACACCTTTGAGCCTGTCAATATTATGCACATGAAATCTCAAACGCACAGTAGGCTAGTACTTGCTACTATAGTTGCTGACTTTTGCGCCTGCGTCTCTCGTCGCGTAAGAAACGGCATTCTAAAACAGTGAGCTTAAGTTAAAAGAAGTTCAACGTGCATCTCATTACCTTGTGTTATTTCCCATTTCACTGCCACGGACGCATTGATTCTTTGTGAACTGCCGTTTAAAGGGTTACTTCAGCGATTAGCATATGGCTTTGTATCAGTAGAAACCCTGGAGTATATTCAAATGATTGTGCTTTCCCCCCTCATATCCCCCTGAGACGAGAGATTTATCCATTTTATTTCTGGAAAAATTCCTCCTATGATGCAAATTGACGATATTTGCATCATAGGAGGAACATTTGGCCAAAGGCTAAAGACTACAGCCAGCAGAGGGAGCCATTTCCGCATGTTTTGAACCCACGCATGGGGGATGGAGATCACACTCACAGCTCAGCTCAGCTACAGGCACTCATTTAAACGGAGCTATGGTGAGCAATGTAAGTCTTCTAACTTCTCAAATTAATTTCTATGAAAGTTAAGCTTGCAAAGGCATGAACTGAAACGCGTGCCAGACTGAAGTCGCGTTGTGAATGTATGCCGCGAGTGTAGTCGCGATTACCTCAGCTCTCATCACAAGAGCTCATTCAGCTCATTTATCTCACTCCTGCAGTTAGTGCTCAGTGCTGTGATACTCACGCGGTGACTCACTCATTATATTGAACAGACACGTTCAGTTTTTAATTGTAGTGTCTTCCCTAAAGGCGGGCGTACACTGTGCGAATTCGGACGGTCGTGAGATATTGCAGACGCTACGAGTCATTTAATTTGATCATCGCATCAAATCAGCTGATACACGGCACGGCTGTTTGCCCCGCGAGCCGGCCGCGATCACACAAGTTTTCGTGTCACTGACACTGGAGCTTTCAATGTTGCTGCTATAGCTTCAGATACTAAAAATAAAGAAAAAATTTGTGCAAATGATCTGTTGAAAAGCAGAGAACAGTAGTAGCCATTCCTTTTAACCGAAACAACCAGAGGGAGAGAGAAGAGTGCACGTGAGAGAGAGAAAGTGTGTGTGTGTGTGTGTGTGTGTGTGTGTGTGTGTGTGTGTGTGTGTGTGTGTGTGTGTGTGTGTGTGTGTGTGTGTGTGTGTGTGTGTGTGTGTGTGTACTTGTCTACCTATCTAACAGGGGACCTTGGCGTCGTTACACACTCACCAACAGGGGACCTCTGAGCCAAGAGGGGACATTTTTCAAGTCCCCTGTTGGTCATGCATTAAATCATGTGAAAATGAAGTAAAACACTAAAGAAATGCTCTGGTGATTTTTTAAATGTTTGACCAAGTAAGGACCTACAGGTGTGTGTGTTTAAATCATGTTAAAATCAAGAAACAACACTCTGGTGAATTTTTAAAAAATTTGACCAAGAGGGGACCTAAGAGTGTGTGAGTGTTTAAGGCCATGCTCAGCAGCTCCCCTGTAGGCTGGAGCAGGAACTGTAATAGCCCTTAAACACACGTCGTTCACACACACACACACTCCTCTATTGTTTGAATGGCCTGCTGTCCTCTGACTCTAGAGCTGCTGTTTAACAGACTGCTTACTAAAGGAACAAACATTATATAGATTATATCTCTTTACTAAACACCCTGACTAGTTTCAAACTTTGCATTACTTTAAAATTAAATACTACAGGATCCAAGAAAAAACGATTAAAAAAACTTTATTAAATTATAAAGGGATCTCATTCAATGCTTTTGTAAATATTTTTTGTTTCTGTGTATATATATATATATTAATGATAACATAATTTTAATAATAACATTTTAATGACAGTGGCCTATAATTATTGAAAAATAATGCATTATTTTATTTATCAAAAAAAAAAAGGTACGGTAAATGGGACAAACTTTGCATCTAAAGTTCTTTTAAACAAGTGTTAACATAGACATTATTAAAAACATTTTATTTTAGCCAAGTATTTGTAAAAATAATGTGTGACTTTTGGCCCATATAAAAGGCCCATCTTACCACCTTATACATTTATGAGCTTTTTAAACTAACCACTTTTGATTTATTTATGTTTAACAAAATGAATCAGGTCCCCTGTTAGATAGTAAATCACGACGCCTGTGTGTTTGCTGTGACATTTCTTATCATCACAAACACACTGCAAAGATTTAGAGTTTTTACAGCAATACCTGAGTTTAAAGGGTTAAATCAAGCAGAAAGCTCTCTAATGTATTAATTGGTTAAATCAAGCAGAAAGCTCTCTAATGTATTAATTGCAGGTCATTATTGAATAGTGATTATGTTACACACACACTGACTCAGGTCCCCTGTTAGATAGTAAATCACGACGCCTGTGTGTTTGCTGTGACATTTCTTATCATCACAAACACACTGTAAAGATTTAGAGTTTTTACAGCAATACCTGAGTTTAAAGGGTTAAGTCAAGTTGAAATAGCTCTCTAATGTATTAATTGCAGGTCATTATTGAATAGTGATTACGTTACACACACACTGACTCAGGTCCCCTGTTAGATAGTAAATCACGACGCCTGTGTGTTTGCTGTGACATTTCTTATCATCACAAACCCACTGCAAAGATTTAGAGTTTTTACAGCAATAACTGAGTTTAAAGGGTTAAATCAAGCAGAAATATCTCTCTAATGTATTAATTGCAGGTCATTATTGAATAGTGATTACGTTACACACACACTGACTCAGGTCCCCTGTTAGATAGTAAATCACGACACCTGTGTTTTTGCTGTGACATTTCTTATCATCACAAACACACTGTAAAGATTTAGAGTTTTTACAGCAATAACTGAGTTTAAAGGGTTAAATCAAGCAGAAAGCTCTCTAATGTATTAATTGCAGGTCATTATTGAATAGTGATTACGTTACACACACACTGACTCAGGTCCCCTGTTAGATAGTAAATCACGACGCCTGTGTGTTTGCTGTGACATTTCTTATCATCACAAACACACTGCAAAGATTTAGAGGTTGTACAGCAATACCTGAGTTTAAAGGGTTAAATCAAGCAGGAATAGCTCTCTAATGTATTAATTGCAGGTCATTAGTGAATAGTGATTACGTTACACACACACTGACTCAGGTCCCCTGTTAGATAGTAAATCACGACGCCTGTGTGTTTGCTGTGACATTTCTTATCATCACAAACACACTGTAAAGATTTAGAGTTTTTACAGCAATACCTGAGTTTAAAGGGTTAAATCAAGCAGGAATAGCTCTCTAATGTATTAATTGCAGGTCATTATTGAATAGTGATTACGTTACACACACACTCACTCAGGTCCCCTGTTAGATAGTAAATCACGACGCCTGTGTGCTTGCTGTGACATTTCTTATCATCACAAACACACTGCAAAGATTTAGAGTTTTTACAGCAATACCTGAGTTTAAAGGGTTAAATCAAGCAGAAATAGCTCTCTAATGTATAAATTGGAGGTCATTATTGAATAGTGATTATGTTACACACACACCGACTCAGGTCCCCTGTTAGATAGTAAATCACGACACCTGTGTGTTTGCTGTGACATTTCTTATCATCACAAACACACTGCAAAGATTTAGAGTTTTAACAGCAATACCTGAGTTTAAAGGGTTAAATCAAGCAGAAATAGCTCTCTACTGTATTAATTCCAGGTCATTATTGAATAGTGAATATGTTACACACACACTGACTCAGGTCCCCTGTTAGATAGTAAATCACGACGCCTGTGTGTTTGCTGTGACATTTCTTATCATCACAAACACACTGCAAGGATTTAGAGTTTTTACAGCAATACCTGAGTTTAAAGGGTTAAATCAAGCAGGAATAGCTCTCTAATGTATTAAATGCAGGTCATTATTGAATAGTGAATATGTTACACACACACTGACTCAGGTCCCCTGTTAGATAGTAAATCACGACGCCTGTGTGTTTCTCTCCTCAACCCCCACAACCCCCCACTCACAATTTACATTTCAATAAGGGAAGACTTGAAAAACCAGTTTGTGAACCACAGGCCAATAGAGCTCAAACTACCAATGTGGCAGAACCCTTCTCAAATAAACTAGAGAAGATGCTGGGATTTGCCCTGCCAGATTAAACTAAATTACAGTTTTTACAATCGCTAGGCCACATTTCTCAATACTTTGGTCATTTTCAAAACTTGTTCTCCAAACCAACTTTCTGCTTCACAGCAGTTATTTCACATTCAAAATCCAAAAACTAACAAAACACTTCATTCATGTCTCAAATCAAGTGCCAATGATCCACAGTGTAGCTTGCACAGACTGAAGTTGTGATCACTGTGTGAAGAGTTTTGAAAAAGTGACCAACATTTGTTTGACAAATTTGAGAGTGCCAGAGACTTTGACTAAGGAGAATATTCTGAGCACAGTGTGTGATGTTATTGAGATCTTTTATGAAACTTTTTAGAGGTGACAAAAGTGAGAGTTCCAGAGTATCTAGCTGAAGAGAAGAGTCTGAGCACAGCGTGCGGTACTGTTGAGATCCCTTCTGAAACTTTAGAGGAGACACATATGAGCAATCCAGTCTCTCTAGCCAAGGAGACAAATCAGAGCATAGTATGTGATGTTGTTGAGATCTCTTATGAAACTTTAGTGGAGATAAACATGAGAGAATGTCATTTTTTGTCTCAGGATAAACATGTGAGAAGCAGGAGACTTAGCCTTATGTCTCAATTTGATTCACTTGATCTCATTTCTGTCTAGGAGAAAGATGTGAGTTGAGAAGGAGATCTCAGGTTTGATTTTCCTTTCCTCTAGGTTGGCCTTTGGTTCACAAACTGGGTTTTTAGGGCACTATAAAATCCGTTTTATTTTTTCCCAAATTCCGTTTTTTCCGTTTAAATTTTTGCAAATTCCGTTTTTTCCGTTTTAATTTTTGCAGATTCTTTTTTTCCGTTAAAATGTTTGGTAGTTCAGTTTTTTTTACCCTTTACTGTTATTTTGGTGAAAAAAGAGTGTGCTTTTAATGTTAATATAATACAAAATAAAACAAAAAATAGGAATGACCTTAAATATATCGAGGTAACAAACATCACATTTACTTTTTAGGACAAATATGATATTTAACATAACACTGCACTTCAAATACTTCAAATATTAATGGTTATTAGCTTTAAAATTTCCGGTAAAATAAATTATAATAGTTTATATAAGTTAAAATGAAAGTGCTCCATTAGCTTTTTCTTTCAAGTACTTTTTTTTAAAAGAACTAAAAAAATAAAAAAATCATAAGAATCATCTTTTACAGTACTCTTAAGTACTCTTAAGTAAAACATTTAAATTTGAAAATTAACATAAAAAAAAACACATTTCACCATGAAATCATGTAGTGAATTGTTCTGTGTGTTTAACAATCACCATTATGATATCCAGAGCTGTGAAAAATAAAAATACACGAAAACACAACACTGCCTGAAGTTTTTTTCCCCCAACTTCAAAGGCCCCTTTAAATGATTAAAACTAGATGCTTAATTTTAACTTTAAGGTTACTTATCATGTAAACTAGCCATATACAGCATGTTAAATGCATGTTTGGAACAGAGGGGAAAACGGTCGCATTTGCAGCAGATATGCATTGCTGCCTAATGTGCACATTATAAATCAATGCACGAGATGACAGGGGTCGAGCAGAACACCGGAAAATCTGACAGAATGGACAATATTTGTCTGTATGTGCAATACACGAGCGCGGCTCCCGCTCTCCATACGCAAAGCTTCTGCGCCGCCTGCGCGTGCAGTGTGAAACCGCCGTTTGCGTCGAGTTTCTTAACTTTTTCGCTGCCGAAAGCAGAGCCGTGGAGACCAACTTCGCTGTACTTTCATTGTTTTGACGGGCGAGCTGAAATGACGGGAGGGGTTGTGTCGCTTCCCCCGGTCTGCACTTTCCTCAGACATTCGTTCTTAACCCACACGACACAGAATTTCATTACAAATATGTAAAATTCCGGGGAAATCTGCGTTAACACCAGATTCCGCGTTAATATGCCAATTCCGCGATTCCGTGATCGCGGAAATTATAGGGCCCTAGGTTTTCAATTCTTCCCTTATTTATTATTATTAAAATGTAAATTGTGTGTGTGTGTGTGTGAGTGTGTGTGTGTGTGTGTGGGGGGGGGGGGGTTGTGTGGATCTACTGTGTTTGTAGACCCGGTTTACAGCTGTTAGTTCACCTACAAATGAAAATTAGCCCATGATTTACTCACCCTCAAGTCATCCCAAGTGTATATGACATTCTTTTTTTAAATGAATAAAATCTGAGTTATTTAAATTTATATTAAAAAAGTCCTGGCTCTTCCCAGCTTTAAAATGCCAGTGCCTTGTCGGTCCATAAAAGTGCATCTAACCATCATATAACTGATCCACACAGTAACTGATCCATAGACTAAAGTACTAGCTTTCGGTTTTCAGTGCCACACGAATCACATTGCGCTTAAAGGACAACTCCGGTGAGAAATGACCCTAGGGGTAATTAACAGATGGTTACCGAGTAGATCGTTCTCTGGGATGCGGTTTCATGAAAATCGAATTTAAAGAGTTTTATCTCTAAACACAGATTAGCTTATAATGTCTATGGGGCATGGAATAAGTGAAATTAAATCGCTAGTTAATACCACTAACAAGGCAGCATAATGAGGGTCCCTACATGCAAACCGAAGCATTGAGAACTTGTTAGAGTACAAACGGTTTAATAAGAAGGTACTTTATAAAGACAGTACATTACACGTTTACAGACTGCAGCCATCTTGGAAAACAGTCTCGACGACTCGAGCCACGAACGCTGTGCTAAGTGAGCTGGTCGATAGGAATTAAGTTTGTGAAATCTAATTACATGGACTTTTTTTTTCTTTTTTTTCTCTACTGCGTTCAGTGCTTTCTTCCGGAAACAACGGCTCATATGAGATTCAGTCACAGTTCATCACTTAGCACAGCGTTCGTCACTCAAATCTGTTTTTAGAGATAAAACTCTTTACACTTGATTTTCATGAAAAGCATCCCACAGAAAGATCTACTCTGTAACCATCTGTTAATTACCCCTATAGGGTCATTTCTCACCGGAGTTGTCCTTTAAAGAGTAACCCTTCTTTACCCATGAATATTTGACGTATGTGCACTGACAAACACTGAAGAGAGAAGATAGAGCTAAACAAAACTTAGCATCAGGGGTTACTCTTTTCATAATAACACTAAAACACAATTTCTTTCAATAAACATAGTTAGTTTAGTCTATAAAGTTTAAAATATGGACATTGTTCTTACACAAACGTGCCACTTTGCTTCAGAAGGCTCTTCATTACTCACGTGCTATATGCGTGAACACCTGAAGCACACACCCCGAAAGCTGTATCTATGACAGTCCACGAATGCTAAACTGAGCTCTCTTTCAGGACTTTTTACTCTTAAGTGGACAAATGAATACAAAATTAAAAAAAAATAGGAAGTATCCCAGTAAACAAGGTTGCTTATGTCATAGTTGGTTCAGTTAAGTGAACATACACTTTGAGAAAAAGTAACTTTAAAATTATTAACTTATAAAAATATATATATATATATATATATATATATATATATATATATATATATATATATATATATATATATATATATATATATATATATATATATATATATATATATATATATATATATATATATATATTTTTTTTTTTTTTTTTTTTTTTTTTTTTTTTACAGTGAGGACAGTGTTATATTACAACTACTGAGAGACCGTCCTGAAAAGCACTGTTTATTTCATGTGTATCATATCTTTTGTATTTATTTGTGCTTTCACTTGTAATGTGTTTGGGCTAGTGGTTTAGATGTGCTCTTGAAATTGGAATAGAGAATAGTGTGTGTGTTGAGTTTGCTGCTCAACCCCCCACCAGTAATTTACATTTCAATGCATGAAGACTCTCACAGGTGAGACACAGAAGCTCACTACTGTTACCTGTGTCCTAGACCAAATACACTGCCAAAAATAAATTGAAATTAAATGATGAAATTAAATTACAATCGCTAGAACACATTTCCCAATCTTTAGGAGAACTGAGTGAGGAGTTTATACATTTGTTAACCAACTTTCAGCTTCACAGCAGTTAATTTTACATTTACAAATCAACTCATTCTTACAGAGCACGGCACAGGTTTACATCAACACTAACATCAGGAACATTATACAATTAAAATGTCTTTACAAAATTAGAATGACACTCTCTACTGCTCATAATTCACTGCATACTTACAGTACAGTACAACATTATTCCTAAGTTTCCTCTTTTGAATGGATGGTAATGGACTAACACTTCTGTTGGTGTTCAGTTTCATAAAAGTTGCTTTGATAGTGTTTGATTTTTTTAGCAGGATAAATTGCATTACAATATTACTGTATACATGTTGTAAATTGCTGTCTCATTCAGTTTTGTATTATGTTATTGTTTTGTCCATAAGTTTAACACTTTGGAAAACAGCATGTAAGGATGTGCAAATTGGCCTGTAGAACAAAGATTTGATTGTGTTTGTGTCAAAGTGAGAAAAGATTTCAGGTAAATTGAAAGATGTTGCCATTGAATGCATTTGTGCTAAAGCAGGGTTGATCCACAGTTAAGCTGTGATATAAAAATTTCTTTTACAAAACATTTTTAATAATAAACACACTTTTTCAAAACTCTTCACACAGTGATCACAACTTCAGTCTGTGCAAGCTAAACTGTGGATCATTGGCACTTGATTTGAGACATGAATGAAGTGTTTTGTTAGTTTTTGTGGATTTTGAATGTGAAATAACTGATGTGAAGCAGAAAGTTGGTTTGGAGAACTGTGTGAAGGATTTTGAAAATGACCAAAGTATTGAGAAATGTGGCCTAGCGATTGTAAAAACTGTAATTTAGTTTAATCTGGCAGGGCAAATCCCAGCATCTTCTCTAGTTTATTTGAGAAGGGTTCTGCCACATTGGTAGTTTGAGCTCTATTGGCCTGTGGTTCACAAACTGGTTTTTCAAGTCTTCCCTTATTGAAATGTAAATTGTGAGTGGGGGGTTGTGGGGGTTGAGGAGAGAAACACACAGGCGTCGTGATTTACTATCTAACAGGGGACCTGAGTCAGTGTGTGTGTAACATATTCACTATTCAATAATGACCTGCATTTAATACATTAGAGAGCTATTCCTGCTTGATTTAACCCTTTAAACTCAGGTATTGCTGTAAAAACTCTAAATCCTTGCAGTGTGTTTGTGATGATAAGAAATGTCACAGCAAACACACAGGCGTCGTGATTTACTATCTAACAGGGGACCTGAGTCAGTGTGTGTGTAACATATTCACTATTCAATAATGACCGGCAATTAATACAGTAGAGAGCTATTTCTGCTTGATTTAACCCTTTAAACTCAGGTATTGCTGTAAAAACTCTAAATCCTTGCAGTGTGTTTGTGATGATAAGAAATGTCACAGCAAACACACAGGCGTCGTGATTTACTATCTAACAGGGGACCTGAGTCAGTGTGTGTGTAACATAATCACTATTCAATAATGACCTGGAATTAATACAGTAGAGAGCTATTTCTGCTTGATTTAACCCTTTAAACTCAGTTATTGCTGTAAAAACTCTAAATCTTTGCAGTGTGTTTGTGATGATAAGAAATGTCACAGCAAACACACAGGTGTCGTGATTTACTATCTAACAGGGGACCTGAGTCGGTGTGTGTGTAACATAATCACTATTCAATAATGACCTCCAATTAATACATTAGAGAGCTATTTCTGCTTGATTTAACCCTTTAAACTCAGGTATTGCTGTAAAAACTCTAAATCTTTACAGTGTGTTTGTGATGATAAGAAATGTCACAGCAAGCACACAGGCGTCGTGATTTACTATCTAACAGGGGACCTGAGTCAGTGTGTGTGTGTAACGTAATCACTATTCAATAATGACCTCCAATTAATACATTAGAGAGCTATTTCTGCTTGATTTAACCCTTTAAACTCAGGTATTGCTGTAAAAACTCTAAATCTTTGCAGTGTGTTTGTGATGATAAGAAATGTCACAGCAAACACACAGGCGTCGTGATTTACTATCTAACAGGGGACCTGAGTCAGTGTGTGTGTAACATAATCACTATTCACTAATGACCTGCAATTAATACATTAGAGAGCTTTCTGCTTGATTTAACCCTTTAAACTCAGTTATTGCTGTAAAAACTCTAAATCTTTGCAGTGTGTTTGTGATTATAAGAAATGTCACAGCAAACACACAGGCGTCGTGATTTACTATCTAACAGGGGACCTGAGTCAGTATGTGTGTAACGTAATCACTATTCAATAATGACCTGCAATTAATACAGTAGAGAGCTATTTCTGCTTGATTTAACCCTTTAAACTCAGGTATTGCTGTAAAAACTCTAAATCTTTGCAGTGTGTTTGTGATGATAAGAAATGTCACAGCAAACACACAGGCGTCGTGATTTACTATCTAACAGGGGACCTGAGTCAGTGTGTGTGTAACGTAAATCACTATTCAATAATGACCTGCAATTAATACATTAGAGAGCTATTTCTGCTTGATTTAACCCTTTAAACTCAGTTATTGCTGTAAAACCTCTAAATCTTTGCAGTGTGTTTGTGATGATAAGAAATGTCACAGCAAACACACAGGTGTCGTGATTTACTATCTAACAGGGGACCTGAGTCAGTGTGTGTGTAACATAATCACTATTCAATAATGACCTGCAATTAATACATTAGAGAGCTATTTCTGCTTGATCTAACCCTTTAAACTCAGTTATTGCTGTAAAAACTCAATCTTTACAGTGTGTTTATGATGATAAGAAATGTCACAGCAAACACACAGGTGTCGTGATTTACTATCTAACAGGGGACCTGAGTCAGTGTGTGTGTAACGTAATCACTATTCAATAATGACCTGCAATTAATACAGTAGAGCGCTATTTCTGCTTGATTTAACTCTTTAAACTCAGGTATTGCTGTAAAAACTCTAAATCTTTGCAGTGTGTTTATGATGATAAGAAATGTCACAGCAAACACACAGGCGTCGTGATTTACTATCTAACAGGGGACCTGAGTGAGTGTGTGTGTAACATAATCACTATTCAATAATGACCTGCAATTATTACATTAGAGAGCTATTCCTGCTTGATTTAACCCTTTAAACTCAGGTATTGCTGTAAAAACTCCAAATCTTTACAGTGTGTTTGTGATGATAAGAAATGTCACAGCAAACACACAGGCGTCGTGATTTACTATCTAACAGGGGACCTGAGTCAGTGTGTGTGTAACGTAATCACTATTCAATAATGACCTGCAATTAATACAGTAGAGCGCTATTTCTGCTTGATTTAACTCTTTAAACTCAGGTATTGCTGTAAAAACTCTAAATCTTTACAGTGTGTTTGTGATGATAAGAAATGTCACAGCAAACACACAGGCGTCGTGATTTACTATCTAACAGGGGACCTTATAACCCTAAAGAACAATTTCTGCTTGTCCAGTCCTTGATTTATTTTATTTTTGTAAATGGTGCAAGAAATCAAATCTCACTCTTAAAATCTCAAGAACAAAGTATTTCGGGGGGATTTTAGAGAGCAGAAACTATATTTGAATAGGCAGCTAATACAATCGGGCACAAATGTAAATGCATTGGTGTACCTGACAATAATCTTAAATGAGAGATGTGGACTGATCATATACTGTAATTATGAAGACACAACAGAGAATGAATTTCTTAAAGAAATGACTTTTCTGTAATGTATTAGGTGTTATGTCTAAGGTATATTGTGTGTGTGTGCCTATTGTGATACCAGATGCCTGTGTAAACAAGTTAACTTATTTTAATGTGTTGACTAACATACTAAAGCACAAGAAGGCTTGTGGACTAAGTAAGTGTAGTGTGTTACTTGATGTTACATCTTGTAACTTTATTGCGACTGTGTAATAAATATATTTAAAAATAAGTTTCAAAATAAATGGCATTAAAATATATTTTAGGTTACAAATAAATACTTCTCAGTACATTCAAAAGAACATAGTTATTATAAAAAGACATATTATTACTTGAGACATTATACAGTCTGTACGAAGCTTAACTGCATTTATAATCATTTAAAAAACAATGTTATTTATTTGTAAAGACATGTAATGGTGGAGATGGCATATATATATATAATGAAGACAGACTTGACTGCCAGCTCACTTCACATTCACACACACACTAGTCTATGGAGGTCCCCTGTTGGATAGGTAGACATCGGTCACACACACAGCTCCATTAGAGTCTATGGAGGTCCCCTGTTGGATAGGTAGACATCATTCAGGTCCCCTCTTGGCATGTTTTTAAAAAAATAAAAAAATGCTTATTTGAAGTTATATTATGAATAAGGACCTTAAAAGAAAATTTTGTATGTAATTTTTGTTTCTTCAAAATGACTTGAAACACAGGTCCCCTCTTGGATAGTGTAGAGTGATAGTCCCCTCTTGGTAATATAGACGTGTATGTGTGTGTGTGTGTGTGTGTGAACGCAGTATGTTTGCAGCCACTGAGCCTATAATAGTCATAGATTGAGCCTATGTGACGTGCTTGTGCATGATTTGGCAATAGGGGACAGCCATATGCTGGTAAAAATCGGGCCGACTCCCCAAACTTTTTAAACATGTTTAAAAATTATCGTAAGGTCGGGAGGTGCTCTTAACGTGCTCGGCTCGTCTCGTATTTCCTCTCACACAGTGCGAGCCGCGACCATACAAGCATCCACGATGTCCACGCGATTTCTCCCGAGAAAAAAAAATCGTCTGCGAGTTCGTACGACAGCAAAAATCGCACCGTGTACGCCCGCCTTAACTCAGTCACAGTAATCAAGTTGGTGGCTTTGGGAATGGCCTCATAGGGCAGCGAAGCATTCTGGGAATTGTAGTCTTTCATCCCCATGAGACAAAAATACATTTTCTGTCTTTTCTCAGTCTAGAAGGCACCAAATTAAAAAATAATTTCACATTTCTACTACATTGAGGACCCAGTTTAAATACAGATTCATCTTCCCAGCGCTGAAGTACTCCTTTAACGATGTGTTGCCTGTCTGCACGCGTCCGTCACTCAGATCACTTCACGCGCAGTAGCGCAATATACAGACACTCCCTCAACCGCCACAGTCAGATTTTAACCACATTAAAGAGAGCTTATTAATAACGAAAACTAATATTTATTTTTGCTAATTATTATTTTATTTCAGTTAGTTTTTTAGAAAGAGTAGTTAGTTTCGTTTAGTTTTAGTTTTTTATTTATTCCGATTTTTTAATTTTATTTCAGTTTACGAAAATGTTTTTTGACCAATAGTTTTAGTCTTAGTTTCAGTTTTCGTTTACGAAAATAACCTTGAGACCAACCACTGCAAGGCGACACCCTGGATACCGACCACCATTTCCAACCGATGTAACGCACAGGGCTGGACTGGTAATCTGGCATACCGGGCATTTGCCCGGTGGGCCGACGCACTTTGGGGCCAGTATGTGTTTTTTTTTTTTTTTTTTTTTGTACCACTGACAACATGCAGCGACAGCGGCCCATTGGTTTGTCTTCTGAATTGACAAGCCGAAGCGCGAGAGACCTCCCCTCCATATTAGGCGCTTTTTTTCTATTTATTTTTTTATTATTTTAGCGCATGGAAGTGCAAAAGGCGAATATCCGCACAACGCAGCGCTGCTGACGAACGCTGCGTTTAAATACCGCTCTATGAATGGCACTTTGACTTATTTTGTTTTATACAATTGTGTGATATGGAAACATTACAGTTCTGTGTTGAATCAGCTGAAAACAGCCGCGAGCGTGTTGCCTATTCATGACGAGGTAAAGTGGAAAACGGCAATACACACAAACGTTTCACTTTATTAGCAGAACCACAACTTACTCTGCAGCTACTAACATAGATTAATATTGCAGAATATAAATAACTTTTATAGAGGCTGTTTTCGTATTTTCTACAGGTGTTTAATTTTTTTTTTACTTACAAATATAATAGTTTATTATATATGTTTTATATAGGTTAGTTTTGGAAACCATATAGCCATATAATGAGGAGCCAGGTTTTTACAGTCTATGTTTTTTACCCTGTGACTACCATGATCTTGCATTTAAATGAAACTGGCCTACAGGTAAACTATAGTCTATAAAACAGCTTTAAGTCTGGATCCCATGAATTAAGGACAAAGCTTTTTTTTCCTCTTTAAAAGTTATATTAACCTTTTTTAATAGATTTAATGAAATTTAATAGCCTGATGAAAGATAGATATCAGTGTCTTACTTAAATGATGTGTTATAACTCTTGAAAAATATGATTGTTCAACCCAAAAATGTGATCATTTACTCACCCTAATGTCATTCCAAACCAAAATGAATTTATTTCTGTGTAGCATAAAATAAAATAATTTGAGTCAGTTTTTTTGTTCATACAATATTCAAATGGTAGCCTAACCAAAATGGCTTGGTTGCCAACATTCTTCAAAACATCTTTTGTGTTTCCCAGAAGTCATACAGGTTTGGAATGACACGAGAGTGATTAAATGATCACAACATTTAAAAGCAGTAAATTTACTTTACTGCATCCTCAAAATCATCAGTGCTTTACTGCCAAGGGCATTTCTGTGTGACAAAAAAAGCAATATTAAGTTTATCTGCATTTGCTGCAAATGCGATAATATCTATCATTATTTGTCCTTGTCCTAGTTTTATTAATATACGCCAATTTAAGGCCCCAGTTCAAACTTTCTTAAAAGTTGAAAGTTTCAAACTTCCTTAAAAAGACGAGTTGGGATGACATCAAATAACTGGATGAAAACAAGTTAGTGAATCGGTTAGTGAACAGATCGAGGGGGGCTTATATATTGCTGGATTAAAGGAAGCCTTGATCGCCAAAACTTTTTTTACGTTTCCCAAGATGAAACAAAAGAAGGAGCTGGTAAGGGCTTTAGCACTGGATCAATTGTCTTAAACAGAATTCTCGCCCGATTTGCATTTTCAGTTGATGAGTTTTGAGAGGAATTTAGATTTTGCCTCTTTCCCTGATTTTTGGTAACTGGTTACGCATGTACTTAAACATTAAGATACTTGGAGTTTATCCCTTTTCCTCTTCCGCTCTGCCTTACAACACTCTTGTCAAAGAGAGCGAGTAAAATCATTTAGCCAAGGCTGAGCGGGGCCTTTCCCTCAGCTTTCCTGGGCTTAACGGGAGCAACAGAGTCTACAGAAATGGAGCAGGATTCAGTAAAAACCTGTTTAATTCGTCGAAGAGATTGATTGGTCATTTATAAAACACTACATAAATAAACATGGGTTGTCTTAGCAGAAATGACTTTTAAAACAAAGCAAAAGTGTCTGTGATGAGTTGATGTCTTGGATCTCTCGTGTTCTTGCTCAGACGTGGGCCGGCTCTGATCTCTGGTGTGGCGGCTCGAGTTCTGGCAGGTCGAGGTCAGACTTCAGGCTTCGGCTCAAGTCTCCAGCTCAAGCCCTTCACCAAGGACAGCAAGTGTTATTTCCTATCCAATACAAAGATTAGATGAACATGTCAACTCATGAAGGTTTTTTAGAGCTGATTTACAACAGAACCGAATTCTTGCGATTGAATCAATGATTGTGTTATTTTCCTGTTTATTACTGTGAAGCCGCTCTGAAACAATCTGTATTGTATAAAGCGCTGTATAAATTAAACTGCACTACAAATAATCCAGAATTGAAGATAAATGATAATAATCCTACTCTGTCTGTTACACTTCCTCACACCTGAAATCACTGATCGAGTAAATCTCCTGATCTTCTCCTGAACTTCTCCAGATCATTTCTAATCCATTCATGTTGTAACATCTGCTCTAACGTCGGCCGTTTCGTTGGATCCCTGGCTAGGCACTGTCTAATCAGATCACTGCATTCTGTGCAAATTTTATTAAGGAGAAAGCTGGTTAGTCATGACCATGTGACACGAATGTTGGCATCTATGAAAACAGCATCTGATGGACAATAAACTCAACGTATTTAAACATGAAAAATCTTACATACTTCACCTTTACCTGTTTCTGTTCAGAGATTTTTTTTGCTTTATGTGTGTGTTTATCAATGTTGTCAATATTTTTCACTTACCTTTGGATAAGTTGGAGTTCTGAAATGTAACTTTGGCTTGTGTGATGTCCGTTCTGTTGCCAAAGGGAGAACGTGCGTTCACCATCTCGAACAACAACACTCCTAGAGCCCAGACATTTGTTGGGACGGCGTGGAATCGAGATTCTGTGAAGACTTCAGGTGGGCAGTAAGCCTGTATTCCTGTAAGCAACACATTTGCACATTGTTGAGCAATTTTTTTCAAAGTGTCAAATAATCAGAAAGTCACTACATCCAGGTTTCCAGACTCCAAAAATACTCACCACGGTATATTTTTCTCTCGTAGCCATCAGCACTAAGTAGCTGACCGCAGCCGAAGTCTATCAGCTTGAGCTCTAACGTGTTTGTCTTCACCAGGAAATTCTGTGCATGAACGTCATTATGAAAGACGCCATGCTCGATGCAGTGTTGTACTGCCAGCACAGCCTGTCGCATGAGGACCCGTGCTGTAGGTTCATCCAGTTGAGGATCCCGAATGATGAAGTCCAGCAAGCTCTCGCAGGGTTCAGGGAACTCCATTATGAGACTGAATGTCCGAGGATGTTCAAACCAGTCGTATAATTGTATGACGTAGGGGCTTATGGGTTCTTTCCTCATCATAAGTAGCAGCGCCACTTCTGTAACGAGAGGTTCGGGATGGCCAGGCTAGAGGAAAGTAGAAGACAGAAGGTTAGCTGGGTAAAAATCGGAAGAAAACTTTTCTTTGATCTTTATAGATACGATCATCAGAGCCTTTCCAGGTTTATTGATCTATTACATTTACACCTAATGCTTCCTCCAGGTGTATTGACTACAGTAATCAGCACTTAAACAACAAATACTCAATCAACTTTAGACCAACTTACAATATCAAGATAACAATTATTGTCAATTTTGCGCATCTGCTTGATGGCAACCTGCAAAAAAAAAAAAAAAGTGTTCAGTAACAGTGTTCAACCACCTGACTTTGGACATAACATTTATGATTTGAGCATCTAAGTATTAACCCATCTGAATAAATATGTTTTGATGCAAGATTGCTTTACCTTTTTGCCATCAAATTTCCGAGTTCCCTTGAACACTCTTCCAAATCCTCCGGATCCAATCATCTCACCCACGTGATAGAGAGTCTCAAAGGAGTCTGAAAAACAAAATATGAGAAATATATGAGTTTGCTACATCCTTTGTTTTATATGAAAAAATTCAGTTCAAACAAGACGATAACACTGTTTAGAAGAATGTTGGAGAAATAATGTCTGCAGACTGACCATTATTTGGTTTGACTCCAGCGTGATCGGGATCAGGTGATGATGGACCAGGATCAGGCTCTGGCTCCAGATCCGCTGGAGGAACAAAAGTCTCCACAACATCCACAGCACTGAGACAACAGCAAAGGAGCGAACGCTTCATAGCCTTCCACGCGTTCCTGAGGAAAGGACCAACTCCTTTCCTCTTCTTACATACTGAAGGTTTTTCTGACATGAAGAAAACAAAACTGAATTACTACAAACATCTCTGGCGTCAAATTAGGCAATCATGAAATTAAATAGACTTACATTTTACTGTTAAAATGGTTACCAGTAAAGTTTAATTAATTGTACCTGTACCCTTTACACCGCCCAGCTTTATTTGAGTCTCACCTGTTGAGCTCTTTACTGGTGAAGCCTCCGTAAGGCCATGTGAAGTCTCCGCTGGCTCGACGGGAACTTGACCTGGCAGCGGAGGGCACGTCCACTCTTCCAGGCTGTCGGACCTGGACAAAGAACAGTCGCTGCAACTGCCCTGTTCGTTTCGGCTGTCTGATCTATCGCCACTCCACCTCCAGTCGACGATGTACGAGCCTCTGCTGCTGAGGCTAAACGTCTCTCTACAGAACCGCCGCACTATAATGTCCTCAGAGAGGGACAAAGATGATGTGGACATGATGCCTGGTGAAGACATTTTTAATAATATTAATAATCAATGTCAGTAGTCACATCAAATTGTAACATCATTTTTTTTCAACTTTCTATTTTCAATGACACATTATATGTTAACTGAGCCATAACTTCATTAATAAAAGCCTTTTCTGACCTCTGCGAAAGCGTTTGGATGGAGTGGACGGGTGTCCATCATCTTGGCTCCGCCGGCTGCCGCTCTGCCACTCCCTCCTCCTGTCAGTCGGACCTGCGGACACAGAAAACTCAGAAGACAGAGCTGCTAAATGTGAAGGAAGCTCCAGGATCGGTGTGTGGGTCGGGTCTGGCAGCGGATCCTGATCACGGTCATCAGAACCGGGTCTCCAAACCTCCTGACCAGCCGTCTGAGAGAAGGAGGCTCTCCTGGATCTGGAGCGGCCTGAGGCTGGAATATTTCATCACATAGTAAGTTAACTTAGTCATGTTTTAATAATGATCAATATCAATGTCATTGGTCAATTAAAAGTTGATTTCAGGAATCAAATACATGTGATCACTTTGCTGGCAAAATTGGGGGATCAAATGAGTTACCTCACACTATTTTCTTCACAATAATTTAGTCAATCATTGTACAACATCATAACATAAAATCCCATAAACAAATGAAAAACTAAAGCCCTCACCTCCTTCTTCAGCCATCATATGAGCCATCGACATCCTCCTCCAATCTGCAATAAAAACAATACAAAACACACAACAAAATACAATACAACACAATAAACTCTCCTCAGAAATACTCCTCTCAGAAAAGAAAAACAAAAAATAAACAAAACTCGAGAAAAGTTTAAAATAAGAAAAGAACAAGAAGACAAAAGTATCCTTCGAAATAATAAGAACTAACGTTACTCAAAACTCAGAAATATAACTGTGTAAAAAAGTTAAAGGATATATGCTCCGATGTTTTTCCAGAATAAAAGTCTCGTCTCAGGAATCTCAGCTTCAAAATCTCAAGATCGCACAGAAAATATTCTGCAAATGTTTGTGAATTCGCCTCGTCTCTCTCAGCAACAGATCGCGATCGGTGCGCCTGTAGATGAGTCAGAATTCATAACACGCGTCGCCATAGCAACTAAAACTACAATCACTATATGAGCAGAGCGCGTGACCGCGCATCGACCTGAACACATTTATTGAATAGTTAACAACTTAATTTCGACGATTTATTTAATAAAAAGTTTGAACCTGTTTAATGACTCAGTTCAAAGCTTTGATTCAGTGATTCCTCTGCATCATCATAACTCAGAAATGCTAGATGTCTCTGCATGCATCAAAATGTTTTGGTAAATAATTTATTTATGTTTTACTATATATTGCTATATTATTGCATATTAATACAATGGTTATATAATGTTTCCTTTTTAGTTATTATTTTAACTTATTATAAGAAGAATTATCTTATTATTTAAGTTCTTATATTTATTAATATTTAAAGGGTTAGTTCACCCAAAAATGAAATTGATTGTTAATGACTCACCGTAATGTCGTTCCACACCCGTAAGACCTCCGTTCATCTTCAGAACACAGTTTAAAGCTACACTGTGTAACTTTTTTAGTTTATTCTTAGCTAAAAAAAAACTTAGTTATTTCAAAAATATGTCCTCATCAAGGGCGTTTTTAGGATTTTCATTTTAGGGGGGCTTAGCCCCCATTGAGGGTAGCCTATGGAGAAACAATTCACACTTTAGTTTGGGGTCCAAATTGTGCTATTAACTAGCTTACAAACATGCATACCCATAGGATATTGGCTGTTAATTATTACGTATAAAACTAATATTAATACCTTATTGCATGGCCATTTTGTAGCATACATGCATTAATCATACCCAATAATGTTGGCAGGTTTATATTCACAGAGATCCCAAATTTTAGGGGGGTTCAGGGGCATGGTCCCCCAAGAAAATTTGAAGTCTATGATCTACATATGTGCATTTTAAGATGTTCTGAAGGCCAAACAATTCGATAACAATAGCTTGAAAACCATTTCACTGGGCAGTAGATTATTTGTCTTTCTCTGTTTTTATCTTGCCCTGACTCTTCCCCTCACAACGCTGAGCTTTGACTGATATAGGCTAGACTAGTTTTTCCATTTTCGTCAGCGAAGAAAGTAAAAATATGGTTTAGGCCTACATATTAACATACATTTATATGTTTTATGAATAATTTTCTTAGACATGTTAATGTACTGTTTATTAAAGTTTAAGTTTATTAAATTAATTCACTATATAAACTGATTCATTACTAATATGCCCAATACTAAAAAAAACTGAGATTTTTTTTAATTTACTGAGGGTTACAAATGGAATTATATTAATTTACAATATATACGCATTCATTATCAATATGCCTAATCTGTTGAAAATGGCTTTGTTAATATTTCTTGTTCGTTAATTAGGCCTAGGCATATTTTCATCTCAGAATAACGAAATTAGACAAATGATTATTCATTTGCCTGAATATTTTTGTCTATTGTTTAACATTTCTAACTTAAAGCAGCAGCTGTCAAACATAAATGTTTATTTCAACTGCTTACATTTCTCCCGCTTTCGTTGTCGAGTTGCGCTCCTAAAAATCGCGCTCATGGCCTCAGCAGTTTCTGTTTGAACATAAAGCCCGCCTACTCTGATTTGATTGGTTTTCTGAAATATTTTGACATTGAGGAGCGGTAACAGACCAATGAGGCTCAGATACACACACATACACACACACACACACACACACACACACACACACTTCTGCTTCTGACGTGCGCTCTGCTCGGCGCCGCTGCGGCAGCGAATTAAAGAACTCAACACACAGACAGACTAAAAGACGGGACGAAGCCTAAGCCTGCCACCAGTTTCATATATTTTAAAGGTTAATCACATATTTTTTAGGGGGGCTGAGGCATAAGTCTGAAGGCTGAAGCCCCCCTAAAAAGGGCCTAGCGACGCCTATGGTCCTCATTAATGTATTTTTACTTCTTTCAAGTAATAAAGTATTCTCGTAAGTTTATAATATGCCATTGAAAATACATACGGGTGAGGGGTTCGAATGCTGGTCGCCATGTTGCCCCTCCATCTTGAAAGTACATTAGCCAAAGAGGGACATACGGTCCGTAAATTCAAGCTTCGCTTTTCGCGTTTTAACACTCGATGGCACTCATGGACGAGGTCGAACTGGAAGCCATGCTAATCTTGGACTAAATTGGCCACCGTAGGAGTTAAAACGAAATCGGAATTGAGAGGAACAGAAACTAATAGTCACTGGCTTGTCATATACCTTTACACCGCTAGATGGGGGAAAATATCACACAGTGTAGCTTTAAGATATTTTATATTAGTCCGAGAGCGTATCCAACTATATTCACACTATACTGTGCATGTCCAGAAAGGTAATAAAAAATACATCACCAGAGGAGTTTAAACGGGTCATATACAGATTCAAGTCGAATTTCATTTCTAAGCACATTCAAAAGCAACAGAGTTACACCAAAGTGCTGTACAGTAAGACAATGTGCATATAAATAGAAAACATAAAAAGAAACAAGGCAGATACAAAATATAAATGCATTAGACCCGATACAGGAAACCAGTGTAAAGTCGCTAAAATCTCTCTTTTGTGCCGGTAAGAAGTCTCACTACAGCATTTTGGATCATTTGCAGGCGAGAGATTGTAGGAGAGGCAGGCCACAGCACAGAGAATTACAGTAGTCCAGACGTGATGTTATGAAGGCGTGGATTATGGTCTCTAAATATGTTGGTTTTAATTTTGCAATTGATCTCAAATGAAAGAAACTGCCCTTTACCACTGAACTGATTTGTTTATCAAAGTTTAGCGACGAATCAAATGTAACCCCGAGATTCCTTACATTAGCTTGAACACTGGCGGAGAGAGAACCTAAATTAAAAGGAGATGAAGATCTGGATGGGCCTAAAATCTAAATTTTGTTTTTGCTTTCATTTAATTGCAAAAAATTATTAGCCATCCAACATTTGATCACACAGTACGTCCAAGGGATAAGAACCGTCAGTTTTTGCCGGTAGATAAAACTGTGTCCTCAGCATTGCAGTGGTAGGACATCCTATGTTTCTTAAAAATGGCACCCAATGGCAGCATATAAATTAAAAAGAGAAGCGGCCCTAAAATGGACCCTTGGGGCACACCACATAATAGAGGAACTGATGAAGAAGAAGACTTGTAGCCTAGAAATCTAGACGCACCCTAGCGGCAGCAAATCTAATCTGCCCGTGAGTGTCGTCTAGCAACTCTCAATACAGTTCTGAGCTGTAAACGCCAAACTCTTGCCGGGCCAATCACATCGTGTATAGAGTCGGTGGGCGGGGCCATAATGACGACGGCCGAGTTGCGTTTGCGTGCTTCTAGTAAACACAGAAACTGGCGAACGGCGGCGGTCTTTCGAATCAGCTTTGACCGCGACTCTGGAAGACTTGGAGTTCAGCTTTTCTCTGAGAAAAGAACAAAGAACGGCACTGAAGTCATTCTTAAAAAGGGAAGATGTGTTCAGAGTTATGCCGACCGGATACGGTGAATGTTTAATCTGTCAGCGAGCTCGGTTTCACCTTCGTTGCTCTGGTTGGTTGTAGCGCTATCCTATCGCGTGCAGAGGGAGTTTGAAAGACGACCGTTTATCCCACCCCTCAGATTGAGCCGTCAATGGTGAGTTTCCAGACCAAACATCTTGATGTGGGTCTGGCTTGTCAGGCTAGAAGACTTGCCCATGCTCACTGAGAAAGGTCTTTGAGATAAGAGACCAAAGGTTATTATAGTTTTGCTTTTTGAAATTAGTTTTTATTTTATTATCGTTTTCAATTTTGCTACAAATTTCAGTTTAGTTTTAGTTAGTTTTACAAATGTTTTTGCTAGTTTTAGTTTAGTTTTTATTTTGCAAATACATTTCTATTTAGTTTTTATTTATTTAGTTTCAGTTTTAGTTTTAGTAATTATAGTTTAGCAGAGTTACCATAATGAAGTGTAGAGACCAAATCAAGGTTTTTAATTTCAGCAAAGTTTAATGTTTGCACAGATTAGAGTTTAATCTTACTAAACATCCTTAAGTGAAATCACTTGATAAACGAGCATTATTGTTTAAACCCAGGACGGTCTTACAAAACATTCATAAAGTTGGGTCTTCACCTTTGAGCAAAAAAGCTTGAGTCAAACTATGACCTATACAAACAACGATCTGGAGATTAAAAATGAAATAAATTATATTTTGATATTAAAACATTATACATAGATCCTCTGAGTATTAGCCTATCTTAAAGAACATAATAAATGCAAAGTAAAATATAAAAGTAAAAATTATAAATTCCAGACAAACTCATTCATAACAAAGATGAAATATTGTTAAACAATAAAAAGCTTATTTTAATTTCTTCAGTAGTACAATGTAGGCTAGCAGTGTAAGACCACAGCTAAAGTCATCTGAATACAGATGTGTGTGTGTGTGTGTGTGTGTGTGTGTGTGTGTGTGTGTGTGTGTGTGTGTGTGTGTGTGTGTGTGTGTGTGTGTGTGTGTGTGTGTGTGTGTGTGTGTGTGTGTGTGTGTGTGTGTGTGTGTGTGTGTGTGTGTGTGTGTGTGTGTGTGTGTGTGTGTGTGTGTGTTGTGCTATAATTGTAAAGGGGGCCAATGTCCTCACTTATCTAGTAAAATATTATGATAACTGACTAATAAGGACATTTGACTGGTCCACTAGTTAAAAAGGCTTATAAATCGGCCAAAACATGTTTTTATTTGAATCTATTGTTTTGCACGTTCTTGGGATGGGTAGGTTTAGGGATAGGGGATATAAAATATCATTAACCTGATATAAAATCAATGGAAGTCTATGCAATGTCCTCACTTATATATTAAATAAATAGATAAATAAATATTAGATAAAACTGAATTTTTAATTATTGGACAGAAAAGCTCCACAAGTAGTAACCGAGAATACTGTCTAACACTTGATGACTGCTCTGTCAAGCCCTCGTCGTCAGTGAGGAACCTGGGTGTGCTCTTTGATACCAATCTTTCATTTGAAAGCCACGTTTCTAGCATCTGTAAAACCGCATTCTATCATCTTAAAAATATATCTAAATTACGGCACATGCTTTCAATGCAAAATGCTGAACAGTTAGTACATGCGTTCATGAGCTCAAGGCTCGATTATTGTAATGCTCTACTGGGTGGTTGCCCTGCTCGCTTAATAAACAAACTCCAGCTGGTCCAAAATGCAGCAGCTCGAGTTCTTACTAGAACCAGGAAGTATGATCATATTAGTCCAGTTCTGTCAACACTGCACTGGCTCCCTATTAAACATCGCATACATTTTAAAATCTTGCTTATTACTTACAAAGCACTAAATAGTTTAGCCCCCCGGTACTTAAGCGAGCTTTTAACACATTATACTCCATCACGTCTATTGCGGTCTCAAAACTCTGGCCAGTTGATAATACCTAGAATATCTAAATCAACTGCAGGCGGTCGATCATTTTCCTATTTAGCTCCTAAACTCTGGAATAGTCTTCCTAGCATTGTTCGGGAAGCAGACACACTCTGTCAGTTTAAATCTAGACTAAAAACACATCTCTTTACTATGGCATACACATAGAACATTTTTAACTTTCATTATTCAAATCAATTGACTGATTGTTAGGCTGCATTAACTAGGTCAGCCGGAACCGGGAACACTTCCCATAACACCTGATGTACTCGTTACATCATAAAAAGAGTGACATCTACGCTAATGTTAGTCTCTCTGTTTATCCCGAGGTTTATCCCGGATCTGGGCCGTGTCCGGATCGGATGGTGGACCTGCCTGGACATGACCAGCTCATCCTGGAGTGTCTGCTGAGCCGTGTCAATTGCTGTCTCCTCTGAATTTGCCTCACTGGCACGACATGCTCAAAACCCGTCTTCAGCGCAATAATTCCGATCTTTCATGTATTCATACTCTTGTGTAATCGACGCCCCATCCCATCATTTATTTCCAAATAAATCTGTCTCTTCCGTGATACCCTGAAATTTTGAATATTCCAATCTAATATGATTTCTGACCTGTAAGGTTGCCAGAATAATAATCTTACACGGTGTGTTAATAGGCCAGAGGAGAACTGGCACCCCGACTGAGTCTGGTTTCTCCCAAGGTTTATTTTTCTCCATCATGCCCTGATGGAGTTTTGGTTCCTTGCCACTGTCGCCTTTGGCTTGGCTTGCTCAGTTGGGGACACTAAAAATATGATTAAAGTTATTCAACTTATTATACAAATAAAAAGTATTAATTAGGTCTTATTTAATTCTATAAACTATAATACTGATCTGCCAACATTGTTGCTATATGATAAATTAAACTAAGCTGATAACATCACTGTTTTCTCCAGAACGACTGTACAGCCATATCTAGTTTTGTCACAATATTATCCTGTTTGACACTGTGAAGCTGCTTTGACACAATCGTGATTGTAAAAGCGCTATATAAATAAAGTTGATTGATTGATTGATAGTGAAACAAACGTGTGTGTGTCCTGGTATTCCCTACTTTGTGGGGAAATGTCTCCACACGGATTATGTAACAACAATGACTTATGAGTTTAATGTCTCGGGGAATAATTAACTCAAAAGGGATTTAATATTCAATATTCATGAATTTATGAATATGATTTGCCAGTTGTTCATTACGTATTAAAATTTTCCGATAGGGAAAATTGTTTAATTAAATACAAGTAACCCTTTACGGAATTGCTTGAAATTATCCTACTAAGTTTGTCCTGCAAATTAGTTATAGACTTTTCAAATCAATTCTCAATAAGGGATTACTGGTTTACGAGCGCATAAGAAACATTAACTTTACTGATCAGGACAAGTTCAATATTTCAAATGGTCATACAGTTTACTTTACTAACATAGTAGCATAAGCAGTTAGGTAACATTAGATCACAAGTTTCATTGACTTTGTGTATGTGGCAGAATAACAGATTCAACTCATTAAATGTCTTTTGAAGGTTTAATAAACACAGACTAAAAATAACACTACAATTCTCCACAGAAAATACACACTAAATATGCATCAAGATAGTAGAAATATAGATATTAACGAAAGAATACATAAAAGAGAATAATGACTAGACTGAAGTTAGAGAGAGATAAAAGAGAGAGAGAGAGAGAGAGAGACAAAGAGAGGGAGAGAGAGAGAGAGACAAAGAGAGTGGGGGAGGGTAAGAAACAGCTTTCCTTCAGTTCATCACATACGACCTTCACGGAGTTAACTTGTCCCAATGGGGAAATACACACCCTCTTTACAGCAGTTTGACTTTTATAAGAAGAAGAATACTTGCATTCTTTTTGGTTTCGTTTTGGCTTCTCGCTTGTGTGTGTGTATTTCTGCGTGTTCGGTGGCTTTCTCCGAGGTCGGGAGGGAGCAGCTGGTTGCTTTTAGGGATGCTCCGTGTCCTCCTTCTGAAGAATGCCCTTGGGGCTAGTAAGTTGATGACTCAGTAGGGAAGCGAGGAGAACAGGATTGTTGAAGATCGGATTGCAGAAGAGAAGATTTTTGGAAGGGCTGAGGCCTGCTTGGAGGGCCTGCATTGGTGGCATGGCTTAAGTGCCAGCCCCCCCGTGGGTGTTGGCTCCCACAGGGAGAGAGTTGGAGAAGTAAGAGCAGGAGATTTTCGGAGAAGAGAAGAGAGAGAGAAGATTGTCTTCACTGGTCTTTTAAGGTCTGGAAATAGTCCCACCCTCCAGGGTTAGACTTAACCAATGAGATTGTTGGGATTTCCAGGCGGGCAATTCCTCAGCAGATTTATGGCTCTTTGTTTGAAAGTTCGACTCAGTGGGTCTGAGTCTTCATACTATAATTAATGCAACAAACACACACTGCATTTTCTGAATAAGTGATATACATGGAAGTGTAAGTCGTGAAGTGAGCATTAATTTGATAGGAGACATGACATATATGAGGTTATCTGAACTAGTAATTTGTTAAGACAAAGATAAAAAGATGCAAAATACCATACAGAATAAACATTTTACAAGACAGTTATGTGTTTACATATAATGTCCTGGGGTGCATGTTCATTTATAGATGGTTTGTCTATAATTTGAGGCAAAAGCTCTGTGTCTTAAACTCTTTGTGTATAAGACTTCATGTGGCCGAATTCTTTTGGGTCGTAAAACTTCTTATCAGCTGGTTTCCAGGGAAACAGAGAATCTTTCTCTGTTGTGTTGGGGGAAGGTCTGTTCCAAAGCACAACGCATTCAAAACATATTTGTTGAATGTAACTGGCGATTGTGTGTTTGATTCGCCTGAGTCGCTACAATTATAATAATATTAGTAGTAAATGATTATGATAACACCTTTGAGCCTGTCAATATTATGCACATGAAATCTCAAACGCACAGTAGGCTAGTACTTGCTACTATAGTTGCTGACTTTTGCGCCAGCGTCTCTCGTCGCGTAAGAAACGGCATTCTAAAACAGTGAGCTTAAGTTAAAAGAAGTTCAACGTGCATCTCATTACCTTGTGTTATTTCCCATTGCCACGGACGCATTGATTCTTTGTGAACTGCCGTTTAAAGGGTTACTTCAGCGATTAGCATATGGCTTTGTATCAGTAGAAACCCTGGAGTATATTCAAATGATTGTGCTTTCCCCCCTCATATCCCCCTGAGACAAGAGATTTATCCATTTTATTTCTGGAAAAATTCCTCCTATGATGCAAATTGACGATATTTGCATCATAGGAGGAACATTTGGCCAAAGGCTAAAGACTACAGCCAGCAGAGGGAGCCATTTCCGCATGTTTTAAATTTGCGCATGGGGGATGGAGATCACACTCACAGCTCAGCTCAGCTACAGGCACTCATTTAAACGGAGCTATGGTGAGCAATGTAAGTCTTCTAACTTCTCAAATTAATTTCTATGAAAGTTAAGCTTGCAAAGGCATGAACTGAAACGCGTGCCAGACTGAAGTCGCGTTGTGAATGTATGCCGCGAGTGTAGTCGCGATTACCTCAGCTCTCGTCACAAGAGCTCATTCAGTTTATTTATCTCACTCCTGCAGTTAGTGCTCAGTGCTGTGATACTCACGCGGTGACTCACTCATTATATTGAACAGACACGTTCAGTTATACTTATATATATATATATATAAGTATATGTAATATTGCTGTAATATTGCTATATATGTAATATTGCTGGATTAATGGAAGCCTTGATCGCCAAAACATTTTTTACGTTTCCCAAGATGAAACAAAAGAAGGAGCTGGTAAGGGCTTTAGCACTGAATCAATTGTCTTAAACAGAATTCTCGGCCGATTTGCATTTTCAGTTGATGAGTTTTGAGAGGAATTTAGATTTTGCCTCTTTCCCTGATTTTTGGTAACTGGTTACGCATGCACTTAAACATTAAGATACTTGGAGTTTATCGCTTTTCCTCTTCCGCTCTGCCTCACAACACTCTTGTCAAAGAGAGCGAGTAAAATCATTTAGCCAAGGCTGAGCGGGGCCTTTCCCTCAGCTTTCCTGGGCTTAACGGGAGCAACAGAGTCTACAGAAATGGAGCAGGATTCAGTAAAAACCTGTTTAATTCGTCGAAGAGATTGATTGGTCATTTATAAAACACTACATAAATAAAGATGGGTTGTCTTAGCAGAAATGACTTTTAAAACAAAGCAAAAGTGTCTGTGATGAGTTGATGTCTTGGATCTCTCGTGTTCTTGCTCAGACGTGGGCCGGCTCTGATCTCTGGTGTGGCGGCTCGAGTTCTGGCAGGTCGAGGTCAGACTTCAGGCTTCGGCTCAAGTCTCCAGCTCAAGCCCTTCACCAAGGACAGCAAGTGGTATTTCCTATCCAATACAAAGATTAGATGAACATGTCAACTCATGAAGGTTTTTTAGAGCTGATTTACAACAGAACCGAATTCTTGCGATTGAATCAATGATTGTGTTATTTTCCTGTTTATTACTGTGAAGCCGCTCTGAAACAATCTGTATTGTATAAAGCGCTGTATAAATTAAACTGCACTACAAATAATCCAGAATTGAAGATAAATGATAATAATCCTACTCTGTCTGTTACACTTCCTCACACCTGAAATCACTGATCGAGTAAATCTCCTGATCTTCTCCTGAACTTCTCCAGATCATTTCTAATCCATTCATGTTGTAACATCTGCTCTAACGTGGGCCGTTTCGCTGGATCCCGGGCTAGGCACTGTCTAATCAGATCACTGCATTCTGTGCAAATTTATTAAGGAGAAAGCTGGTTAGTCATGACCATGTGACACGAATGTTGGAAAACAGCATCTGATGGACAATAAACTCAACGTATTTAAACATGAAAAATCTTACATACTTCACCTTTACCTGTTCCTGTTCAGAGATTTTGCTTTATGTGTGTGTTTATCAATGTTGTCAATATTTTTCACTCACCTTTGGATAAGTTGGAGTTCTGAAATGTAACTTTGGCTTGTGTGATGTCCGTTCTGTTGCCAAAGGGAGAACGTGCGTTCACCATCTCGAACAACAACACTCCTAGAGCCCAGACATTTGTTGGGACGGCGTGGAATCGAGATTCTGTGAAGACTTCAGGTGGGCAGTAAGCCTGTATTCCTGTAAGCAACACATTTGCACATTGTTGAGCAATTTTTTTCAAAGCGTCAAATAATCAGAAAGTCACTACATCCAGGTTTCCAGACTCCAGAAATACTCACCACGGTATATTTTTCTCTCGTAGCCATCAGCACTAAGTAGCTGACCGCAGCCGAAGTCTATCAGCTTGAGCTCTAACGTGTTTGTCTTCACCAGGAAATTCTGTGCATGAACGTCATTATGAAAGACGCCATGCTCGATGCAGTGTTGTACTGCCAGCACAGCCTGTCGCATGAGGACCCGTGCTGTAGTTTCATCCAGTTGAGGATCCCGAATGATGAAGTCCAGCAAGCTCTCGCAGGGTTCAGGGAACTCCATTATGAGACTGAATGTCCGAGGATGTTCAAACCAGTCGTATAATTGTATGACGTAGGGGCTTATGGGTTCTTTCCTCATCATAAGCAGCAGCGCCACTTCTGTAACGAGAGGTTCGGGATGGCCAGGCTAGAGGAAAGTAGAAGACAGAAGGTTAGCTGGGTAAAAATCGGAAGAAAACTTTTCTTTGATCTTTATAGATACGATCATCAGAGCCTTTCCAGGTTTATTGATCTATTACATTTACACCTAATGCTTCCTCCAGGTGTACTGACTACAGTAATCAGCACTTAAACAACAAATACTCAATCAACTTTAGACCAACTTACAATATCAAGATAACAATTATTGTCAATTTTGCGCATCTGCTTGATGGCAACCTGCAAAAAAAAAAAAAAAGTGTTCAGTCAAAGTGTTCAACCACCTGACTTCGGACATAACATTTATGATTTGAGCATCTAAGTATTAACCCATCTGAATAAATATGTTTTGATGCAAGATTGCTTTACCTTTTTGCCATCAAATTTCCGAGTTCCCTTGAACACTCTTCCGAATCCTCCGGATCCAATCATCTCGCCCACGTGATAGAGAGTCTCAAAGGAGTCTGAAAAAGAAAATATGAGAAATATATGAGTTTGCTACATCCTTTGTTTTATATGAAAAAAGTCAGTTCAAACAAGACGATAATACTGTTTAGAACAATGTTGGAGAAATAATGTCTGCAGACTGACCATTATTTGGTTTGACTCCAGCGTGATCGGGATCAGGTGATGATGGACCAGGATCAGGCTCTGGCTCCAGATCCGCTGGAGGAACAAAAGTCTCCACAACATCCACAGCACTGAGACAACAGCAAAGGAGCGAACGCTTCATAGCCTTCCACGCGTTCCTGAGGAAAGGACCAACTCCTTTCCTCTTCCTACATACTGAAGGTTTTTCTGACATGAAGAAAACAAAACTGAATTATTACAAACATCTCTGGCGTCAAATTAGGCAATCATGAAATTAAATAGACTTACATTTTACTGTTAAAATGGTTACCAGTAAAGTTTAATCAATTGTACCTGTACCCTTTACACCGCCCAGCTTTATTTAAATCTCACCTGTTGAGCTCTTCACTGGTGAAGCCTCCATAAGGCCATGTGAAGTCTCCGCTGGCTCGACGGGAACTTGACCTGGCAGCGGAGGGCACGTCCACTCTTCCAGGCTGTCGGACCTGGACAAAGAACAGTCGCTGCAACTGCCCTGTTCGTTTCGGCTGTCTGATCTATCGCCACTCCACCTCCAGTCGACGATGTACGAGCCTCTGCTGCTGAGGCTAAACGTCTCTCTACAGAACCGCCGCACTATAATGTCCTCAGAGAGGGACAAAGATGATGTGGACATGATGCCTGGTGAAGACATTTTTAATAATATTAATAATCAATGTCAGTAGTCACATCAAATTGTCAAACTTCAAACATCAAACTTCATTTTCATCTTCAAACTTTCTATTTTCAATAACACATTATATGTTAACTGAGCCATAACTTCATTAATAAAAGCCTTTTCTGACCTCTGCGAAAGCTTTTGGATGGAGTGGACGGGTGTCCATCATCTTGGCTCCGCCGGCTGCCGCTCTGCCACTCGCTCCTCCTGTCAGTCGGACCTGCGGACACAGAAAACTCAGAAGACAGAGCTGCTAAATGTGAAGGAAGCTCCAGGATCGGTGTGTGGGTCGGGTCTGGCAGCGGATCCTGATCACGGTCATCAGAACCGGGTCTCCAAACCTCCTGACCAGCCGTCTGAGAGAAGGAGGCTCTCCTGGATCTGGAGCGGCCTGAGGCTGGAATATTTCATCACATAGTTAGTAATGTTTTAATAATGATCAATATCAATGTCATTGGTCAATTAAAAGTTGATTTCAGGAATCAAATACATGTGATCACTTTGCTGGCAAAATTGGGGGATCAAATGAGTTACCTCACACAATTTTCTTCACATTAATATAGTCAATCATTGTACAACATCATAACATAAAATCCCATAAACAAATGAAAAACTAAAGCCCTCACCTCCTTCTTCAGCCATCATATGAGCCATCGACATCCTCCTCCAATCTGCAATAAAAACAATACAAAACACACAACAAAATACAATACAACACAATACACTCTCCTCAGAAATACTCCTCTCAGAAAAGAAAAACAAAAAATAAACAAAACTCGAGAAAAGTTTAAAATAAGAAAAGAACAAGAAGACAAAAGTATCCTTCGAAATAATAAGAACTAACGTTACTCAAAACTCAGAAATATAACTGTGTAAAAAAGTTAAAGGATATATGCTCCGATGTTTTTCCAGAATAAAAGTCTCGTCTCAGGAATCTCAGCTTCAAAATCTCAAGATCGCACAGAAAATATTCTGCAAATGTTTGTGAATTCGCCTCGTCTCTCTCAGCAACAGATCGCGATCGGTGCGCGTGTAGATGAGTCAGAATTCATAACACGCGTCGCCATAGAGCAGAGCGCGTGACCGCGCATCGATCTGAACACATTTATTGAATAGTTAACAACTTAATTTTGACGTTTTCTTTGATACATATGAGATTTATTCTTTCTGAACAATTATTCATATTATTATTATTATTATTATTATTATTATTATTATTATTATTATTATAATCAGTGGAACTATTCGCGTCTAAAACCTTCATTATTCCACTTAACATTCATATTAACTACACTGAAATGTATCTAAATAAACCAGCAGATAATACTGTAAAAAAAAAATCACATTTACAGTAAACAGGTTAACCATTTAATTGCTTTTTGATTTGATTGAAGTTTATTTGAATAAATGAAATTAATAAAATAAAATATTAAATAAAAAACACAATAACAATAAATGAAAATATACATACACACATACATACTTTTGATAAAATAAAAAATAAAATAAAAACTTATGTGCAAAAGTGCAGAACAATCAACTACAAATAAAATAACTTATAAAACACTACATGTAAATGTACAAAAATGAATATAGTAGGCTTATATGAAATACTTTAATAATGACATAAAATAAACAGATAAGATTGACCTATAATATAAAAATAAAAGAAAGCACTTGCTGCAAAACAAAGTAAAACATTATTATAACAGTTGGAACTGACTATTACACAATGTACCTGTGACTATATAACAATAATAAAATCTATTAACATTAAAGGTGTCACAAACAGATAAGTAACAAACCGGTTAGAATGAGAGGCAGATTAAATGTCACTGAAGGCTTATCTGGCAGTAATACTGTCTTTCCTCTAGCAGGTGATGAGACGGTGAAGCAAGCTGGAGAATGGAGAATCCAAGTGGATGATGACACAGGGGATCAGAAGACATGACTACTGAACTAGGGAGCTGATTGAGATGCACTCAGCGTCTTTTACCAGTGCCTCAACTCGTGTACACGATATAGGCTACGCTCCTGATTCACGAGCTCGGGAGCTAGGGAACTGAATGAGACACTAAATGAGAGTGTGTGGTGATGTGATGAGCAAAGAGCATACTGGGAAGTGTAGTGCTGAGGGAATTATGTTGGTATTAGCATGGTTTAAATCATACTTATCTGACCGTTATCAGTTTGTAATGAAGAGCTGTCACACCGATCACAAGTTCAGTATGGAGTACCGCAGGGCTCAGTGTTAGGACCGTTGCTTTTCACCCTGTAGGCCTACATGCTACCACTGGGAGATATCATTAGGAAGCATTGCGTTAGTTTTCATTGTTATGCTGACGATACTCAGCTCTATATTTCTTCACGCTATGACGAAATTGACCAATTCACAAGATTAACGGGATGCATAGCTGATATAAAAAAAAAATGGATGACCAGTCATTTCCTGCAACTTAAAGGTGTACTATGTAGTATTTTTGCAATAAAATATCCAAAAACCACTAGGCCAGTGTTATATATTTTGTTCAGTTGAGAACTTACAATATCCCAAATGTTTCCAAATATTTGTAAATTGTGAGAAAATTGCTATTTTAACCAATGAAGTTAAAAACTGAACTGAGCACAGACCAGCGGCAGGAGTCAGATTTCATTTATCACGAGTAAGAAACTGACAACACTACGGCGGCAGATTCAGTTTCAAAGCTAAATGTAAAAGCGCCCATTTAAAAGATCTTGTCATTGTACTGTTCTGTTATGTTTTCCATTAAGAATAGTATTGATGTTAATATTAAACACACCATTCAATTAGTTTACTCCCAAATTACTCATTCTAAAATGAAAGTATAATCCGTGCGGGAAATTCATAACAGTGTGCATTATTACAGAGACTTCATTCTTCGTGAAAGATAAAGATAGAACTGCACACAGGAAACAAAAACCTTGCAAAAATGATATACGATCCACCTAATCCTGGCAAAATCACAGAGATGCCGATTCGCACGGGACTAATATTATCACAGGACCTCGGCGTTCGGCGAAATATGGTAGGTCATTTGCAGGGGAATTTTTACTTTACAAATTACAGACAAGGCAGATTCGCATGGGATTAAGATCACAGACAACCTCCGCAATTATCACAGATTACTAGAGGTCACCAGGTAATACTAGTCTCGTGCGAATAGGGCCTTGGATAAAAGCGTCTGTCAAATGCATAAACGTAAATGTAAATGTAAATGTAGTGACTTCAAAGGTCAATGGGGACCAGCAACTGTGTGAGTAAATAATGACAGAATTTTTTGGTGAAATATCCCTTTAAGGACAAGGGGCAGTTTACTATTAGACTGCTGTCACTTTAAGACCATCAGACACAAAAGATAAATTCCAGTAATCAGCTGCTGTTTAATGTGCGCTACACAGTCATAAGACGCATTTCAGAAAAGCACGTGAATGTAATGTTTTACTGGTGTTTAATATAAAAAATAAAACTTTTGTGATTGCGAATAATCGCATGTCTTGTGAGTGTCCCACTGCCTTAAAGGGGGGGTGAAACACTCAGTGTCAGTCAGTGTCATGTCAATCTTGAGTACCTATAGAGTAGCACTGCATCCTGCATATCTCCTAAAAGTCTTTATTTTTTTTATAATTATATAAGAAAGATGCGCTGTTCCGAGTCTTTCCGAAAAAAGCAGAGCGGGTGGGGGCGTATCGTGTGAGCGGAGCTAAAGAATGACGTGTGCGCGCCGCTGCTATTGTGTTGAGTCGAGTGCGTCGTAAAGCTGTGTCATCCCTAACAGCGGGAAAAAACTTTATTGAAAATAAAAATATGGCTTTTAATCAGATACAGCCATACATCTATGATCCGGAATCAGACCCAGAGGCTGCAGTTGAACAGGAGCAGCAGCAAAAACGACTAGAGCAGGACGTCTCTATGTGGTACAAGTTATACACTAACTATATAATATGCTTAGCGGCTTGTGTTATTTACATATTTATACTTGAATTATATCGTCGTATTTTTGTCTTTGAAGGTGTACATGTGGGAAGTGCAGTTGTGCACGTGTGTGTGTGTGTGTGTGTGTGTTTAGTTACGCGTGGTTTGTGTAGACAATTGTAGTAAGCGGACTGGTTTTGCATGGCAGGCTAGTGTTTACATAGAAAGACATGGAATAGTAGCGCATTTGAATGAAGAAGCGCGCTTATTTAGTTCAACATATTTCCCCACTCTTTGTGAATTGTTGTTTGGAGTGCTTTTACAATACACAAACACAAAGTTACACAAATAGTGGCCAGCTAAACAAATGTACACGCACTACACATCGCATGCTCCATTGATCAATTCACTATACGTGATCATGTTTGGGCTACTTGATGAGCATAGGCAAAAACACAGACATTTGAAGCAGTCTCACTCACCACCTGCGGTTCTAACGTTGGGACCTTTATCGTTGGGACTGCTCCATCCTTCAGCATTAGGCGATCGGAAAATCCGGCGTCGAGCTGGGCCTTGTTTATGAAACAGTCGGCACCGAAATGCAGCGAACAGACATAAACCTTTGCGCAACTCAGTTGCTGATCCAGAAAAGCAAATTCCATCCACTGTTGCCTTAACGCGGGGTTTTTTGGCAATCTGTACAGGACTGTCTTGGTCTGGCAACCATAAACGCACTTTTTTGGTGACATTGTTAATTTCTTGAAGTCACATCACCTGTGCAGCGCAGCCTACGAGCCAGCGCTTTGATGGGCGTAGCCTGTTGCTTTCGCACTCTCCCTCTCTCTCTCTCTCTCTCTCTCTCTCACGCTCTTCCGGTAGAATTGTCTGTACAGCCCATACAAGGAAATTACGAAATTTTAACGTCAAGTGGACCCATGATCGAAAAAAAATTGCCGAAACTTATGACTAACCGGAAGTAGTATTTTTGACAAAGAAATACTCCCATCAAACGTCCACCTTAACTTTTGAAACTTTGTCCATGTTTAGTATGGGATTCCATGTCTTTAACAGTGTAAAAAGATCAGTATGCATGAAACAGCATTTCACCCCCCCTTTAACATTTGATGTGGATGTACATCGAGTTGTAGCCTATAGCTATAACGGAGGCAACAACTGCATCTGATAAAATGTGTGCTGTAGCATGATATTACGATATTTATTCAAAAGCAGATTGTGGAGATGTTTTAATCACCCACAAGCAAAAATCATGATATCTTCATAGGGAACCATGGGAAATTCAAGCATGTCTTTGCGGGCTATAACACACATGAGGAGCGGACCTCCTGTTCTTCAGCGGATTCTTCAGCCTTTTCTCACAGCAGCTGGAGTAATTAAACTTATCATTTTGATGGCAGGTTGTAAAAAGAGTAAAAGACCCAAACGACAATCATCAGAGATAACTGGAGATTCACCCTTGGTCAAAAGCACAAGATTGGACTGTACGGAAATTGAAATCTACGCTAGAAGACAAATACAGTGACGCAGTGCTATGCTGTTAACATTAACAATTAGAAAACGAATTATATGAGCTAAGACTAAGTAGTTGTTAGATTTAATCACCGTTGGTAGAGTGAATAATTGTAATGCTTTTTTTCTCAGTTGGTCAGAAGTGTGTGTGTGTGTGTGTGTGGGGGGGGGGGGGGGGGTGTATGTATACACATAAAAAAATAGGGTGTGTGTGCTTGTAATATTTGAGAGAGAAAAACTGCAAACTTCAAACCTGGGTCTGAGTTTTGAGAGGAATTTAGATTTTGCCTCTTTCCCTGATTTTTGGTAACTGGTTACGCATGCACTTAAACATTAAGATACTTGGAGTTTATCGCTTTTCCTCTTCCGCTCTGCCTTACAACACTCTTGTCAAAGAGAGCGAGTAAAATCATTTAGCCAAGGCTGAGCGGGGCCTTTCCCTCAGCTTTCCTGGGCTTAACGGGAGCAACAGAGTCTACAGAAATGGAGCAGTATTCAGTAAAAACCTGTTTAATTCGTCGAAGAGATTGATTGGTCATTTATAAAACACTACATAAATAAAGATGGGTTGTCTTAGCAGAAATGATTTTTAAAACAAAGCAAAAGTGTCTGTGATGAGTTGATGTCTTGGATCTCTCGTGTTCTTGCTCAGACGTGGGCCGGCTCTGATCTCTGGTGTGGCGGCTCGAGTTCTGGCAGGTCGAGGTCAGACTTCAGGCTTCGGCTCAAGTCTCCAGCTCAAGCCCTTCACCAAGGACAGCAAGTGTTATTTCCTATCCAATACAAAGATTAGATGAACATGTCAACTCATGAAGGTTTTTTAGAGCTGATTTACAACAGAACCGAATTCTTGCGATTGAATCAATGATTGTGTTATTTTCCTGTTTATTACTGTGAAGCCGCTCTGAAACAATCTGTATTGTATAAAGCGCTGTATAAATTAAACTGCACTACAAATAATCCAGAATTGAAGCTAAATGATAATAATCCTACTCTGTCTGTTACACTTCCTCACACCTGAAATCACTGATCGAGTAAATCTCCTGATCTTCTCCTGAACTTCTCCAGATCATTTCTAATCCATTCATGTTGTAACATCTGCTCTAACGTCGGCCGTTTCGTTGGATCCCGGGCTAGGCACTGTCTAATCAGATCACTGCATTCTGTGCAAATTTTATTAAGGAGAAAGCTGGTTAGTCATGACCATGTGACACGAATGTTGGCATCTATGAAAACAGCATCTGATGGACAATAAACTCAACGTATTTAAACATGAAAAATCTTACATACTTCACCTTTACCTGTTTCTGTTCAGAGATTTTGCTTTATGTGTGTGTTTATCAATGTTGTCAATATTTTTCACTCACCTTTGGATAAGTTGGAGTTCTGAAATGTAACTTTGGCTTGTGTGATGTCCGTTCTGTTGCCAAAGGGAGAACGTGCGTTCACCATCTCGAACAACAACACTCCTAGAGCCCAGACATTTGTTGGGACGGCGTGGAATCGAGATTCTGTGAAGACTTCAGGTGGGCAGTAAGCCTGTATTCCTGTAAGCAACACATTTGCACATTGTTGAGCAATTTTTTTCAAAGTATCAAATAATCAGAAAGTCACTACATCCAGGTTTCCAGACTCCAAAAATACTCACCACGGTATATTTTTCTCTCGTAGCCATCAGCACTAAGTAGCTGACCGCAGCCGAAGTCTATCAGCTTGAGCTCTAACGTGTTTGTCTTCACCAGGAAATTCTGTGCATGAACGTCATTATGAAAGACGCCATGCTCGATGCAGTGTTGTACTGCCAGCACAGCCTGTCGCATGAGGACCCGTGCTGTAGTTTCATCCAGTTGAGGATCCCGAATGATGAAGTCCAGCAAGCTCTCGCAGGGTTCAGGGAACTCCATTATGAGACTGAATGTCCGAGGATGTTCAAACCAGTCGTATAATTGTATGACGTAGGGGCTTATGGGTTCTTTCCTCATCATAAGCAGCAGCGCCACTTCTGTAACGAGAGGTTCGGGATGGCCAGGCTAGAGGAAAGTAGAAGACAGAAGGTTAGCTGGGTAAAAATCGGAAGAAAACTTTTCTTTGATCTTTATAGATACGATCATCAGAGCCTTTCCAGGTTTATTGATCTATTACATTTACACCTAATGCTTCCTCCAGGTGTATTGACTACAGTAATCAGCTCTTAAACAACAAATACTCAATCAACTTTAGACCAACTTACAATATCAAGATAACAATTATTGTCCATTTTGCGCATCTGCTTGATGGCAACCTGCAAAAAAAAAAAAAAAAGTGTTCAGTCAAAGTGTTCAACCACCTGACTTTGGACATAACATTTATGATTTGAGCATCTAAGTATTAACCCATCTGAATAAATATGTTTTGATGCAAGATTGCTTTACCTTTTTGCCATCAAATTTCCGAGTTCCCTTGAACACTCTTCCGAATCCTCCGGATCCAATCATCTCGCCCACGTGATAGAGAGTCTCAAAGGAGTCTGAAAAAGAAAATATGAGAAATATATGAGTTTGCTACATCCTTTGTTTTATATGAAAAAAGTCAGTTCAAACAAGACGATAATACGGTTTAGAAGAATGTTGGAGAAATAATGTCTGCAGACTGACCATTATTTGGTTTGACTCCAGCGTGATCGGGATCAGGTGATGATGGACCAGGATCAGGCTCTGGCTCCAGATCCGCTGGAGGAACAAAAGTCTCCACAACATCAACAGCACTGAGACAACAGCAAAGGAGCGAACGCTTCATAGCCTTCCACGCGTTCCTGAGGAAAGGACCAACTCCTTTCCTCTTCCTACATACTGAAGGTTTTTCTGACATGAAGAAAACAAAACTGAATTATTACAAACATCTCTGACGTCAAATTAGGCAATCATGAAATTAAATAGACTTACATTTTACTGTTAAAATGGTTACCAGTAAAGTTTAATCAATTGTACCTGTACCCTTTACACCGCCCAGCTTTATTTGAGTCTCACCTGTTGAGCTCTTCACTGGTGAAGCCTCCTTAAGGCCATGTGAAGTCTCCGCTGGCTCGACGGGAACTTGACCTGGCAGCGGAGGGCACGTCCACTCTTCCAGGCTGTCGGACCTGGACAAAGAACAGTCGCTGCAACTGCCCTGTTCGTTTCGGCTGTCTGATCTATCGCCACTCCACCTCCAGTCGACGATGTACGAGCCTCTGCTGCTGAGGCTAAACGTCTCTCTACAGAACCGCCGCACTATAATGTCCTCAGAGAGGGACAAAGATGATGTGGACATGATGCCTGGTGAAGACATTTTTAATAATATTAATAATCAATGTCAGTAGTCACATCAAATTGTAACATCATTTTTTTTCAACTTTCTATTTTCAATAACACATTATATGTTAACTGAGCCATAACTTCATTAATAAAAGCCTTTTCTGACCTCTGCGAAAGCGTTTGGATGGAGTGGACGGGTGTCCATCATCTTGGCTCCGCCGGCTGCCGCTCTGCCACTCGCTCCTCCTGTCAGTCGGACCTGCGGACACAGAAAACTCAGAAGACAGAGCTGCTAAATGTGAAGGAAGCTCCAGGATCGGTGTGTGGGTCGGGTCTGGCAGCGGATCCTGATCACGGTCATCAGAACCGGGTCTCCAAACCTCCTGACCAGCCGTCTGAGAGAAGGCGGCTCTCCTGGATCTGAAGCGGCCTGAGGCTGGAATATTTCATCACATAGTAAGTTAACTTAGTCATGTTTTAATAATGATCAATATCAATGTCATTGGTCAATTAAAAGTTGATTTCAGGAATCAAATACATGTGATCACTTTGCTGGCAAAATTGGGGGATCAAAATGAGTTACCTCACACAATTTTCTTCACAATAATATAGTCAATCATTGTACAACATCATAACATAAAATCCCATAAACAAATGAAAAACTAAAGCCCTCACCTCCTTCTTCAGCCATCATATGAGCCATCGACATCCTCCTCCAATCTGCAATAAAAACAATACAAAACACACAACAAAATACAATACAACACAATACACTCTCCTCAGAAATACTCCTCTCAGAAAAGAAAAACAAAAAATAAACAAAACTCGAGAAAAGTTTAAAATAAGAAAAGAACAAGAAGACAAAAGTATACTTCGAAATAATAAGAACTAACGTTACTCAAAACTCAGAAATATAACTGTGTAAAAAAGTTAAAGGATATATGCTCCGATGTTTTTCCAGAATAAAAGTCTCGTCTCAGGAATCTCAGCTTCAAAATCTCAAGATCGCACAGAAAATATTCTGCAAATGTTTGTGAATTCGCCTCGTCTCTCTCAGCAACAGATCGCGATCGGTGTGCGTGTAGATGAGTCAGAATTCATAACACGCGTCGCCATAGCAACTAAAACTACAATCACTATATGAGCAGAGCTCGTGACCGCGCATCGACCTGAACACATTTATTGAATAGTTAACAACTTAATTTCGACGATTTATTTAATAAAAAGTTTGAACCTGTTTAATGACTCAGTTCAAAGCTTTGATTCAGTGATTCCTCTGCATCATCATAACTCAGAAATGCTAGATGTCTCTGCATGCATCAAAATGTTTTGGTAAATAATTTATTTATGTTTTACTATATATTGCTATATTATTGCATATTAATACAATGGTTATATAATGTTTCCTTTTTAGTTATTATTTTAACTTATTATAAGAAGAATTATCTTATTATTTAAGTTCTTATATTTATTAATGTTTAAAGGGTTAGTTCACCCAAAAATGAAATTGATTGTTAATGACTCACCGTAATGTCGTTCCACACCCGTAAGACCTCCGTTCATCTTCAGAACACAGTTTAAAGCTACACTGTGTAACTTTTTTAGTTTATTCTTAGCTAAAAAAAACTTAGTTATTTCAAAAATATGTCCTCATCAGGGGCGTTTTTAGGATTTTCATTTTAGGGGGGCTTAGCCCCCATTGAGGGTAGCCTATGGAAAAACAATTCACACTTTAGTTTGGGGTCCAAATTGTGCTATTAACTAGCTTACAAACATGCATACCCATAGGATATTGGCTGTTAATTATTACGTATAAAACTAATATTAATACCTTATTGCATGGCCATTTTGTAGCATACATGCATTAATCATACACTCTAAAAAATGCTGGGTTCGAAAAAACAACCCAAGTTGGGTTGAAAATGCACCGACCCAACAATTGGGTTGTTTTAACCCAATGGTTGAGTTGTTCTTACCCAGCAATTGGGTTGTCTTAAGCAACATTTAACCCAACCACTGGGTTAAAACAACTCAACCACTGGGTTAAAACAACTCAACTACTGGGTTAAAACAACTCAACCATTGGGTTAAAACAACTCAATTGTTGGGTTAGTGCATTTTCAACCCAAATTGGGTTGTTTTTAACCCAGCATTTTTTAGAGTGTACCCAATAATGTTGGCAGGTTTATATTCACAGAGATCCCAAATTTTAGGGGGGTTCAGGGGCATGGTCCCCCCAAAAAATTTGAATTCTATGATCTACATATGTGCATTTTAAGATGTTCTGAAGGCCAAACAATTAGATAACAATAGCTTGAAAACCATTTCACTGGGCAGTAATTATTTGTCTTTCTCTGTTTTTATCTTGCCCTGACTCTTCCCCTCACAACGCTGAGCTTTGACTGATATAGGCTAGACTAGTTTTTCCATTTTCGTCAGCGAAGAAAGTAAAAATATGGTTTAGGCCTACATATTAACCTACATTTATATGTTTTATGAATAATTTTCTTAGACATGTTAATGTACTGTTTATTAAAGTTTAAGTTTATTAAATTAATTCACTATATAAACTGATTCATTACTAATATGCCCAATACTGAAAAAAACTGAGATTTTTTTTAATTTACTGAGGGTTACAAATGGAATTATATTAATTTACAATATATACACATTCATTATCAATATGCCTAATCTGTTGAAAATTGCTTTGTTAATATTTCTTGTTTGTTAATTAGGCCTAGGCAAATTTTCATCTCAGAATAACGAAATTAGACAAATGATTATTCATTTGCCTGAATATTTTTGTCTATTGTTTATCATTTCTAACTTAAAGCAGCAGCTGTCAAACATAAATGTTTATTTCAACTGCTTACATTTCTCCCGCTTTCGTTGTCGAGTTGCGCTCCTAAAATTCGCGCTCATGGCCTCAGCAGTTTCTGTTTGAACATAAAGCCCGCCTACTCTGATTTGATTGGTTTTCTGAAATATTTTGACATTGAGGAGCGGTAACAGACCAATGAGGCTCAGATTTACACACACACACACACATACACACACTTCTGCTTCTGACGTGCGCTCTGCTCGGCGCCGCTGCGGCAGCGAATTGAAGAACTCAACACACAGACAGACTAAAAGACGGGACGAAGCCTAAGCCTGCCACCAGCTTTCATATATTTTAAAGGTTAATCACATATTTTTTAGGGGGGCTGAGGCATAAGTCTGAAGGCTGAAGCCCCCCTAAAAAGGGCCTAGCGACGCCTGTCCTCATTAATGTATATTTACTTCTTTCAAGTAATAAAGTATTCTCGTAAGTTTATAATATGCCATTGAAAATACATACGGGTGAGGGGTTCGAATGCTGGTCGCCATGTTGCCCCTCCATCTTGAAAGTACATTAGCCAAAGAGGGACATACCCGTAAATTCAAGCTTCGCCTTTCGCGTTTTAACACTCGATGGCACTCGTGGACGAGGTCGAACTGGAAGCCATGCTAATCTTGGACTAAATCGGCCACCGTAGGAGTTAAAACGAAATCGTAATTGAGAGGAACAGAAACTAATAGTCACTGGCTTGTCATATACCTTTACACCGCTAGATGGGGGAAAATATCACACAGTGTAGCTTTAAGATATTTTATATTAGTCCGAGAGCGTATCCAACTATATTCACACTATACTGTGCATGTCCAGAAAGGTAATAAAAAATACATCATCAGAGGAGTTCAACATATAAATTATTCTTTTATTTAAACGGGTCATATACAGATTCAAGTCAAATTTCATTTCTAAGCACATTCAAAAGCAACAGAGTTACACCAAAGTGCTGTACAGTAAGACAATGTGCATATAAATAGAAAACATAAAAAGAAACAAGGCAGATACAAAATATAAATGCATTAGACCCGATACAGGAAACCAGTGTAAAGTCGCTAAAATCTCTCTTTTGTGCCGGTAAGAAGTCTCGCTACAGCATTTTGGATCATTTGCAGGCGAGAGATTGTAGGAGAGGCAGGCCACAGCACAGAGAATTACAGTAGTCCAGACGTGATGTTATGAAGGCGTGGATTATGGTCTCTAAATATGTTGGTTTTAATTTTGCGATTGATCTCAAATGAAAGAAACTGCCCTTTACCACTGAACTGATTTGTTTATCAAAGTGTAGCGACGAATCAAATGTAACCCCGAGATTCCTTACATTAGCTTGAACACTGGCGGAGAGAGAACCTAAATTAAAAGGAGATGAAGATCTGGATGGGCCTAAAATCTAAATTTTGTTTTTGCTTTCATTTAATTGCAAAAAATGATTAGCCATCCAACATTTGATCACACAGTACGTCCAAGGGATAAGAACCGTCAGTTTTTGCCGGTAGATAAAACTGTGTCCTCAGCATTGCAGTGGTAGGACATCCTATGTTTCTTAAAAATGGCACCCAATGGCAGCATATAAATTAAAAAGAGAAGCGGCCCTAAAATGGACCCTTGGGGCACACCACATAATAGAGGAACTGATGAAGAAGAAGACTTGTAGCCTAGAAATCTAGACGCACCCTAGCGGCAGCAAATCTAATCTGTCCGCGAGTGTCGTCTAGCAACTCTCAATACAGTTCTGAGCTGTAAACGCCAAACTCTTGCCGGGCCAATCACATCGTGTATAGAGTCGGTGGGCGGGGCCATAATGACGACGGCCGAGTTGCGTTTGCGTGCTTCTAGTAAACACAGAAACTGGCGAACGGCGGCGGTCTTTCGAATCAGCTTTGACCGCGACTCTGGAAGACTTGGAGTTCAGCTTTTCTCTGAGAAAAGAACAAAGAACGGCACTGAAGTCATTCTTAAAAAGGGAAGATGTGTTCAGAGTTATGCCGACCGGATACGGTGAATGTTTAATCTGTCAGCGAGCTCTGTTTCACCTTCGTTGCTCTGGTTGGTTGTAGCGCTATCCTATCGCGTGCAGAGGGAGTTTGAAAGACGACCGTTTATCCCGCCCCTCAGATTGAGCCGTCAATGGTGAGTTTCCAGACCAAACATCTTGATGTGGGTCTGGCTTGTCAGGCTAGAAGACTTGCCCATGCTCACTGAGAAAGGTCTTTGAGATAAGAGACCAAAGGTTATTATAGTTTTGCTTTTTGAAATTAGTTTTTATTTTATTATCGTTTTCAATTTTGCTACAAATTTCAGTTTAGTTTTAGTTAGTTTTACAAATGTTTTTGCTAGTTTTAGTTTAGTTTTTATTTTGCAAATACATTTCTATTTAGTTTTTATTTATTTAGTTTCAGTTTTAGTTTTAGTAATTATAGTTTAGCAGAGTTACCATAATGAAGTGTAGAGACCAAATCAAGGTTTTTAATTTCAGCAAAGTTTAATGTTTGCACAGATTAGAGTTTAATCTTACTAAACATCCTTAAGTGAAATCACTTGATAAACGAGCATTATTGTTTAAACCCAGGACGGTCTTACAAAACATGCATAAAGTTGGGTCTGCACCTTGGAGCAAAAAAGCTTGAGTCAAACTATGACCTATACAAACAACGATCTGGAGATTAAAAATGAAATAAATTATATTTTGATATTAAAAAATTATATTTGATATTTTTGACATAGATCCTCTGAGTATAAGCCTATCTTAAAGAACAAAATAAATGCAAAGTAAAATATAAAAGTAAAAATGATAAATTCCAGACAAACTCATTCATAACAAAGATGAAATATTGTTAAACAATAAAAAGCTTATTTTAATTTCTTCAGTAGTACAATGTAGGCTAGCAGTGTAAGACCACAGCTAAAGTCATCTGAATACAGATTGTGTGTGTGTGTGTGTGTGTGTGTGTGTGTGTGTGTGTGTGTGTGTGTGTGTGTGTGTGTGTGTGTGTGTGTGTGTGTGTGTGTGTGTGTGTGTGTGTGTGTGTGTGTGTGTGTGTGTGTGTGTGTGTGTGTGTGTGTGTGTTGTGCTATAATTGTAAAGGGGGCCAATGTCTTCACTTATCTAGTAAAATATTATGCTAACTGACTAATAAGGACATTTGACTGGTCCACTAGTTAAAAAGGCTTATAAATCGGCCAAAACATGTTTTTATTTGAATCTATTGTTTTGCACGTTCTTGGGATGGGTAGGTTTAGGGATAGGGGATATAAAATATCATTAACCTGATATAAAATCAATGGAAGTCTATGCAATGTCCTCACTTATATATTAAATAAATAGATAAATAAATATTAGATAAAACTGAATTTTTAATTATTGGACAGAAAAGCTCCACAAGTAGTAACCGAGAATACTGTCTAACACTTGATGACTGCTCTGTCAAGCCCTCGTCGTCAGTGAGGAACCTGGGTGTGCTCTTTGATACCAATCTTTCATTTGAAAGCCACGTTTCTAGCATCTGTAAAACCGCATTCTATCATCTTAAAAATATATCTAAATTACGGCACATGCTTTCAATGCAAAATGCTGAACAGTTAGTACATGCGTTCATGAGCTCAAGGCTCGATTATTGTAATGCTCTACTGGGTGGTTGCCCTGCTCGCTTAATAAACAAACTCCAGCTGGTCCAAAATGCAGCAGCTCGAGTTCTTACTAGAACCAGGAAGTATGATCATATTAGTCCAGTTCTGTCAACACTGCACTGGCTCCCTATTAAACATCGCATACATTTTAAAATCTTGCTTATTACTTACAAAGCACTAAATAGTTTAGCCCCCCGGTACTTAAGCGAGCTTTTAACACATTATACTCCATCACGTCTATTGCGGTCTCAAAACTCTGGCCAGTTGATCATACCTAGAATATCTAAATCAACTGCAGGCGGTCGATCATTTTCCTATTTAGCTCCTAAACTCTGGAAAAGTCTTCCTAGCATCGTTCGGGAAGCAGACACACTCTGTCAGTTTAAATCTAGACTAAAAACACATCTCTTTACTATGGCATACACATAGAACATTTTTAACTTTCATTATTCAAATCAATTGACTGATTGTTAGGCTGCATTAACTAGGTCAGCCGGAACCGGGAACACTTCCCATAACACATGATGTACTCGTTACATCATAAAAAGAGTGGCATCTACGCTAATGTTAGTCTCTCTGTTTATCCCGAGGTTTATCCCGGATCTGGGCCGTGTCCGGATCGGATGGTGGACCTGCCTGGACATGACCAGCTCATCCTGGAGTGTCTGCTGAGCCGTGTCAATTGCTGTCTCCTCTGAATTTGCCTCACTGGCACGACATGCTCAAAACTCGTCTTCAGCGCAATAATTCCGATCTTTCATGTATTCATACTCTTGTGTAATCGACGCCCCATCCCATCATTTATTTCCAAATAAACCCGTCTCTTCCGTGATACCCTGAAATTTTGAATATTCCAATCTAATATGATTTCTGACCTGTAAGGTTGCCAGAATAATAATCTTACACGGTGTGTTAATAGGCCAGAGGAGAACTGGCACCCCGACTGAGTCTGGTTTCTCCCAAGGTTTATTTTTCTCCATGATGGAGTTTTGGTTCCTTGCCACTGTCGCCTTTGGCTTGGCTTGCTCAGTTGGGGACACTAAAAATATGATTAAAGTTATTCAACTTATTATACAAATAAAAAGTATTAATTAGGTCTTATTTAATTCTATAAACTATAATACTGATCTGCCAACATTGTTGCTATATGATAAATTAAACTAAGCTGATAACATCACTGTTTTCTCCAGAACGACTGTACAGCCATATCTAGTTTTGTCACAATATTGTCCTGTTTGACACTGTGAAGCTGCTTTGACACAATCGTGATTGTAAAAGCGCTATATAAATAAAGTTGATTGATTGATTGATAGTGAAACAAACGTGTGTGTGTCCTGGTATTCCCTACTTTGTTGGGAAATGTCTCCACACGGATTATGTAACAACAATGACTTATGAGTTTAATGTCTCGGGGAATAATTAACTCAAAAGGGATTTAATATTCAATATTCATGAATTTATGAATATGATTTGCCAGTTGTTCATTACGTATTAAAATTTTCCGATAGGGAAAATTGTTTAATTAAATACAAGTAACCCTTTACGGAATTGCTTGAAATTATCCTACTAAGTTTGTCCTGCAAATTAGTTATAGACTTTTCAAATCAATTCTCAATAAGGGATTACTGCTTTACGAGCGCATAAGAAACATTAACTTTACTGATCAGGACAAGTTCAATATTTCAAATGGTCATACAGTTTACTTTACTAACATAGTAGCATAAGCAGTTAGGTAACATTAGATCACAAGTTTCATTGACTTTGTGTATGTGGCAGAATAACAGATTCAACTCATTAAATGCCTTTTGGAGGTTTAATAAACACAGACTAAAAATAACACTACAATTCACACAGAAAGTACATACTAAATATGCATCAAGAGAGTAGAAGTATAGATATTAACGAAAGAATACATAAAAGAGAATAATGAATAGACTGAAGTTAGAGAGAGATAAAAGAGAGAGAGAGAGAGAGAGAGAGACAAAGAGAGGGAGAGAGAGAGAGACAAAGAGAGTGGGGGAGGGTAAGAAACAGCTTTCCTTCAGTTCATCACATACGACCTTCACGGAGTTAACTTGTCCCAATGGGGAAATACACACCCTCTTTACAGCAGTTTGACTTTTATAAGAAGAAGAATACTTGCATTCTTTTTGGTTTCGTTTTGGCTTCTCGCTTGTGTGTGTGTATTTCTGCGTGTTCGGTGGCTTTCTCCGAGGTCGGGAGGGAGCAGCTGGTTGCTTTTAGGGATGCTCCGTGTCCTCCTTCTGAAGAATGCCCTTGGGGCTAGTAAGTTGATGACTCAGTAGGGAAGCGAGGAGAACAGGATTGTTGAAGATCGGATTGCAGAAGAGAAGATTTTTGGAAGGGCTGAGGCCTGCTTGGAGGGCCTGCATTGGTGGCATGGCTTAAGTGCCAGCCCCCCCGTGGGTGTTGGCTCCCACAGGGAGAGAGTTGGAGAAGTAAGAGCAGGAGATTTTCGGAGAAGAGAAGAGAGAGAGAAGATTGTCTTCACTGGTCTTTTAAGGTCTGGAAATAGTCCCACCCTCCAGGGTTAGACTTAACCAATGAGATTGTTGGGATTTCCAGGCGGGCAATTCCTCAGCAGATTTATGGCTCTTTGTTTGAAAGTTCGACTCAGTGGGTCTGAGTCTTCATACTATAATTAATGCAACAAACACACACTGCATTTTCTGAATAAGTGATATACATGGAAGTGTAAGTCGTGAAGTGAGCATTAATTTGATAGGAGACATGACATATATGAGGTTATCTGAACTAGTAATTTGTTAAGACAAAGATAAAAAGATGCAAAATACCATACAGAATAAACATTTTACAAGACAGTTATGTGTTTACATATAATGTCCTGGGGTGCATGTTCATTTATAGATGGTTTGTCTATAATTTGAGGCAAAAGCTCTGTGTCTTAAACTCTTTGTGTATAAGACTTCATGTGGCCGAATTCTTTTGGGTCGTAAAACTTCTTATCAGCTGGTTTCCAGGGAAACAGAGAATCTTTCTCTGTTGTGTTGGGGGAAGGTCTGTTCCAAAGCACAACGCATTCAAAACATATTTGTTGAATGTAACTGGCGATTGTGTGTTTGATTCGCCTGAGTCGCTACAATTATAATAATATTAGTAGTAAATGATTATGATAACACCTTTGAGCCTGTCAATATTATGCACATGAAATCTCAAACGCACAGTAGGCTAGTACTTGCTACTATAGTTGCTGACTTTTGCGCCTGCGTCTCTCGTCGCGTAAGAAACGGCATTCTAAAACAGTGAGCTTAAGTTAAAAGAAGTTCAACGTGCATCTCATTACCTTGTGTTATTTCCCATTTCACTGCCACGGACGCATTGATTCTTTGTGAACTGCCGTTTAAAGGGTTACTTCAGCGATTAGCATATGGCTTTGTATCAGTAGAAACCCTGGAGTATATTCAAATGATTGTGCTTTCCCCCCTCATATCCCCCTGAGACAAGAGATTTATCCATTTTATTTCTGGAAAAATTCCTCCTATGATGCAAATTGACGATATTTGCATCATAGGAGGAACATTTGGCCAAAGGCTAAAGACTACAGCCAGCAGAGGGAGCCATTTCCGCATGTTTTAAATTTGCGCATGGGGGATGGAGATCACACTCACAGCTCAGCTCAGCTACAGGCACTCATTTAAACGGAGCTATGGTGAGCAATGTAAGTCTTCTAACTTCTCAAATTAATTTCTATGAAAGTTAAGCTTGCAAAGGCATGAACTGAAACGCGTGCCAGACTGAAGTCGCGTTGTGAATGTATGCCGCGAGTGTAGTCGCGATTACCTCAGCTCTCGTCACAAGAGCTCATTCAGCTCATTTATCTCACTCCTGCAGTTAGTGCTCAGTGCTGTGATACTCACGCGGTGACTCACTCATTATATTGAACAGACACGTTCAGTTCTTAATTGTAGTGTCTTCTCTAAAGGTGGGCGTACACTGTGCGAATTCGGACACTCGGAAGGTCGTGAGATATTGCAGACGCTACGAGTCATTTAATTTGATCATCGCATCAAATCAGCTGATACACGGCACGGCTGTTTGCCCCGCGAGCCGGCCGCGATCACACGAGTTTTCGTGTCACTGACACTGGAGCTTTCAATGTTGCTGCTATAGCTTCAGATACTAAAAATAAAGAAAAAATTTGTGCAAATGATCTGTTGAAAAGCAGAGAACAGTAGTAGCCATTCCTTTTAACCGAAACAACCAGAGGGAGAGAGAAGAGTGCACGTGAGAGAGAGAAAGTGTGTGTGTGTGTGTGTGTGTGTGTGTGTGTGTGTGTGTGTGTGTGTGTGTGTGTGTGTGTGTGTGTGTGTGTGTGTGTGTGTGTGTGTGTGTGTGTGTGTGTGTGTGTGTGTGTGTGTGTGTGTGTGTGTGTGTGTGTGTGTGTGTGTGTGTGTGTGTGAACGCAGTATGTTTGCAGCCACTGAGCCTATAATAGTCATAGATTGAGCCTATGTGACGTGCTTGTGCATGATTTGGCAATTGGGGACTGCCATATGCTGGTAAAAATCGGGCCGACTCCCCGAACTTTTTAAACATGTTTAAAAATTATCGTAAGGTCGGGAGGTGCTCTTAACGTGCTCGGCTCGTCTCGTATTTCCTCTCACACAGTGCGAGCCGCGACCATACGAGCATCCACGATGTCCACGCGATTTCTCCCGAGAAAAAAAAATCGTCTGCGAGTTCGTACGACAGCAAAAATCGCACCGTGTACGCCCGCCTTAACTCAGTCACAGTAATCAAGTTGGTGGCTTTGGGAATGGCCTCATAGGGCAGCGAAGCATTCTGGGAATTGTAGTCTTTCATCCCCATGAGACAAAAATACATTTTCTGTCTTTTCTCAGTCTAGAAGGCACCAAATTAAAAAATAATTTCACATTTCTACTACATTGAGGACCCAGTTTAAATACAGATTCATCTTCCCAGCGCTGAAGTACTCCTTTAACGATGTGTTGCCTGTCTGCACGCGTCCGTCACTCAGATCACTTCACGCGCAGTAGCGCAATATACAGACACTCCCTCAACCGCCACAGTCAGATTTTCCACCACATTAAAGAGAGCTTATTAATAACGAAAACTAATATTTATTTTTGCTAATTATTATTTTATTTCAGTTCGTTTTGTAGAAAGAGTAGTTAGTTTCGTTTAGTTTTAGTTTTTTATTTATTCTGATTTTTTAATTTTATTTCAGTTTACGAAAATGTTTTTTGACCAATAGTTTTAGTCTTAGTTTCAGTTTTCGTTTACGAAAATAACCTTGAGACCAACCACTGCAAGGCGACACCCTGGATACCGACCACCATTTCCAACCGATGTAACGCACAGGGCTGGACTGGTAATCTGGCATACCGGGCATTTGCCCGGTGGGCCGACGCACTTTGGGGCCAGTATGTGTTTGTTTTGTTTTTTTGTACCACTGACAACATGCAGCGACAGCGGCCCATTGGTTTGTCTTCTGAATTGACAAGCCGAAGCGCGAGAGACCTCCCCTCCATATTAGGCGCTTTTTTTCTATTTATTTATTTATTATTTTAGCGCATGGAAGTGCAAAAGGCGAATATCCGCACAACGCAGCGCTGCTGACGAATGCTGCGTTTAAATACCGCTCTATGAATGGCACTTTGACTTATTTTGTTTTATACAATTGTGTGATATGGAAACATTACAGTTCTGTGTTGAATCAGCTGAAAACAGCCGCGAGCGTGTTGCCTATTCATGACGAGGTAAAGTGGAAAACGGCAATACACACAAACGTTTCACTTTATTAGCAGAACCACAACTTACTCTGCAGCTACTAACATAGATTAATATTGCAGAATATAAATAACTTTTATAGAGGCTGTTTTCGTATTTTCTACAGGTGTTTAATTTTTTTTTTACTTACAAATATAATAGTTTATTATATATGTTTTATATAGGTTAGTTTTGGAAACCATATAACCATATATATTTTTACAGTCTATGTTTTTTACCCTGTGACTACCATGATCTTGCATTTAAATGAAACTGGCCTACAGGTAAACTATAGTCTATAAAACAGCTTTAAGTCTGGATCCCATGAATTAAGGACAAAGCTTTTTTTTTCCTCTTTAAAAGTTATATTAACCTTTTTTAATAGATTTAATGAAATTTAATAGCCTGATGAAAGATAGATATCAGTGTCTTACTGAAATGATGTGTTATAACTCTTGAAAAATATGATTGTTCAGCCCAAAAATGTGATCATTTACTCACCCTAATGTCATTCCAAACCTAAATGAATTTATTTCTGTGTAGCATAAAATAATTTGAGTCAGTTTTTTTGTTCATACAATATTCAAATGGTAGCCTAACCAAAATGGCTTGGTTGCCAACATTCTTCAAAACATCTTTTGTGTTTCCCAGAAGTCATACAGGTTTGGAATGACACGAGAGGGATTAAATGATCACAACATTTAAAAGCAGTAAATTTACTTTACTGCATCCTCAAAATCATCAGTGCTTTACTGCCAAGGGCATTTCTGTGTGACAAAAAAAGCAATATTAAGTTTATCTGCATTTGCTGCAAATGCGATAATATCTATCATTATTTGTCCTTGTCCTAGTTTTATTAATATACGCCAATTTAAGGCCCCAACCCTAGCAAAAACATTCACGGGGAACTCATGGGCCGGCTTCTGGGGATGCCAGAGCCGAATTTTAGCCCCAGTCCAGCCCTGCGCTACTATAGTCGATTGTGTCAAAAGCAGCGCTTAAATCCAACAACACAAGCACTGCGTACGAACCGGTATCGAGGATTTGCAAAAGGTCATCGCTGACCTTCAACAAGACAGTTTCTGTACTGTGCATTGATCTAAAACCAGACTGAAAAGTATCAGAAATATTGGATATACTGATGTAGGTATTCAACTGACAAGCGGGACTCTCTCTAAGATCTTAGAAAAAAGAGGAAACTTGGAGAAGGGTGTAAAATAGTTGAGGGTAGATGGGTCAAGATGGGGTTTCTTAAGCTGAGGGTGAACTACAGCATGTTTAAAACTAGCAGGAACAATTCCATTTGTGAGAGAACCGTTAATAACAGCTGTTACAGCTGGGCTCAAAGTTTCAAACTTCCTTAAAAAGACGAGACGGGATGACATCAAATAACTGGATGAAAACAAGTTAGTGAATCGGTTGGTGAACAGATCAAGGGGGGATTATATATTGCTGGATTAAAGGAAGCCTTGATCGCCGAAACATTTTTTACGTTTCCCAAGATGAAACAAAAGAAGGAGCTGGTAAGGGCTTTAGCACTGAATCAATTGTCTTAAACAGAATTCTCGGCCGATTTGCATTTTCAGTTGATGAGTTTTGAGAGGAATTTAGATTTTGCCTCTTTCCCTGATTTTTGGTAACTGGTTACGCATGCACTTAAACATTAAGATACTTGGAGTTTATCGCTTTTCCTCTTCCGCTCTGCCTCACAACACTCTTGTCAAAGAGAGCGAGTAAAATCATTTAGCCAAGGCTGAGCGGGGCCTTTCCCTCAGCTTTCCTGGGCTTAACGGGAGCAACACAGAAATGGAGCAGGATTCAGTAAAAACCTGTTTAATTCGTCGAAGAGATTGATTGGTCATTTATAAAACACTACATAAATAAAGATGGGTTGTCTTAGCAGAAATTACTTTTAAAACAAAGCAAAAGTGTCTGTGATGAGTTGATGTCTTGGATCTCTCGTGTTCTTGCTCAGACGTGGGCCGGCTCTGATCTCTGGTGTGGCGGCTCGAGTTCTGGCAGGTCGAGGTCAGACTTCAGGCTTCGGCTCAAGTCTCCAGCTCAAGCCCTTCACCAAGGACAGCAAGTGGTATTTCCTATCCAATACAAAGATTAGATGAACATGTCAACTCATGAAGGTTTTTTAGAGCTGATTTACAACAGAACCGAATTCTTGCGATTGAATCAATGATTGTGTTATTTTCCTGTTTATTACTGTGAAGCCGCTCTGAAACAATCTGTATTGTATAAAGCGCTGTATAAATTAAACTGCACTACAAATAATCCAGAATTGAAGATAAATGATAATAATCCTACTCTGTCTGTTACACTTCCTCACACCTGAAATCACTGATCGAGTAAATCTCCTGATCTTCTCCTGAACTTCTCCAGATCATTTCTAATCCATTCATGTTGTAACATCTGCTCTAACGTGGGCCGTTTCGCTGGATCCCGGGCTAGGCACTGTCTAATCAGATCACTGCATTCTGTGCAAATTTATTAAGGAGAAAGCTGGTTAGTCATGACCATGTGACACGAATGTTGGAAAACAGCATCTGATGGACAATAAACTCAACGTATTTAAACATGAAAAATCTTACATACTTCACCTTTACCTGTTCCTGTTCAGAGATTTTGCTTTATGTGTGTGTTTATCAATGTTGTCAATATTTTTCACTCACCTTTGGATAAGTTGGAGTTCTGAAATGTAACTTTGGCTTGTGTGATGTCCGTTCTGTTGCCAAAGGGAGAACGTGCGTTCACCATCTCGAACAACAACACTCCTAGAGCCCAGACATTTGTTGGGACGGCGTGGAATCGAGATTCTGTGAAGACTTCAGGTGGGCAGTAAGCCTGTATTCCTGTAAGCAACACATTTGCACATTGTTGAGCAATTTTTTTCAAAGCGTCAAATAATCAGAAAGTCACTACATCCAGGTTTCCAGACTCCAAAAATACTCACCACGGTATATTTTTCTCTCGTAGCCATCAGCACTAAGTAGCTGACCGCAGCCGAAGTCTATCAGCTTGAGCTCTAACGTGTTTGTCTTCACCAGGAAATTCTGTGCATGAACGTCATTATGAAAGACGCCATGCTCGATGCAGTGTTGTACTGCCAGCACAGCCTGTCGCATGAGGACCCGTGCTGTAGTTTCATCCAGTTGAGGATCCCGAATGATGAAGTCCAGCAAGCTCTCGCAGGGTTCAGGGAACTCCATTATGAGACTGAATGTCCGAGGATGTTCAAACCAGTCGTATAATTGTATGACGTAGGGGCTTATGGGTTCTTTCCTCATCATAAGCAGCAGCGCCACTTCTGTAACGAGAGGTTCGGGATGGCCAGGCTAGAGGAAAGTAGAAGACAGAAGGTTAGCTGGGTAAAAATCGGAAGAAAACTTTTCTTTGATCTTTATAGATACGATCATCAGAGCCTTTCCAGGTTTATTGATCTATTACATTTACACCTAATGCTTCCTCCAGGTGTACTGACTACAGTAATCAGCACTTAAACAACAAATACTCAATCAACTTTAGACCAACTTACAATATCAAGATAACAATTATTGTCAATTTTGCGCATCTGCTTGATGGCAACCTGCAAAAAAAAAAAAAAAGTGTTCAGTCAAAGTGTTCAACCACCTGACTTTGGACATAACATTTATGATTTGAGCATCTAAGTATTAACCCATCTGAATAAATATGTTTTGATGCAAGATTGCTTTACCTTTTTGCCATCAAATTTCCGAGTTCCCTTGAACACTCTTCCGAATCCTCCGGATCCAATCATCTCGCCCACGTGATAGAGAGTCTCAAAGGAGTCTGAAAAAGAAAATATGAGAAATATATGAGTTTGCTACATCCTTTGTTTTATATGAAAAAAGTCAGTTCAAACAAGACGATAATACTGTTTAGAACAATGTTGGAGAAATAATGTCTGCAGACTGACCATTATTTGGTTTGACTCCAGCGTGATCGGGATCAGGTGATGATGGACCAGGATCAGGCTCTGGCTCCAGATCCGCTGGAGGAACAAAAGTCTCCACAACATCCACAGCACTGAGACAACAGCAAAGGAGCGAACGCTTCATAGCCTTCCACGCGTTCCTGAGGAAAGGACCAACTCCTTTCCTCTTCCTACATACTGAAGGTTTTTCTGACATGAAGAAAACAAAACTGAATTATTACAAACATCTCTGGCGTCAAATTAGGCAATCATGAAATTAAATAGACTTACATTTTACTGTTAAAATGGTTACCAGTAAAGTTTAATTCATTGTGGCTGTACCCTTTACACCGCCCAGCTTTATTTGAGTCTCACCTGTTGAGCTCTTGTTCACTGGTGAAGCCTCCGTAAGGCCATGTGAAGTCTCCGCTGGCTCGACGGGAACTTGACCTGGCAGCGGAGGGCACGTCCACTCTTCCAGGCTGTCGGACCTGGACAAAGAACAGTCGCTGCAACTGCCCTGTTCGTTTCGGCTGTCTGATCTATCGCCACTCCACCTCCAGTCGACGATGTACGAGCCTCTGCTGCTGAGGCTAAACGTCTCTCTACAGAACCGCCGCACTATAATGTCCTCAGAGAGGGACAAAGATGATGTGGACATGATGCCTGGTGAAGACATTTTTTATAATATTAATAATCAATGTCAGTAGTCACATCAAATTGTCAAACTTCAAACATCAAACTTCATTTTCATCTTCAAACTTTCTATTTTCAATAACACATTATATGTTAACTGAGCCATAACTTCATTAATAAAAGCCTTTTCTGACCTCTGCGAAAGCTTTTGGATGGAGTGGACGGGTGTCCATCATCTTGGCTCCGCCGGCTGCCGCTCTGCCACTCGCTCCTCCTGTCAGTCGGACCTGCGGACACAGAAAACTCAGAAGACAGAGCTGCTAAATGTGAAGGAAGCTCCAGAATCGGTGTGTGGGTCGGGTCTGGCAGCGGATCCTGATCACGGTCATCAGAACCGGGTCTCCAAACCTCCTGACCAGCCGTCTGAGAGAAGGAGGCTCTCCTGGATCTGGAGCGGCCTGAGGCTGGAATATTTCATCACATAGTTAGTAATGTTTTAATAATGATCAATATCAATGTCATTGGTCAATTAAAAGTTGATTTCAGGAATCAAATACATGTGATCACTTTGCTGGCAAAATTGGGGGATCAAATGAGTTACCTCACACAATTTTCTTCACATTAATATAGTCAATCATTGTACAACATCATAACATAAAATCCCATAAACAAATGAAAAACTAAAGCCCTCACCTCCTTCTTCAGCCATCATATGAGCCATCGACATCCTCCTCCAATCTGCAATAAAAACAATACAAAACACACAACAAAATACAATACAACACAATACACTCTCCTCAGAAATCCTCCTCTCAGAAAAGAAAAACAAAAAAATTAACAAAACTCGAAACTCATAAAATAAGAAAAGAACAAGAAGACAAAAGTATCCTTCGAAATAATAAGAACTACTCAAAACTCAGAAATATAATTGTGTAAAAAAGTTAAAGGATATATGCTCCGATGTTTTTCCAGAATAAAAGTCTCGTCTCAGGAATCTCAGCTTCAAAATCTCAAGATCGCACAGAAAATATTCTGCAAATGTTTGTGAATTCGCCTCGTCTCTCTCAGCAACAGATCGCGATCGGTGCGTGTAGATGAGTCAGAATTCATAACACGCGTCGCCATAGCAACTAACACTACAACGAGCAGAGCGCGTGACCGCGCATCGATCTGAACACATTTATTGAATAGTTAACAACTTAATTTTGACGTTTTCTTTGATACATATGAGATTTATTCTTTCTGAACAATTATTCATATTATTATTATTATTATTATTATTATTATTATTATTATTATTATTATAATCAGTGGAACTATTCGCGTCTAAAACCTTCATTATTCCACTTAACATTCATATTAACTACACTGAAATGTATCTAAATAAACCAGCAGATAATACTGTAAAAAAAAAATCACATTTACAGTAAACAGGTTAACCATTTAATTGCTTTTTGATTTGATTGAAGTTTATTTGAATAAATGAAATGAATAAAATAAAATATTAAATAAAAAACACAATAACAATAAATGAAAATATACATACACACATACATACTTTTGATAAAATAAAAAATAAAATAAAAACGTATGTGCAAAAGTGCAGAACAATCAACTACAAATAAAATAACTTATAAAACACTACATGTAAATGTACAAAAATGAATATAGTAGGCCTATATGAAATACTTTAATAATGACATAAAATAAACAGATAAGATTGACCTATAATATAAAAATAAAAGAAAGCACTTGCTGCAAAACAAAGTAAAACATTATTATAACAGTTGGAACTGACTATTACACAATGTACCTGTGACTATATAACAATAATAAAATCTATTAACATTAAAGGTGTCACAAACAGATAAGTAACAAACCGGTTAGAATGAGAGGCAGATTAAATGTCACTGAAGGCTTATCTGGCAGTAATACTGTCTTTCCTCTAGCAGGTGATGAGACGGTGAAGCAAGCTGGAGAATGGAGAATCCAAGTGGATGATGACAGGGAATCAGAAGACATGACTACTGAACTAGGGAGCTGATTGAGATGCACTCAGCGTCTTTTACCAGTGCCTCAACTCGTGTACACGATATAGGCTACGCTCCTGATTCACGAGCTCGGGAGCTAGGGAACTGAATGAGACACTAAATGAGAGTGTGTGGTGATGTGATGAGCAAAGAGCATACTGGGAAGTGTAGTGCTGAGGGAATTATGTTGGTATTAGCATGGTTTAAATCATACTTATCTGACCGTTATCAGTTTGTAATGAAGAGATGTCACACCGATCACAAGTTCAGTATGGAGTACCGCAGGGCTCAGTGTTAGGACCGTTGCTTTTCACCCTGTAGGCCTACATGCTACCACTGGGAGATATCATTAGGAAGCATTGCGTTAGTTTTCATTGTTATGCTGACGATACTCAGCTCTATATTTCTTCACGCTATGACGAAATTGACCAATTCACAAGATTAACGGGATGCATAGCTGATATTAAAAAAAAATGGATGACCAGTCATTTCCTGCAACTTAAAGGTGTATTATGTAGTATTTTTGCAATAAAATATCCAAAAACCACTAGGCCAGTGTTATATATTTTGTTCAGTTGAGAACTTACAATATCCCAAATGTTTCCAAATATTTGTAAATTGTGAGAAAATTGCTATTTTAACCAATGAAGTTAAAAACTGAACTGAGCACAGACCAGCGGCAGGAGTCAGATTTCATTTATCACGAGTAAGAAACTGACAACACTACGGCGGCAGATTCAGTTTCAAAGCTAAATGTAAAAGCGCCCATTTAAAAGATCTTGTCATTGTACTGTTCTGTTATGTTTTCCATTAAGAATAGTATTGATGTTAATATTAAACACACCATTCAATTAGTTTACTCCCAAATTACTCATTCTAAAATAAAAGTATAATCCGTGCGGGAAATTCATAACAGTGTGCATTATTACAGAGACTTCATTCTTCGTGAAAGATAAAGATAGAAATGCGCACAGGAAACAAAAACCTTGCAAAAATGATATACGATCCACCTAATCCTGGCAAAATCACAGAGATGCCGATTCGCACGGGACTAATATTATCACAGGACCTCGGCGTTCGGCGAAATATGGTAGGTCATTTGCAGGGGAATTTTTACTTTACAAATTACAGACAAGGCAGATTCGCATGGGATTAAGATCACAGACAACCTCCGCAATTATCACAGATTACTAGAGGTCACCAGGTAATACTAGTCTCGTGCGAATAGGGCCTTGGATAAAAGCGTCTGTCAAATGCATAAACGTAAATGTAAATGTAAATGTAGTGACTTCAAAGGTCAATGGGGACCAGCAACTGTGTGAGTAAATAATGACAGAATTTTTTGGTGAAATATCCCTTTAAGGACAAGGGGCAGTTTACTATTAGACTGCTGTCACTTTAAGACCATCAGACACAAAAGATAAATTCCAGTAATCAGCTGCTGTTTAATGTGCGCTACACAGTCATAAGACGCATTTCAGAAAAGCACGTGAATGTAATGTTTTACTGGTGTTTAATATAAAAAATAAAACTTTTGTGATTGCGAATAATCGCATGTCTTGTGAGTGTCCCACTGCCTTAAAGGGGGGGTGAAACACTCAGTGTCAGTCAGTGTCATGTCAATCTTGAGTACCTATAGAGTAGCACTGCATCCTGCATATCTCCTAAAAGTCTTTATTTTTTTTATAATTATATAAGAAAGATGCGCTGTTCCGAGTCTTTCCGAAAAAAGCAGAGCGGGTGGGGGCGTATCGTGTGAGCGGAGCTAAAGAATGACGTGTGCGCGCCGCTGCTATTGTGTTGAGTCGAGTGCGTCGTAAAGCTGTGTCATCCCTAACAGCGGGAAAAAACTTTATTGAAAATAAAAATATGGCTTTTAATCAGATACAGCCATACATCTATGATCCGGAATCAGACCCAGAGGCTGCAGTTGAACAGGAGCAGCAGCAAAAACGACTAGAGCAGGACGTCTCTATGTGGTACAAGTTATACACTAACTATATAATATGCTTAGCGGCTTGTGTTATTTACATATTTATACTTGAATTATATCGTCGTATTTTTGTCTTTGAAGGTGTACATGTGGGAAGTGCAGTTGTGCACGTGTGTGTGTGTGTGTGTGTGTGTGTGTGTGTGTGTGTGTGTGTGTGTGTGTGTGTGTGTTTAGTTACGCGTGGTTTGTGTAGACAATTGTAGTAAGCGGACTGGTTTTGCATGGCAGGCTAGTGTTTACATAGAAAGACATGGAATAGTAGCGCATTTGAATGAAGAAGCGCGCTTATTTAGTTCAACATATTTCCCCACTCTTTGTGAATTGTTGTTTGGAGTGCTTTTACAATACACAAACACAAAGTTACACAAATAGTGGCCAGCTAAACAAATGTACACGCACTACACATCGCATGCTCCATTGATCAATTCACTATACGTGATCATGTTTGGGCTACTTGATGAGCATAGGCAAAAACACAGACATTTGAAGCAGTCTCACTCACCACCTGCGGTTCTAACGTTGGGACCTTTATCGTTGGGACTGCTCCATCCTTCAGCATTAGGCGATCGGAAAATCCGGCGTCGAGCTGGGCCTTGTTTATGAAACAGTCGGCACCGAAATGCAGCGAACAGACATAAACCTTTGCGCAACTCAGTTGCTGATCCAGAAAAGCAAATTCCATCCACTGTTGCCTTAACGCGGGGTTTTTTGGCAATCTGTACAGGACTGTCTTGGTCTGGCAACCATAAACGCACTTTTTTGGTGACATTGTTAATTTCTTGAAGTCACATCACCTGTGCAGCGCAGCCTACGAGCCAGCGCTTTGATGGGCGTAGCCTGTTGCTTTCGCACTCTCCCTCTCTCTCTCTCTCTCTCTCTCTCTCACGCTCTTCCGGTAGAATTGTCTGTACAGCCCATACAAGGAAATTACGAAATTTTAACGTCAAGTGGACCCATGATCGAAAAAAAATTGCCGAAACTTATGACTAACCGGAAGTAGTATTTTTGACAAAGAAATACTCCCATCAAACGTCCACCTTAACTTTTGAAACTTTGTCCATGTTTAGTATGGGATTCCATGTCTTTAACAGTGTAAAAAGATCAGTATGCATGAAACAGCATTTCACCCCCCCTTTAACATTTGATGTGGATGTACATCGAGTTGTAGCCTATAGCTATAACGGAGGCAACAACTGCATCTGATAAAATGTGTGCTGTAGCATGATATTACGATATTTATTCAAAAGCAGATTGTGGAGATGTTTTAATCACCCACAAGCAAAAATCATGATATCTTCATAGGGAACCATGGGAAATTCAAGCATGTCTTTGCGGGCTATAACACACATGAGGAGCGGACCTCCTGTTCTTCAGCGGATTCTTCAGCCTTTTCTCACAGCAGCTGGAGTAATTAAACTTATCATTTTGATGGCAGGTTGTAAAAAGAGTAAAAGACCCAAACGACAATCATCAGAGATAACTGGAGATTCACCCTTGGTCAAAAGCACAAGATTGGACTGTACGGAAATTGAAATCTACGCTAGAAGACAAATACAGTGACGCAGTGCTATGCTGTTAACATTAACAATTAGAAAACGAATTATATGAGCTAAGACTAAGTAGTTGTTAGATTTAATCACCGTTGGTAGAGTGAATAATTGTAATGCTTTTTTTCTCAGTTGGTCAGAAGTGTGTGTGTGTGTGTGTGGGGGGGGGGGGGGGGTGTATGTATACACATAAAAAAATAGGGTGTGTGTGCTTGTAATATTTGAGAGAGAAAAACTGCAAACTTCAAACCTGGGTCTGAGTTTTGAGAGGAATTTAGATTTTGCCTCTTTCCCTGATTTTTGGTAACTGGTTACGCATGCACTTAAACATTAAGATACTTGGAGTTTATCGCTTTTCCTCTTCCGCTCTGCCTTACAACACTCTTGTCAAAGAGAGCGAGTAAAATCATTTAGCCAAGGCTGAGCGGGGCCTTTCCCTCAGCTTTCCTGGGCTTAACGGGAGCAACAGAGTCTACAGAAATGGAGCAGTATTCAGTAAAAACCTGTTTAATTCGTCGAAGAGATTGATTGGTCATTTATAAAACACTACATAAATAAAGATGGGTTGTCTTAGCAGAAATGATTTTTAAAACAAAGCAAAAGTGTCTGTGATGAGTTGATGTCTTGGATCTCTCGTGTTCTTGCTCAGACGTGGGCCGGCTCTGATCTCTGGTGTGGCGGCTCGAGTTCTGGCAGGTCGAGGTCAGACTTCAGGCTTCGGCTCAAGTCTCCAGCTCAAGCCCTTCACCAAGGACAGCAAGTGTTATTTCCTATCCAATACAAAGATTAGATGAACATGTCAACTCATGAAGGTTTTTTAGAGCTGATTTACAACAGAACCGAATTCTTGCGATTGAATCAATGATTGTGTTATTTTCCTGTTTATTACTGTGAAGCCGCTCTGAAACAATCTGTATTGTATAAAGCGCTGTATAAATTAAACTGCACTACAAATAATCCAGAATTGAAGCTAAATGATAATAATCCTACTCTGTCTGTTACACTTCCTCACACCTGAAATCACTGATCGAGTAAATCTCCTGATCTTCTCCTGAACTTCTCCAGATCATTTCTAATCCATTCATGTTGTAACATCTGCTCTAACGTCGGCCGTTTCGTTGGATCCCGGGCTAGGCACTGTCTAATCAGATCACTGCATTCTGTGCAAATTTTATTAAGGAGAAAGCTGGTTAGTCATGACCATGTGACACGAATGTTGGCATCTATGAAAACAGCATCTGATGGACAATAAACTCAACGTATTTAAACATGAAAAATCTTACATACTTCACCTTTACCTGTTTCTGTTCAGAGATTTTGCTTTATGTGTGTGTTTATCAATGTTGTCAATATTTTTCACTCACCTTTGGATAAGTTGGAGTTCTGAAATGTAACTTTGGCTTGTGTGATGTCCGTTCTGTTGCCAAAGGGAGAACGTGCGTTCACCATCTCGAACAACAACACTCCTAGAGCCCAGACATTTGTTGGGACGGCGTGGAATCGAGATTCTGTGAAGACTTCAGGTGGGCAGTAAGCCTGTATTCCTGTAAGCAACACATTTGCACATTGTTGAGCAATTTTTTTCAAAGTATCAAATAATCAGAAAGTCACTACATCCAGGTTTCCAGACTCCAAAAATACTCACCACGGTATATTTTTCTCTCGTAGCCATCAGCACTAAGTAGCTGACCGCAGCCGAAGTCTATCAGCTTGAGCTCTAACGTGTTTGTCTTCACCAGGAAATTCTGTGCATGAACGTCATTATGAAAGACGCCATGCTCGATGCAGTGTTGTACTGCCAGCACAGCCTGTCGCATGAGGACCCGTGCTGTAGTTTCATCCAGTTGAGGATCCCGAATGATGAAGTCCAGCAAGCTCTCGCAGGGTTCAGGGAACTCCATTATGAGACTGAATGTCCGAGGATGTTCAAACCAGTCGTATAATTGTATGACGTAGGGGCTTATGGGTTCTTTCCTCATCATAAGCAGCAGCGCCACTTCTGTAACGAGAGGTTCGGGATGGCCAGGCTAGAGGAAAGTAGAAGACAGAAGGTTAGCTGGGTAAAAATCGGAAGAAAACTTTTCTTTGATCTTTATAGATACGATCATCAGAGCCTTTCCAGGTTTATTGATCTATTACATTTACACCTAATGCTTCCTCCAGGTGTATTGACTACAGTAATCAGCTCTTAAACAACAAATACTCAATCAACTTTAGACCAACTTACAATATCAAGATAACAATTATTGTCCATTTTGCGCATCTGCTTGATGGCAACCTGCAAAAAAAAAAAAAAAAGTGTTCAGTCAAAGTGTTCAACCACCTGACTTTGGACATAACATTTATGATTTGAGCATCTAAGTATTAACCCATCTGAATAAATATGTTTTGATGCAAGATTGCTTTACCTTTTTGCCATCAAATTTCCGAGTTCCCTTGAACACTCTTCCGAATCCTCCGGATCCAATCATCTCGCCCACGTGATAGAGAGTCTCAAAGGAGTCTGAAAAAGAAAATATGAGAAATATATGAGTTTGCTACATCCTTTGTTTTATATGAAAAAAGTCAGTTCAAACAAGACGATAATACGGTTTAGAAGAATGTTGGAGAAATAATGTCTGCAGACTGACCATTATTTGGTTTGACTCCAGCGTGATCGGGATCAGGTGATGATGGACCAGGATCAGGCTCTGGCTCCAGATCCGCTGGAGGAACAAAAGTCTCCACAACATCAACAGCACTGAGACAACAGCAAAGGAGCGAACGCTTCATAGCCTTCCACGCGTTCCTGAGGAAAGGACCAACTCCTTTCCTCTTCCTACATACTGAAGGTTTTTCTGACATGAAGAAAACAAAACTGAATTATTACAAACATCTCTGACGTCAAATTAGGCAATCATGAAATTAAATAGACTTACATTTTACTGTTAAAATGGTTACCAGTAAAGTTTAATCAATTGTACCTGTACCCTTTACACCGCCCAGCTTTATTTGAGTCTCACCTGTTGAGCTCTTCACTGGTGAAGCCTCCTTAAGGCCATGTGAAGTCTCCGCTGGCTCGACGGGAACTTGACCTGGCAGCGGAGGGCACGTCCACTCTTCCAGGCTGTCGGACCTGGACAAAGAACAGTCGCTGCAACTGCCCTGTTCGTTTCGGCTGTCTGATCTATCGCCACTCCACCTCCAGTCGACGATGTACGAGCCTCTGCTGCTGAGGCTAAACGTCTCTCTACAGAACCGCCGCACTATAATGTCCTCAGAGAGGGACAAAGATGATGTGGACATGATGCCTGGTGAAGACATTTTTAATAATATTAATAATCAATGTCAGTAGTCACATCAAATTGTAACATCATTTTTTTTCAACTTTCTATTTTCAATAACACATTATATGTTAACTGAGCCATAACTTCATTAATAAAAGCCTTTTCTGACCTCTGCGAAAGCGTTTGGATGGAGTGGACGGGTGTCCATCATCTTGGCTCCGCCGGCTGCCGCTCTGCCACTCGCTCCTCCTGTCAGTCGGACCTGCGGACACAGAAAACTCAGAAGACAGAGCTGCTAAATGTGAAGGAAGCTCCAGGATCGGTGTGTGGGTCGGGTCTGGCAGCGGATCCTGATCACGGTCATCAGAACCGGGTCTCCAAACCTCCTGACCAGCCGTCTGAGAGAAGGCGGCTCTCCTGGATCTGAAGCGGCCTGAGGCTGGAATATTTCATCACATAGTAAGTTAACTTAGTCATGTTTTAATAATGATCAATATCAATGTCATTGGTCAATTAAAAGTTGATTTCAGGAATCAAATACATGTGATCACTTTGCTGGCAAAATTGGGGGATCAAAATGAGTTACCTCACACAATTTTCTTCACAATAATATAGTCAATCATTGTACAACATCATAACATAAAATCCCATAAACAAATGAAAAACTAAAGCCCTCACCTCCTTCTTCAGCCATCATATGAGCCATCGACATCCTCCTCCAATCTGCAATAAAAACAATACAAAACACACAACAAAATACAATACAACACAATACACTCTCCTCAGAAATACTCCTCTCAGAAAAGAAAAACAAAAAATAAACAAAACTCGAGAAAAGTTTAAAATAAGAAAAGAACAAGAAGACAAAAGTATACTTCGAAATAATAAGAACTAACGTTACTCAAAACTCAGAAATATAACTGTGTAAAAAAGTTAAAGGATATATGCTCCGATGTTTTTCCAGAATAAAAGTCTCGTCTCAGGAATCTCAGCTTCAAAATCTCAAGATCGCACAGAAAATATTCTGCAAATGTTTGTGAATTCGCCTCGTCTCTCTCAGCAACAGATCGCGATCGGTGCGCGTGTAGATGAGTCAGAATTCATAACACGCGTCGCCATAGCAACTAAAACTACAATCACTATATGAGCAGAGCTCGTGACCGCGCATCGACCTGAACACATTTATTGAATAGTTAACAACTTAATTTCGACGATTTATTTAATAAAAAGTTTGAACCTGTTTAATGACTCAGTTCAAAGCTTTGATTCAGTGATTCCTCTGCATCATCATAACTCAGAAATGCTAGATGTCTCTGCATGCATCAAAATGTTTTGGTAAATAATTTATTTATGTTTTACTATATATTGCTATATTATTGCATATTAATACAATGGTTATATAATGTTTCCTTTTTAGTTATTATTTTAACTTATTATAAGAAGAATTATCTTATTATTTAAGTTCTTATATTTATTAATGTTTAAAGGGTTAGTTCACCCAAAAATGAAATTGATTGTTAATGACTCACCGTAATGTCGTTCCACACCCGTAAGACCTCCGTTCATCTTCAGAACACAGTTTAAAGCTACACTGTGTAACTTTTTTAGTTTATTCTTAGCTAAAAAAAACTTAGTTATTTCAAAAATATGTCCTCATCAGGGGCGTTTTTAGGATTTTCATTTTAGGGGGGCTTAGCCCCCATTGAGGGTAGCCTATGGAAAAACAATTCACACTTTAGTTTGGGGTCCAAATTGTGCTATTAACTAGCTTACAAACATGCATACCCATAGGATATTGGCTGTTAATTATTACGTATAAAACTAATATTAATACCTTATTGCATGGCCATTTTGTAGCATACATGCATTAATCATACACTCTAAAAAATGCTGGGTTCGAAAAAACAACCCAAGTTGGGTTGAAAATGCACCGACCCAACAATTGGGTTGTTTTAACCCAATGGTTGAGTTGTTCTTACCCAGCAATTGGGTTGTCTTAAGCAACATTTAACCCAACCACTGGGTTAAAACAACTCAACCACTGGGTTAAAACAACTCAACTACTGGGTTAAAACAACTCAACCATTGGGTTAAAACAACTCAATTGTTGGGTTAGTGCATTTTCAACCCAAATTGGGTTGTTTTTAACCCAGCATTTTTTAGAGTGTACCCAATAATGTTGGCAGGTTTATATTCACAGAGATCCCAAATTTTAGGGGGGTTCAGGGGCATGGTCCCCCCAAAAAATTTGAATTCTATGATCTACATATGTGCATTTTAAGATGTTCTGAAGGCCAAACAATTAGATAACAATAGCTTGAAAACCATTTCACTGGGCAGTAATTATTTGTCTTTCTCTGTTTTTATCTTGCCCTGACTCTTCCCCTCACAACGCTGAGCTTTGACTGATATAGGCTAGACTAGTTTTTCCATTTTCGTCAGCGAAGAAAGTAAAAATATGGTTTAGGCCTACATATTAACCTACATTTATATGTTTTATGAATAATTTTCTTAGACATGTTAATGTACTGTTTATTAAAGTTTAAGTTTATTAAATTAATTCACTATATAAACTGATTCATTACTAATATGCCCAATACTGAAAAAAACTGAGATTTTTTTTAATTTACTGAGGGTTACAAATGGAATTATATTAATTTACAATATATACACATTCATTATCAATATGCCTAATCTGTTGAAAATTGCTTTGTTAATATTTCTTGTTTGTTAATTAGGCCTAGGCAAATTTTCATCTCAGAATAACGAAATTAGACAAATGATTATTCATTTGCCTGAATATTTTTGTCTATTGTTTATCATTTCTAACTTAAAGCAGCAGCTGTCAAACATAAATGTTTATTTCAACTGCTTACATTTCTCCCGCTTTCGTTGTCGAGTTGCGCTCCTAAAATTCGCGCTCATGGCCTCAGCAGTTTCTGTTTGAACATAAAGCCCGCCTACTCTGATTTGATTGGTTTTCTGAAATATTTTGACATTGAGGAGCGGTAACAGACCAATGAGGCTCAGATTTACACACACACACACACATACACACACTTCTGCTTCTGACGTGCGCTCTGCTCGGCGCCGCTGCGGCAGCGAATTGAAGAACTCAACACACAGACAGACTAAAAGACGGGACGAAGCCTAAGCCTGCCACCAGCTTTCATATATTTTAAAGGTTAATCACATATTTTTTAGGGGGGCTGAGGCATAAGTCTGAAGGCTGAAGCCCCCCTAAAAAGGGCCTAGCGACGCCTGTCCTCATTAATGTATATTTACTTCTTTCAAGTAATAAAGTATTCTCGTAAGTTTATAATATGCCATTGAAAATACATACGGGTGAGGGGTTCGAATGCTGGTCGCCATGTTGCCCCTCCATCTTGAAAGTACATTAGCCAAAGAGGGACATACCCGTAAATTCAAGCTTCGCCTTTCGCGTTTTAACACTCGATGGCACTCGTGGACGAGGTCGAACTGGAAGCCATGCTAATCTTGGACTAAATCGGCCACCGTAGGAGTTAAAACGAAATCGTAATTGAGAGGAACAGAAACTAATAGTCACTGGCTTGTCATATACCTTTACACCGCTAGATGGGGGAAAATATCACACAGTGTAGCTTTAAGATATTTTATATTAGTCCGAGAGCGTATCCAACTATATTCACACTATACTGTGCATGTCCAGAAAGGTAATAAAAAATACATCATCAGAGGAGTTCAACATATAAATTATTCTTTTATTTAAACGGGTCATATACAGATTCAAGTCAAATTTCATTTCTAAGCACATTCAAAAGCAACAGAGTTACACCAAAGTGCTGTACAGTAAGACAATGTGCATATAAATAGAAAACATAAAAAGAAACAAGGCAGATACAAAATATAAATGCATTAGACCCGATACAGGAAACCAGTGTAAAGTCGCTAAAATCTCTCTTTTGTGCCGGTAAGAAGTCTCGCTACAGCATTTTGGATCATTTGCAGGCGAGAGATTGTAGGAGAGGCAGGCCACAGCACAGAGAATTACAGTAGTCCAGACGTGATGTTATGAAGGCGTGGATTATGGTCTCTAAATATGTTGGTTTTAATTTTGCGATTGATCTCAAATGAAAGAAACTGCCCTTTACCACTGAACTGATTTGTTTATCAAAGTGTAGCGACGAATCAAATGTAACCCCGAGATTCCTTACATTAGCTTGAACACTGGCGGAGAGAGAACCTAAATTAAAAGGAGATGAAGATCTGGATGGGCCTAAAATCTAAATTTTGTTTTTGCTTTCATTTAATTGCAAAAAATGATTAGCCATCCAACATTTGATCTCCTCAAAACAGTCAAAACAGGATAAGAACCGTCAGTTTTTGCTGGTAGATAAAACTGTCCTCAGCATTGCAGTGGTAGGACATCCTATGTTTCTTAAAAATGGCACCCAATGGCAGCATATACATTGAAAAGAGAAGCGGCCCTAAAATGGACCCTTGGGGCACACCACATAATAGAGGAACTGATGAAGAAGAAGACTTGTAGCCTAGAAATCTAGACGCACCCTAGCGGCAGCAAATCTAATCTGTCCGCGAGTGTCGTCTAGCAACTCTCAATACAGTTCTGAGCTGTAAACACCAAACTCTTGCCGGGCCAATCACATTGTGTATAGAGTCGGTGGGCGGGGCCATAATGACGTTCGAGTTGCGTTTGCGTGCTTCTAGTAAACACAGAAACTGGCGAACGGCGGTCTTTCGAATCAGCTCTGACCGTGACTCTGGAAGACTTGGAGTTCAGCTTTTCTCTGAGAAAAGAACAAAGAACGGCACTGAAGTCATTCTTAAAAAGGGAAGATGTGTTCAGAGTTTTGCCGACCGGATACGGCGAATGTTTAATCTATCAACAAGCTCTGTTTCACCTTCGTTGCTCTGGTTGGTTGTAGTGCTATCCTATCACGTGCAGAGGGAGTTTGAAAGACAACCGTTTATCCGCCCCTCGGATTGAGCCGTCAATGGTGAGTTTCCAGACCAAACATCTTGATGTGGATCTGGCTTGTCAGGCTAGAAGACTTGCCCATTCTCACTGAGAAAGGTCTTTGAGATAAGAGACCAAAGGTTATTATAGTTTTGCTTTTTGAAATTAGTTTTTATTTTATTATCGTTTTCAATTTTGCTACAAATTTCAGTTTAGTTTTAGTTAGTTTTACAAATGGTTTTGCTAGTTTTAGTTTAGTTTTTATTTTGCAAATACATTTCTATTTAGTTTTTATTTATTTAGTTTCAGTTTTAGTTTTAGTAATTATAGTTTAGCAGAGTTACCATAATGAAGTGTAGAGACCAAATCAAGGTTTTTAATTTCAGCAAAGTTTAATGTTTGCACAGATTAGAGTTTAATCTTACTAAACATCCTTAAGTGAAATCACTTGATTAACGAGCATTATTGTTTAAACCCAGGACGGTCTTACAAAACATGCATAAAGTTGGGTCTTCACCTTTGAGCAAAAAAGCTTGAGTCAAACTATGACCTATACAAACAACGATCTGGAGATTAAAAATGAAATAAATTATATTTTGATATAAAAAAACTATATTTGACATTTTTGACATAGATCCTCTGAGTATTAGCCTATCTTAAAGAACAAAATAAATGCAAAGTAAAATATAAAAGTAAAAATTATAAATTCCAGACAAACTCATTCATAACAAAGATGAAATATTGTTAAACAATAAAAAGCTTATTTTAATTTCTTCAGTAGTACAATGTAGGCTAGCAGTGTAAGACCACAGCTAAAGTCATCTGAATACAGATGTGTGTGTGTGTGTGTGTGTGTGTGTGTGTGTGTGTGTGTGTGTGTGTGTGTGTGTGTGTGTGTGTGTGTGTGTGTGTGTGTGTGTGTGTGTGTGTGTGTGTGTGTGTGTGTGTGTGTGTGTGTGTGTGTGTGTGTGTGTGTGTGTGTGTGTTGTGCTATAATTGTAAAGGGGGCCAATGTCCTCACTTATCTAGTAAAATATTATGCTAACTGACTAATAAGGACATTTGACTGGTCCACTAGTTAAAAAGGCTTATAAATCGGCCAAAACATGTTTTTATTTGAATCTATTGTTTTGCACGTTCTTGGGATGGGTAGGTTTAGGGATAGGGGATATAAAATATCATTAACCTGATATAAAATCAATGGAAGTCTATGCAATGTCCTCACTTATATATTAAATAAATAGATAAATAAATATTAGATAAAACTGAATTTTTAATTATTGGACAGAAAAGCTCCACAAGTAGTAACCGAGAATACTGTCTAACACTTGATGACTGCTCTGTCAAGCCCTCGTCGTCAGTGAGGAACCTGGGTGTGCTCTTTGATACCAATCTTTCATTTGAAAGCCACGTTTCTAGCATCTGTAAAACCGCATTCTATCATCTTAAAAATATATCTAAATTACGGCACATGCTTTCAATGCAAAATGCTGAACAGTTAGTACATGCGTTCATGAGCTCAAGGCTCGATTATTGTAATGCTCTACTGGGTGGTTGCCCTGCTCGCTTAATAAACAAACTCCAGCTGGTCCAAAATGCAGCAGCTCGAGTTCTTACTAGAACCAGGAAGTATGATCATATTAGTCCAGTTCTGTCAACACTGCACTGGCTCCCTATTAAACATCGCATACATTTTAAAATCTTGCTTATTACTTACAAAGCACTAAATAGTTTAGCCCCCCGGTACTTAAGCGAGCTTTTAACACATTATACTCCATCACGTCTATTGCGGTCTCAAAACTCTGGCCAGTTGATAATACCTAGAATATCTAAATCAACTGCAGGCGGTCGATCATTTTCCTATTTAGCTCCTAAACTCTGGAAAAGTCTTCCTAGCATTGTTCGGGAAGCAGACACACTCTGTCAGTTTAAATCTAGACTAAAAACACATCTCTTTACTATGGCATACACATAGAACATTTTTAACTTTCATTATTCAAATCAATTGACTGATTGTTAGGCTGCATTAACTAGGTCAGCCGGAACCGGGAACACTTCCCATAACACCTGATGTACTCGTTACATCATAAAAAGAGTGGCATCTACGCTAATGTTAGTCTCTCTGTTTATCCCGAGGTTTATCCCGGATCTGGGCCGTGTCCGGATCGGATGGTGGACCTGCCTGGACATGACCAGCTCATCCTGGAGTGTCTGCTGAGCCGTGTCAATTGCTGTCTCCTCTGAATTTGCCTCACTGGCACGACATGCTCAAAACCCGTCTTCAGCGCAATAATTCCGATCTTTCATGTATTCATACTCTTGTGTAATCGACGCCCCATCCCATCATTTATTTCCAAATAAATCTGTCTCTTCCGTGATACCCTGAAATTTTGAATATTCCAATCTAATATGATTTCTGACCTGTAAGGTTGCCAGAATAATAATCTTACACGGTGTGTTAATAGGCCAGAGGAGAACTGGCACCCCGACTGAGTCTGGTTTCTCCCAAGGTTTATTTTTCTCCATCATGCCCTGATGGAGTTTTGGTTCCTTGCCACTGTCGCCTTTGGCTTGGCTTGCTCAGTTGGGGACACTAAAAATATGATTAAAGTTATTCAACTTATTATACAAATAAAAAGTATTAATTAGGTCTTATTTAATTCTATAAACTATAATACTGATCTGCCAACATTATCGCTCTATGATAAATTAAACTAAGCTGATAACATCACAGTTTTCTCCAGTACGACTGTACAGCCATATCTAGTTTTGTCACAATATTATCCTGTTTGACACTGTGAAGCTGCTTTGACACAATCGTGATTGTAAAAGCGCTATATAAATAAAGTTGATTGATTGATTGATAGTGAAACAAACGTGTGTGTGTCCTGGTATTCCCTACTTTGTGGGGAAATGTCTCCACACGGATTATGTAACAACAATGACTTATGAGTTTAATGTCTCGGGGAATAATTAACTCAAAAGGGATTTAATATTCAATATTCATGAATTTATGAATATGATTTGCCAGTTGTTCATTACGTATTAAAATTTTCCGATAGGGAAAATTGTTTAATTAAATACAAGTAACCCTTTACGGAATTGCTTGAAATTATCCTACTAAGTTTGTCCTGCAAATTAGTTATAGACTTTTCAAATCAATTCTCAATAAGGGATTACTGGTTTACGAGCGCATAAGAAACATTAACTTTACTGATCAGGACAAGTTCAATATTTCAAATGGTCATACAGTTTACTTTACTAACATAGTAGCATAAGCAGTTAGGTAACATTAGATCACAAGTTTCATTGACTTTGTGTATGTGGCAGAATAACAGATTCAACTCATTAAATGCCTTTTGGAGGTTTAATAAACACAGACTAAAAATAACACTACAATTCTCCACAGAAAATACACACTAAATATGCATCAAGATAGTAGAAATATAGATATTAACGAAAGAATACATAAAAGAGAATAATGACTAGACTGAAGTTAGAGAGAGATAAAAGAGAGAGAGAGAGAGAGAGAGAGACAAAGAGAGGGAGAGAGAGAGAGAGACAAAGAGAGTGGGGGAGGGTAAGAAACAGCTTTCCTTCAGTTCATCACATACGACCTTCACGGAGTTAACTTGTCCCAATGGGGAAATACACACCCTCTTTACAGCAGTTTGACTTTTATAAGAAGAAGAATACTTGCATTCTTTTTGGTTTCGTTTTGGCTTCTCGCTTGTGTGTGTGTATTTCTGCGTGTTCGGTGGCTTTCTCCGAGGTCGGGAGGGAGCAGCTGGTTGCTTTTAGGGATGCTCCGTGTCCTCCTTCTGAAGAATGCCCTTGGGGCTAGTAAGTTGATGACTCAGTAGGGAAGCGAGGAGAACAGGATTGTTGAAGATCGGATTGCAGAAGAGAAGATTTTTGGAAGGGCTGAGGCCTGCTTGGAGGGCCTGCATTGGTGGCATGGCTTAAGTGCCAGCCCCCCCGTGGGTGTTGGCTCCCACAGGGAGAGAGTTGGAGAAGTAAGAGCAGGAGATTTTCGGAGAAGAGAAGAGAGAGAGAAGATTGTCTTCACTGGTCTTTTAAGGTCTGGAAATAGTCCCACCCTCCAGGGTTAGACTTAACCAATGAGATTGTTGGGATTTCCAGGCGGGCAATTCCTCAGCAGATTTATGGCTCTTTGTTTGAAAGTTCGACTCAGTGGGTCTGAGTCTTCATACTATAATTAATGCAACAAACACACACTGCATTTTCTGAATAAGTGATATACATGGAAGTGTAAGTCGTGAAGTGAGCATTAATTTGATAGGAGACATGACATATATGAGGTTATCTGAACTAGTAATTTGTTAAGACAAAGATAAAAAGATGCAAAATACCATACAGAATAAACATTTTACAAGACAGTTATGTGTTTACATATAATGTCCTGGGGTGCATGTTCATTTATAGATGGTTTGTCTATAATTTGAGGCAAAAGCTCTGTGTCTTAAACTCTTTGTGTATAAGACTTCATGTGGCCGAATTCTTTTGGGTCGTAAAACTTCTTATCAGCTGGTTTCCAGGGAAACAGAGAATCTTTCTCTGTTGTGTTGGGGGAAGGTCTGTTCCAAAGCACAACGCATTCAAAACATATTTGTTGAATGTAACTGGCGATTGTGTGTTTGATTCGCCTGAGTCGCTACAATTATAATAATATTAGTAGTAAATGATTATGATAACACCTTTGAGCCTGTCAATATTATGCACATGAAATCTCAAACGCACAGTAGGCTAGTACTTGCTACTATAGTTGCTGACTTTTGCGCCAGCGTCTCTCGTCGCGTAAGAAACGGCATTCTAAAACAGTGAGCTTAAGTTAAAAGAAGTTCAACGTGCATCTCATTACCTTGTGTTATTTCCCATTGCCACGGACGCATTGATTCTTTGTGAACTGCCGTTTAAAGGGTTACTTCAGCGATTAGCATATGGCTTTGTATCAGTAGAGACCCTGGAGTATATTCAAATGATTGTGCTTTCCCCCCTCATATCCCCCTGAGACAAGAGATTTATCCATTTTATTTCTGGAAAAATTCCTCCTATGATGCAAATTGACGATATTTGCATCATAGGAGGAACATTTGGCCAAAGGCTAAAGACTACAGCCAGCAGAGGGAGCCATTTCCGCATGTTTTAAATTTGCGCATGGGGGATGGAGATCACACTCACAGCTCAGCTCAGCTACAGGCACTCATTTAAACGGAGCTATGGTGAGCAATGTAAGTCTTCTAACTTCTCAAATTAATTTCTATGAAAGTTAAGCTTGCAAAGGCATGAACTGAAACGCGTGCCAGACTGAAGTCGCGTTGTGAATGTATGCCGCGAGTGTAGTCGCGATTACCTCAGCTCTCGTCACAAGAGCTCATTCAGCTCATTTATCTCACTCCTGCAGTTAGTGCTCAGTGCTGTGATACTCACGCGGTGACTCACTCATTATATTGAACAGACACGTTCAGTTCTTAATTGTAGTGTCTTCTCTAAAGGTGGGCGTACACTGTGCGAATTCGGACACTCGGAAGGTCGTGAGATATTGCAGACGCTACGAGTCATTTAATTTGATCATCGCATCAAATCAGCTGATACACGGCACGGCTGTTTGCCCCGCGAGCCGGCCGCGATCACACGAGTTTTCGTGTCACTGACACTGGAGCTTTCAATGTTGCTGCTATAGCTTCAGATACTAAAAATAAAGAAAAAATTTGTGCAAATGATCTGTTGAAAAGCAGAGAACAGTAGTAGCCATTCCTTTTAACCGAAACAACCAGAGGGAGAGAGAAGAGTGCACGTGAGAGAGAGAAAGTGTGTGTGTGTGTGTGTGTGTGTGTGTGTGTGTGTGTGTGTGTGTGTGTGTGTGTGTGTGTGTGTGTGTGTGTGTGTGTGTGTGTGTGTGTGTGTGTGTGTGAACGCAGTATGTTTGCAGCCACTGAGCCTATAATAGTCATAGATTGAGCCTATGTGACGTGCTTGTGCATGATTTGGCAATTGGGGACTGCCATATGCTGGTAAAAATCGGGCCGACTCCCCGAACTTTTTAAACATGTTTAAAAATTATCGTAAGGTCGGGAGGTGCTCTTAACGTGCTCGGCTCGTCTCGTATTTCCTCTCACACAGTGCGAGCCGCGACCATACAAGCATCCACGATGTCCACGCGATTTCTCCCGAGAAAAAAAAATCGTCTGCGAGTTCGTACGACAGCAAAAATCGCACCGTGTACGCCCGCCTTAACTCAGTCACAGTAATCAAGTTGGTGGCTTTGGGAATGGCCTCATAGGGCAGCGAAGCATTCTGGGAATTGTAGTCTTTCATCCCCATGAGACAAAAATACATTTTCTGTCTTTTCTCAGTCTAGAAGGCACCAAATTAAAAAATAATTTCACATTTCTACTACATTGAGGACCCAGTTTAAATACAGATTCATCTTCCCAGCGCTGAAGTACTCCTTTAACGATGTGTTGCCTGTCTGCACGCGTCCGTCACTCAGATCACTTCACGCGCAGTAGCGCAATATACAGACACTCCCTCAACCGCCACAGTCAGATTTTAACCACATTAAAGAGAGCTTATTAATAACGAAAACTAATATTTATTTTTGCTAATTATTATTTTATTTCAGTTCGTTTTGTAGAAAGAGTAGTTAGTTTCGTTTAGTTTTAGTTTTTTATTTATTCTGATTTTTTAATTTTATTTCAGTTTACGAAAATGTTTTTTGACCAATAGTTTTAGTCTTAGTTTCAGTTTTCGTTTACGAAAATAACCTTGAGACCAACCACTGCAAGGCGACACCCTGGATACCGACCACCATTTCCAACCGATGTAACGCACAGGGCTGGACTGGTAATCTGGCATACCGGGCATTTGCCCGGTGGGCCGACGCACTTTGGGGCCAGTATGTGTTTGTTTTGTTTTTTTGTACCACTGACAACATGCAGCGACAGCGGCCCATTGGTTTGTCTTCTGAATTGACAAGCCGAAGCGCGAGAGACCTCCCCTCCATATTAGGCGCTTTTTTTCTATTTATTTATTTATTATTTTAGCGCATGGAAGTGCAAAAGGCGAATATCCGCACAACGCAGCGCTGCTGACGAATGCTGCGTTTAAATACTGCTCTATGAATGGCACTTTGACTTATTTTGTTTTATACAATTGTGTGATATGGAAACATTACAGTTCTGTGTTGAATCAGCTGAAAACAGCCGCGAGCGTGTTGCCTATTCATGACGAGGTAAAGTGGAAAACGGCAATACACACAAACGTTTCACTTTATTAGCAGAACCACAACTTACTCTGCAGCTACTAACATAGATTAATATTGCAGAATATAAATAACTTTTATAGAGGCTGTTTTCGTATTTTCTACAGGTGTTTAATTTTTTTTTTACTTACAAATATAATAGTTTATTATATATGTTTTATATAGGTTAGTTTTGGAAACCATATAGCCATATAATGAGGAGCCAGGTTTTTACAGTCTATGTTTTTTACCCTGTGACTACCATGATCTTGCATTTAAATGAAACTGGCCTACAGGTAAACTATAGTCTATAAAACAGCTTTAAGTCTGGATCCCATGAATTAAGGACAAAGCTTTTTTTTCCTCTTTAAAAGTTATATTAACCTTTTTTAATAGATTTAATGAAATTTAATAGCCTGATGAAAGATAGATATCAGTGTCTTACTGAAATGATGTGTTATAACTCTTGAAAAATATGATTGTTCAACCCAAAAATGTGATCATTTACTCACCCTAATGTCATTCCAAACCTAAATGAATTTATTTCTGTGTAGCATAAAATAATTTGAGTCAGTTTTTTTGTTCATACAATATTCAAATGGTAGCCTAACCAAAATGGCTTGGTTGCCAACATTCTTCAAAACATCTTTTGTGTTTCCCAGAAGTCATACAGGTTTGGAATGACACGAGAGGGATTAAATGATCACAACATTTAAAAGCAGTAAATTTACTTTACTGCATCCTCAAAATCATCAGTGCTTTACTGCCAAGGGCATTTCTGTGTGACAAAAAAAGCAATATTAAGTTTATCTGCATTTGCTGCAAATGCGATAATATCTATCATTATTTGTCCTTGTCCTAGTTTTATTAATATACGCCAATTTAAGGCCCCAACCCTAGCAAAAACATTCACGGGGAACTCATGGGCCGGCTTCTGGGGATGCCAGAGCCGAATTTTAGCCCCAGTCCAGCCCTGCGCTACTATAGTCGATTGTGTCAAAAGCAGCGCTTAAATCCAACAACACAAGCACTGCGTACGAACCGGTATCGAGGATTTGCAAAAGGTCATCGCTGACCTTCAACAAGACAGTTTCTGTACTGTGCATTGATCTAAAACCAGACTGAAAAGTATCAGAAATATTGGATATACTGATGTAGGTATTCAACTGACAAGCGGGACTCTCTCTAAGATCTTAGAAATAAGAGGAAACTTGGAGAAGGGTGTAAAATAGTTGAGGGTAGATGGGTCAAGATGGGGTTTCTTAAGCTGAGGGTGAACTACAGCATGTTTAAAACTAGCAGGAACAATTCCATTTGTGAGAGAACCGTTAATAACAGCTGTTACAGCTGGGCTCAAAGTTTCAAACTTCCTTAAAAAGACGAGTTGGGATGACATCAAATAACTGGATGAAAACAAGTTAGTGAATCGGTTGGTGAACAGATCGAGGGGGGATTATATATTGCTGGATTAATGGAAGCCTTGATCGCCAAAACATTTTTTACGTTTCCCAAGATGAAACAAAAGAAGGAGCTGGTAAGGGCTTTAGCACTGAATCAATTGTCTTAAACAGAATTCTCGGCCGATTTGCATTTTCAGTTGATGAGTTTTGAGAGGAATTTAGATTTTGCCTCTTTCCCTGATTTTTGGTAACTGGTTACGCATGCACTTAAACATTAAGATACTTGGAGTTTATCGCTTTTCCTCTTCCGCTCTGCCTCACAACACTCTTGTCAAAGAGAGCGAGTAAAATCATTTAGCCAAGGCTGAGCGGGGCCTTTCCCTCAGCTTTCCTGGGCTTAACGGGAGCAACAGAGTCTACAGAAATGGAGCAGGATTCAGTAAAAACCTGTTTAATTCGTCGAAGAGATTGATTGGTCATTTATAAAACACTACATAAATAAAGATGGGTTGTCTTAGCAGAAATGACTTTTAAAACAAAGCAAAAGTGTCTGTGATGAGTTGATGTCTTGGATCTCTCGTGTTCTTGCTCAGACGTGGGCCGGCTCTGATCTCTGGTGTGGCGGCTCGAGTTCTGGCAGGTCGAGGTCAGACTTCAGGCTTCGGCTCAAGTCTCCAGCTCAAGCCCTTCACCAAGGACAGCAAGTGTTATTTCCTATCCAATACAAAGATTAGATGAACATGTCAACTCATGAAGGTTTTTTAGAGCTGATTTACAACAGAACCGAATTCTTGCGATTGAATCAATGATTGTGTTATTTTCCTGTTTATTACTGTGAAGCCGCTCTGAAACAATCTGTATTGTATAAAGCGCTGTATAAATTAAACTGCACTACAAATAATCCAGAATTGAAGATAAATGATAATAATCCTACTCTGTCTGTTACACTTCCTCACACCTGAAATCACTGATCGAGTAAATCTCCTGATCTTCTCCTGAACTTCTCCAGATCATTTCTAATCCATTCATGTTGTAACATCTGCTCTAACGTGGGCCGTTTCGCTGGATCCCGGGCTAGGCACTGTCTAATCAGATCACTGCATTCTGTGCAAATTTTATTAAGGAGAAAGCTGGTTAGTCATGACCATGTGACACGAATGTTGGAAAACAGCATCTGATGGACAATAAACTCAACGTATTTAAACATGAAAAATCTTACATACTTCACCTTTACCTGTTTCTGTTCAGAGCATTTTCTTTTATGTGTGTGTTTATCAATGTTGTCAATATTTTTCACTCACCTTTGGATAAGTTGGAGTTCTGAAATGTAACTTTGGCTTGTGTGATGTCCGTTCTGTTGCCAAAGGGAGAACGTGCGTTCACCATCTCGAACAACAACACTCCTAGAGCCCAGACATTTGTTGGGACGGCGTGGAATCGAGATTCTGTGAAGACTTCAGGTGGGCAGTAAGCCTGTATTCCTGTAAGCAACACATTTGCACATTGTTGAGCAATTTTTTTCAAAGCGTCAAATAATCAGAAAGTCACTACATCCAGGTTTCCAGACTCCAGAAATACTCACCACGGTATATTTTTCTCTCGTAGCCATCAGCACTAAGTAGCTGACCGCAGCCGAAGTCTATCAGCTTGAGCTCTAACGTGTTTGTCTTCACCAGGAAATTCTGTGCATGAACGTCATTATGAAAGACGCCATGCTCGATGCAGTGTTGTACTGCCAGCACAGCCTGTCGCATGAGGACCCGTGCTGTAGTTTCATCCAGTTGAGGATCCCGAATGATGAAGTCCAGCAAGCTCTCGCAGGGTTCAGGGAACTCCATTATGAGACTGAATGTCCGAGGATGTTCAAACCAGTCGTATAATTGTATGACGTAGGGGCTTATGGGTTCTTTCCTCATCATAAGCAGCAGCGCCACTTCTGTAACGAGAGGTTCGGGATGGCCAGGCTAGAGGAAAGTAGAAGACAGAAGGTTAGCTGGGTAAAAATCGGAAGAAAACTTTTCTTTGATCTTTATAGATACGATCATCAGAGCCTTTCCAGGTTTATTGATCTATTACATTTACACCTAATGCTTCCTCCAGGTGTACTGACTACAGTAATCAGCACTTAAACAACAAATACTCAATCAACTTTAGACCAACTTACAATATCAAGATAACAATTATTGTCAATTTTGCGCATCTGCTTGATTGCAACCTGCAAAAAAAAAAAAAAAAAAAAAGTGTTCAGTCACAGTGTTCAACCACCTGACTTTGGACATAACATTTATGATTTGAGCATCTAAGTATTAACCCATCTGAATAAATATGTTTTGATGCAAGATTGCTTTACCTTTTTGCCATCAAATTTCCGAGTTCCCTTGAACACTCTTCCAAATCCTCCGGATCCAATCATCTCGCCCACGTGATAGAGAGTCTCAAAGGAGTCTGAAAAAGAAAATATGAGAAATATATGAGTTTGCTACATCCTTTGTTTTATATGAAAAAATTCAGTTCAAACAAGACGATAATACTGCTTAGAAGAATGTTGGAGAAATAATGTCTGCAGACTGACCATTATTTGGTTTGACTCCAGCGTGATCGGGATCAGGTGATGATGGACCAGGATCAGGCTCTGGCTCCAGATCCGCTGGAGGAACAAAAGTCTCCACAACATCCACAGCACTGAGACAACAGCAAAGGAGCGAACGCTTCACAGCCTTCCACGCGTTCCTGAGGAAAGGACCAACTCCTTTCCTCTTCCTACATACTGAAGGTTTTTCTGACATGAAGAAAACAAAACTGAATTATTACAAACATATCTGACATCAAATTAGGCAATCATAAAATTAAATAGACTTACATTTTACTGTTAAAATGGTTACCAGTAAAGTTTAATTAATTGTACCTGTACCCTTTACACCGCCCAGCTTTATTTGAGTCTCACCTGTTGAGCTCTTCACTGGTGAAGCCTCCGTAAGGCCATGTGAAGTCTCCGCTGGCTCGACGGGAACTTGACCTGGCAGCGGAGGGCACGTCCACTCTTCCAGGCTGTCGGACCTGGACAAAGAACAGTCGCTGCAACTGCCCTGTTCGTTTCGGCTGTCTGATCTATCGCCACTCCACCTCCAGTCGACGATGTACGAGCCTCTGCTGCTGAGGCTAAACGTCTCTCTACAGAACCGCCGCACTATAATGTCCTCAGAGAGGGACAAAGATGATGTGGACATGATGCCTGGTGAAGACATTTTTTATAATATTAATAATCAATGTCAGTAGTCACATCAAATTGTCAAACTTCAAACATCAAACTTCATTTTCATCTTCAAACTTTCTATTTTCAATAACACATTATATGTTAACTGAGCCATAACTTCATTAATAAAAGCCTTTTCTGACCTCTGCGAAAGCGTTTGGATGGAGTGGACGGGTGTCCATCATCTTGGCTCCGCCGGCTGCTGCTCTGCCACTCGCTCCTCCTGTCAGTCGGACCTGCGGACACAGAAAACTCAGAAGACAGAGCTGCTAAATGTGAAGGAAGCTCCAGGATCGGTGTGTGGGTCGGGTCTGGCAGCGGATCCTGATCACGGTCATCAGAACCGGGTCTCCAAACCTCCTGACCAGCCGTCTGAGAGAAGGCGGCTCTCCTGGATCTGAAGCGGCCTGAGGCTGGAATATTTCATCACATAGTTAGTCATGTTTTAATAATGATCAATATAATGTCATTGGTCAATTAAAAGTTGATTTCAGGAATCAAATACATGTGATCACTTTGCTGGCAAAATTGGAGGATCAAATGAGTTACCTCACACAATTTTCTTCACAATAATATAGTCAATCATTGTACAACATCATAACATAAAATCCCATAAACAAATGAAAAACTAAAGCCCTCACCTCCTTCTTCAGCCATCATATGAGCCATCGACATCCTCCTCCAATCTGCAATAAAAACAATACAAAACACACAACAAAATACAATACAACACAATAAACTCTCCTCAGAAATCCTCCTCTCAGAAAAGAAAAACAAAAAATAAACAAAACTCGAAACTCATAAAATAAGAAAAGAACAAGAAGACAAAAGTATCCTTCGAAATAATAAGAACTACTCAAAACTCAGAAATATAACTGTAAAAAAGTTAAAGGATATATGCTCCGATGTTTTTCCAGAATAAAAGTCTCGTCTCAGGAATCTCAGCTTCAAAATCTCAAGATCGCACAGAAAATATTCTGCAAATGTTTGTGAATTCGCCTCGTCTCTCTCAGCAACAGATCGCGATCGGTGCGCGTGTAGATGAGTCAGAATTCATAACACGCGTCGCCATAGCAACTAAAACTACAATCACTATATGAGCAGAGCGCGTGACCGCGCATCGATCTGAACACATTTATTGAATAGTTAACAACTTAATTTTGACGTTTTCTTTAATACATATGAGATTTATTCTTTCTGAACAATTATTCATATTATTATTATTATTATTATTATTATTATTATTGTTATTATTATAATCAGTGGAACTATTCGCGTCTAAAACCTTCATTATTCCACTTAACATTCATATTACTTATTTACATCATTGAACAAAAGTGTTAATCTAATCTCGCACGGGACTTCCAGTCTGTGATCATATTGGCACTGAAATGTATCTAAATAAACCAGCAGATAATACTGTAAAAAAAAAAATCACATTTACAGTAAACAGGTTAACCATTTAATTGCTTTTTGATTTGATTGAAGTTTATTTCGAGCAAAAAAATGAATACAATAAAATATTAAATAAAAAACACAATAACAATAAATGAAAATATACATACACACATACATACTTTTGATAAAATAAAAAATAAAATAAAAACTTATGTGCAAAAGTGCAGAACAATCAACTACAAATAAAATAACTTATAAAACACTACATGTAAATGTACAAAAATGAATATAGTAGGCCTATATGAAATACTTTAATAATGACATAAAATAAACAGATAAGATTGACCTATAATATAAAAATAAAAGAAAGCACTTGCTGCAAAACAAAGTAAAACATTATTATAACAGTTGGAACTGACTATTACACAATGTACCTGTGACTATATAACAATAATCAAATGTATTAACATTAAAGGTGTCACAAACAGATAAGTAACAAACCGGTTAGAATGAGAGGCAGATTAAATGTCACTGAAGGCTTATCTGGCAGTAATACTGTCTTTCATCAATCAATCAATCAATCAATCAATCAATCAATCAATCAACTTGTGTCAAAGCAGCTTCACAGTGTCAAACAGGATAATATTGCAACAAAATTAGATTTGGCTGTACAGTCGTTCTGGAGAAAACAGTGATGTTATCAGCTTATTTTAATTTATCATATAGCGACAATGTTGGCAGATCAGTATTATAGTTTATAGAATTAAATAAGAACTAATTCATACATTTTATTTGTATAATAAGTTGAATAACTTTAATCATATTTTTATGCAGGTGATGAGACGGTGAAGCAAGCTGGAGAATGGAGAATCCAAGTGGATGATGATAGGGAATCAGAAGACATGACTACTGAACTAGGGAGCTGATTGAGATGCACTCAGCGTCTTTTACCAGTGCCTCAACTCGTGTACACGATATAGGCTACGCTCCTGATTCACGAGCTCGGGAGCTAGGGAACTGAATGAGACACTAAATGAGAGTGTGTGGTGATGTGATGAGCAAAGAGCATACTGGGAAGTGTAGTGCTGAGGGAATTATGTTGGTATTAGCATGGTTTAAATCATACTTATCTGACCGTTATCAGTTTGTAATGAAGAGCTGTCACACCGATCACAAGTTCAGTATGGAGTACCGCAGGGCTCAGTGTTAGGACCGTTGCTTTTCACCCTGTAGGCCTACATGCTACCACTGGGAGATATCATTAGGAAGCATTGCGTTAGTTTTCATTGTTATGATGACGATACTCAGCTCTATATTTCTTCACGCTATGACGAAATTGACCAATTCACAAGATTAACGGGATGCATAGCTGATATTAAAAAAAAATGGATGACCAGTCATTTCCTGCAACTTAAAGGTGTACTATGTAGTATTTTTGCAATAAAATATCCAAAAACCACTAGGCCAGTGTTATATATTTTGTTCAGTTGAGAACTTACAATATCCCAAATGTTTCCAAATATTTGTAAATTGTGAGAAAATTGCTATTTTAACCAATGAAGTTAAAAACTGAACTGAGCACAGACCAGCGGCAGGAGTCAGATTTCATTTATCACGAGTAAGAAACTGACAACACTACGGCGGCAGATTCAGTTTCAAAGCTAAATGTAAAAGCGCCCATTTAAAAGATCTTGTCATTGTACTGTTCTGTTATGTTTTCCATTAAGAATAGTATTGATGTTAATATTAAACACACCATTCAATTAGTTTACTCCCAAATTACTCATTCTAAAATGAAAGTATAATCCGTGCGGGAAATTCATAACAGTGTGCATTATTACAGAGACTTCATTCTTCGTGAAAGATAAAGATAGAACTGCACACAGGAAACAAAAACCTTGCAAAAATGATATACGATCCACCTAATCCTGGCAAAATCACAGAGATGCCGATTCGCACGGGACTAATATTATCACAGGACCTCGGCGTTCGGCGAAATATGGTAGGTCATTTGCAGGGGAATTTTTACTTTACAAATTACAGACAAGGCAGATTCGCATGGGATTAAGATCACAGACAACCTCCGCAATTATCACAGATTACTAGAGGTCACCAGGTAATACTAGTCTCGTGCGAATAGGGCTTAAGTCACCTTGGATAAAAGCGTCTGTCAAATGCATAAACGTAAATGTAAATGTAAATGTAGTGACTTCAAAGGTCAATGGGGACCAGCAACTGTGTGAGTAAATAATGACAGAATTTTTTGGTGAAATATCCCTTTAAGGACAAGGGGCAGTTTACTATTAGACTGCTGTCACTTTAAGACCATCAGACACAAAAGATAAATTCCAGTAATCAGCTGCTGTTTAATGTGCGCTACACAGTCATAAGACGCATTTCAGAAAAGCATGTGAATGTAATGTTTTACTGGTGTTTAATATAAAAAATAAAACTTTTGTGATTGCGAATAATCGCATGTCTTGTGAGTGTCCCACTGCCTTAAAGGGGGGGTGAAACACTCAGTGTCAGTCAGTGTCATGTCAATCTTGAGTACCTATAGAGTAGCATTGCATCCTGCATATCTCCGAAAAGTCTTTATTTTTTTATAATTATATAAGAAAGATGCGCTGTTCCGAGTCTTTCCGAAAAAAGCCGAGCGGGTGGGGGTGTATCGTGTGAGCGGAGCTAAAGAATGACGTGTGCGCGCCGCTGCTATTGTGTTGAGTGCGTCGTAAAGCTGTCATCCCTAACAGCTGGAAAAAACTTTATTCAAAATAAAAATATGGCTTTTAATCAGATACAGCCATACATCTATGATCCGGAATCAGACCCAGAGGCTGCAGTTGAACAGGAGCAGCAGCAAAAACAACTAGAGCAGTATCGCAAGCCATTTTAGCATTTAAACCTTTGTCTGACTATCTATAAATATATTTAAAGATAGTAACAATTGTATTTTGACTAGTGATAATTATAATTCGACTAGTCAAAATGACAATTAGAGATATCTGCAATTATAATTGCACTAGTAAGAAATCTGATTCGAGATATCTCTAAATACATTTTGACTAGTCAAAACTCTATTAAAGATATGGCAAGCCGTTTTAGCATTAAATACACCTTCGCATACTAGTCATAAATCAGTTTTGACTAGTCATAATTCCAGTTCCAGATATCTCCTCTGCAATTTTGACTAGTCGTTATTGCAATTAAGATATCTACAATGTGATTGTGACTAGTCATAATATGGATTGAAGATATCTACAATGTTAATTTGACTAGTCATAATATACATTCAAGATATCTATAATGCTATTTTGACTAGTCACATTCTTCCATTGACTTCCATTGGAAAATATTTCCAGATATCTTCAAATGAGTTTTGACTAGTAGAAATTGTAATTAAAGATATCTATAATTGATTTAATACTAGGCATAATTCTAATTAGAGATATCTCAAATTAAAATTGCACTAGTCATAATTAAATTAGAGATATCTCTAACTGAATTATTACTAGTAAAAATTATAATTAGAGATATCTCTAACGGGTTTTTGACTAGTCATAATCACATTTAAGATATCTTTAATTCATCAAATTTAAAGATATCTAAAATACATTTGTAGATATCTGCAAATAATTTATTACTAGTCAAATTATAATTGAAGATATCTTGAATTGGATTTTTGTCTAGGCAAAACTTAATACAAGATATCTTGAATTGGAATTCTTCCTAGTCGAAACTCATTTAAAGATATCTGCAATTTAATTATAGATATCTCTGTCAGATTTTTGACTAGAACGATCTTTCTTTGGAGATATCTGCAATTAGCTTTGTGACTAGGAAGAATATAAATGTAGATATCTGGAATTAACATTCTGACTAGTCAAAACTCCTTTATAGATATCTTAAACATGCATGCAAATATGCCTTAGCTAAGCCACACCTTAAACATTTTATTAACCAATCCTACCGCGGAAACCGTTGTCATCTGCCATTTTGTTTAAGAATTGTATAATAAAAGTCCTGCGTCTTTGGTCATTTTAAGCTCCTTTATAGAGAAGGAAATCAAACGTATGAAAATAAAAATGTACCTGGGACATGTGTAAACGTGACATATAATATGCTGAGAAGATCAGGAAGGCTATATATTCTAGGCCAGCCTTTCTCAAAGTGGGTGCCGCGGCACACTGGGGTGCCCCGTGACTGTGTCAGGGGTGCCGCCCAAAAATTACGTTGGCTAAAAATAAATAATAATAATAATATGAAATTTCATATATAGAATATATTTGAATTTACATAAATACATTCTTCTTCTTTTTAACCCTTTCGCACGTATGATCACACATTCACGCATGTGATTAGAACGGTCAGTGCATCACGTTCATTCAAATGTGCTTTCCCGTTGGCTTGCACTGAGCCAGAGACAGGCGCGCTCAGAGCTGTCATATATCACAACTTTTCAGTGTTTTCAGCCACATAATGTTTATTTTAGGTTTCAAACATACGTACTAAAAACAATACATTTAGAGTTTGTAAAATACACTGATGAAAAATGAAGAGGCAATAATAATCCTTTCCATTATAATTAGTTTTATTCATATCAGATACACATTGTGTAAGTAACTTTAAAGTTTACTCTATTCTTCTACCAGTTCACCTGCCACTTACTTTTATGTATTTTGGGAGAATTCACGTCTTGTAACTTAAATCTAACAGATCCGATTTTCTGAATTGCGCCTGCGGCGGCGATGGCGGCGCCCATCGTGCATACAGCTCAACTAACGCGATCATTATAAAGTTGTTTAAACGACAAAACACTGCCACTTGTATATATTTGACAATCGGAATATCAGATATTTCAGGCCATATCTAAAAAAATGGTGAATATTTTGAATAAAAAAGGAAAAATGACATAAAGGCAGATAATCATTCATTCTCTGTTGTTGCTGCGGTGTGTCACGTGACAAGCAATGACGCGTCACCATGGAAACCATAAAGTGACACATTAATAATGGTCGCTTTGAAAAACAGATATGTTTTAAATTTACGTGTGAAAGGGTTAAACATATTAGCGGATTATACTCTGTTCATTACTGTCTAAATAAACAGGACATTTGCATTTAAATTTGGGTTATGCAGTGTTTTTAAATTATATTTTAAACTGGGGTGCCTTGAAATTGTATGCACTCTTGAAAGGTGCCCTGACTGAAAAAAGTTTGAGAAAGGCTGTTCTAGGCTATATATTAAAGTAATAAATAATGTTGAGATGTGCATGCTGTGGATTAAATTGTGTTAGTTTTTATTCCCAAACGAACACATTTAAAGCTAAGCATTTGGCTTTATTTCTGGTGCAACATTACATACGTTATAATTTTAAAATAACTTTTCAACATACTGGCGCTCATCACTCAACACAGCAGAATATCACATCGCAGATCTTTTGCTATAATACAACACACCACTCCCACCTTGTGGATTATTACCTTTATGACACGAATAAACACAACGCAATGTACTAATCAATGTAATCAGTAGCTACATCATGTCAATGTTATTTAAACATTTATTAACCTGTAATCTTTTTTAAAATCATTCTTAAATGTTTTTGACTGGGTCTGCTGGAGACATTTAATCATATGCATCCAAATGTTGTCACTCGTCGATTATTGGTGGAAAATTTCCTCACGTCACAACCCTACACAACAGCGCAGATTTGACTAGGAGCAGGTACAATTCAGATATCTTAAAATAGAGTTGTGACTAGTCGAAACTGAATTAGAGATATCTCTAATTATCTTTGCGTATGTGTGACGCGTCTATTGAAGATATCTCTGACCTCATTACAGATATCTTTAAAAGAGTTTTGACTAGTCAAAATGTATTTAGAGATATCTCGAATCAGATTTCTTACTAGTGCAATTATAATTGCAGATATCTCTAATTGTCATTTTGACTAGTCGAATTATAATTATCACTAGTCAAAATACAATTGTTACTATCGCAAGCCATTTTAACATTTAAACCTTTGTCTGACTATCTATAAATATATTTAAAGATAGTAACAATTGTATTTTGACTAGTGATAATTATAATTCGACTAGTCAAAATGACAATTAGAGATATCTGCAATTATAATTGCACTAGTAAGAAATCTGATTCGAGATATCTCTAAATACATTTTGACTAGTCAAAACTCTATTAAAGATATCTGTAATGAGGTTAGAGATATCTTCAATAGACGCGTCACACATACGCAAAGGTAATTAGAGATATCTCTAATTCAATTTCGACTAGTCACAACTCTATTTTAAGATATCTGAATTGTACCCGCTCCTAGTCAAATCTGCGCTGTTGTGTAGGGTTGTGACGTGAGGAAATATTCCACCAATAATCGACGAGTGACAACATTTGGATGCATATGATTAAATGTCTCCAGCAGACCCAGTCAAAAACATTTAAGAATGATTTTAAAAAGATTACAGGTTAATACATGTTTAAATAACATTGACCTGATGTAGCTACTGATTACATTGATTAGTATATTGCGTTGTGTTTACTCGTGTCATAAAGGTAATAATCCACAAGGTGGGAGTGGTGTGTTGTATTATAGCAAAAGATCTGCGATGTGATATTCTGCTGTGTTGAGTGATGAGCGCCAGTGCGTTGAAAAGTTATTTTAAAATGATAACATATATAATGTTGCACCAGAAATAAGGCCAAATGCTTAGCTTTAAATGTGTTCGTTTGGGAATAAAATCTAACACAATTTAATCCACAGCATGCACATCTCAACCTTGTTTATTACTTTAATATATAGCCTAGAATTAGACAACAACCTTCTTGATCTTCTCAGCATATTATATGTCACTTTTACACATGTCCCAGGTACGTTATTTTCATACGTTTGATTTCCTTCTATATAAATGAGCTTAAAATGACCAAAGACGCAGGACTTTTATTATACAATTCTTAAACAAAATGGCAGATGACAACGGTTTCTGCGGTAGGATTGGTTAATAAAATGTTTAAGGTGTGGCTTAGCTAAGGCATATTTGCATGCATGTTTAAGATATCTATAAAGGAGTTTTGACTAGTCAGAATGTTAATTCCAGATATCTACATTTATATTCTTCCTAGTCACAAAGCTAATTGCAGATATCTCCAAAGAAAGATCTGTCTAGTCAAAAATCAGACAGAGATATCTATAATTAAATTGCAGATATCTTTAAATGAGTTTTGACTAGGAAGAATTCCAATTCAAGATATCTCGTATTAAGTTTTGCCTAGACAAAAATCCAAGTCAAGATATCTTCAATTATAATTTGACTAGTAATACATTATTTGCAGATATCTACAAATGTATTTTAGATATCTTTAAATTTGATGAATTAAAGATATCTTAAATGTGATTATGACTAGTCAAAAACCAGTTAGAGATATCTCTAATTATAATTTTTACTAGTGCAATTGTAATTTGAGATATCTCTAATTAGAATTATGCCTAGTATTAAATCAATTAAAGATATCTTTAATTACAATTTCTACTAGTCAAAACTCATTTGAAGATATCTGGAAATATTTTCCAATGGAAGTCAATGGAAGAATGTGACTAGTCAAAATAGCATTATAGATATCTTGAATGTATATTATGACTAGTCGAATTAACATTGTAGATATCTTCAATCCATATTATGACTAGTCACCATAACATTGTAGATATCTGGAACTGGAATTATGACTAGTCAAAACTGATTTATGACTAGTATGCGAAGGTGTATTTAATGCTAAAACGGCTTGCCATATTGTTACTATCTTTAAATATATTTATAGATAGTCAGACAAAGGTTTAAATGCTAAAATGGCTTGCGATACACAACTCTATTTAAAGATATCTGAATTGTACCTGCTCCTAGTCAAATCTGCGCTGTTGTGTAGGGTTGTGACGTGAGGACATTTTCCACCAATAATCGACGAGTGACAACATTTGGATGCATATGATTAAATGTCTCCAGCAGACCCAGTCAAAAACATTTAAGAATGATTTAAAAAAAGATTACAGGTTAATAAATGTTTAAATAACATTGACATGATGTAGCTACTGATTACATTGATTAGTACATTGCGTTGTGTTTATTCGTGTCATAAAGGTAATAATCCACAAGGTGGGAGTGGTGTGTTGTATTATAGCAAAAGATCTGCGATGTGATATTCTGCTATGTTGAGTGATGAGCGCCAGTGCGTTGAAAAGTTATTTTAAAATTATAACATATGTAATGTTGCACCAGAAATAAAGCCAAATGCTTAGCTTTAAATGTGTTCGTTTGGGAATGAAAACTAACACAATTTAATCCACAGCATGCACATCTCAACCTTGTTTATTACTTTAATATATAGCCTAGAATTAGACAACAACCTTCTTGATCTTCTCAGCATATTATATGTCACTTTTACACATGTCCCAGGTACATTTTTTATTTTCATACGTTTGATTTCCTTCTATATAAATGAGCTTAAAATGACCAAAGACGCAGGACTTTTATTATACAATTCTTAAACAAAATGGCAGATGACAACGGTTTCCGCGGTAGGATTGGTTAATAAAATGTTTAAGGTGTGGCTTAGCTAAGGCATATTTGCATGCATGTTTAAGATATCTATAAATGATTTTTGACTAGTCAGAATGTTAATTCCAGATATCTACATTTATATTCTTCCTAGTCACAAAGCTAATTGCAGATATCTCCAAAGAAAGATCTGTCTAGTCAAAAATCAGACAGAGATATCTATAATTAAATTGCAGATATCTTTAAATGAGTTTCGACTAGGAAGAATTCCAATTCAAGATATCTCGTATTAAGTTTTGCCTAGACAAAAATCCAATTCAAGATATCTTCAATTATAATTTGACTAGTAATAAATTATTTGCAGATATCTACAAATGTATTTTAGATATCTTTAAATTTGATGAATTAAAGATATCTTAAATGTGATTATGACTAGTCAAAAACCCGTTAGAGATATCTCTCATTATAATTTTTACTAGTGCAATTGTAATTTGAGATATCTCTAATTAGAATTATGCCTAGTATTAAATCAATTAAAGATATCTTTAATTACAATTTCTACTAGTCAAAACTCATTTGAAGATATCTGGAAATATTTTCCAATGGAAGTCAATGGAAGAATGTGACTAGTAAAAAATAGCATTATAGATATCTTGAATGTATATTATGACTAGTCAAATTAACATTGTAGATATCTTCAATCCATATTATGACTAGTCACAATCACATTGTAGATATCTGGAACTGGAATTATGACTAGTCAAAACTGATTTATGACTAGTATGCGAAGATGTATTTAATGCTAAAACGGCTTGCCATAATATCAGGACATCTCTATGTGGTACATGTTATACACTAACTATATAATATGCTTAGCGACTTGTGTTATTTACATATTTATACTTGAATTATATCGTCGTATTTTTGTCTTTCAAGGTGTACATGTGGGAAGTGCAGTTGTGCACGTGTGTGTGTGTGTGTTTACGCGTGGTTTGTGTAGACAATTGTAGTAAGCGGACTGGTTTTGCACGGCAGGCTAGTGTTTACATAGAAAGACATGGAATAGTAGCACATTTGAATGAAGAAGCGCGCTTATTTAGTTCAACATATTTCCCCACTCTTTGTGTATTGTTGTTTGGAGTGCTTTTACAATACACAAACATAAAGTTACACAAATAGTGGCCAGCTAAACAAATGTACACGCACTACACATCGCATGCTCCATTGATCAATTCACTATACGTGATCATGTTTTGGCTACTTGATAAGCATTGGCAATAACACAGACATTTGAAGCAGTCTCACTCACCGCCTGCGGTTCTAACGTTGGGACCTTTATCGTTGGGACTGCTCCATCCTTCAGCATTAGGCGATCGGAAAATCCGGCGTCGAGCTGGGCCTTGTTTATGAAACAGTCGGCACCGAAATGCAGCGAACAGACATAAACCTTTGCGCAACTCAGTTGCTGATCCAGAAAAGCAAATTCCATCCACTGTTGCCTTAACGCGGGGTTTTTTGGCAATCTGTACAGGACTGTCTTGGTCTGGCAACCAAAAACGCACTTTTTTGGTGACATTGTTAATTTCTTGAAGTCACATCACCTGTGCAGCGCAGCAAGCCAGCGCTTTGATGGGCGTAGCCTGTTGCTTTCGCTCTCTCCCTCTCTCTCTCTCTCTCTCTCTCTCTCTCACGCTCTTCCGGTAGAATTGTCCGTACGGCCCATACAAGGAAATTACGAAATTTTAACGTCAAGTGGACCCATGAACCAAAAAAACTTGCCGAAACTTATGACTAACCGGAAGTAGTATTTTTGACAAAGAAATACTCCCATCAAACGTCCACCTTAACTTTTGAAACTTTGTCCATGTTTAGTATGGGATTCCAAGTCTTTAACAGTGTAAAAAGATCAGTATGCATGAAACAGCATTTCACCCCCCCTTTAACATTTGATGTGGATGTACATCGAGTTGTAGCCTATAGCTATAACGGAGGCAACAACTGCATCTGATAAAATGTGCGCTGTAGCATGATATTACGATATTTATTCAAAAGCAGATTGTGGAGATGTTTTAATCACCCACAAGCAAAAATCATGATATCTTCATAGGGAACCATGGGAAATTCAAGCATGTCTTTGCGGGCTATAACACACATGAGGAGCGGACCTCCTGTTCTTCAGCGGATTCTTCAGCCTTTTCTCACAGCAGCTGGAGTAATTAAACTTATCATTTTGATGGCGGATTGTAAAAAGAGTAAAAGACCCAAACGACAATCATCAGAGATAACTGGAGATTCACCCTTGGTCAAAAGCACAAGATTGGACTGTACGGAAATTGAAATCTACGCTAGAAAACAAATACAGTGACGCAGTGCTATGCTGTTAACATTAACAATTAGAAAACGAATTATACGAGCTAAGACTAAGTAGTTGTTAGATTTAATCACCGTTGGTAGAGTGAATAATTGTAATGCTTTTTTTCTCAGTTGGTCAGAAGTGTGTGTGTGTGTGTGGGGGGGGGGGGTGTGCTTGTAATATTTGAGAGAGAAAAACTGCAAACTTCAAACCTGGGTCTGAGTTTTGAGAGGAATTTAGATTTTGCCTCTTTCCCTGATTTTTGGTAACTGGTTACGCATGCACTTAAACATTAAGATACTTGGAGTTTATCGCTTTTCCTCTTCCGCTCTGCCTTACAACACTCTTGTCAAAGAGAGCGAGTAAAATCATTTAGCCAAGGCTGAGCGGGGCCTTTCCCTCAGCTTTCCTGGGCTTAACGGGAGCAACAGAGTCTACAGAAATGGAGCAGGATTCAGTAAAAACCTGTTTAATTCGTCAAAGAGATTGATTGGTCATTTATAAAACACTACATAAATAAAGATGGGTTGTCTTAGCAGAAATGACTTTTAAAACAAAGCAAAAGTGTCTGTGATGAGTTGATGTCTTGGATCTCTCGTGTTCTTGCTCAGACGTGGGCCGGCTCTGATCTCTGGTGTGGCGGCTCGAGTTCTGGCAGGTCGAGGTCAGACTTCAGGCTTCGGCTCAAGTCTCCAGCTCAAGCCCTTCACCAAGGACAGCAAGTGGTATTTCCTAATACAAAGATTAGATGAACATGTCAACTCATGAAGGTTTTTTAGAGCTGATTTACAACAGAACCGAATTCTTGCGATTGAATCAATGATTGTGTTATTTTCCTGTTTATTACTGTGAAGCCGCTCTGAAACAATCTGTATTGTATAAAGCGCTGTATAAATTAAACTGCACTACAAATAATCCAGAATTGAAGATAAATGATAATAATCCTACTCTGTCTGTTACACTTCCTCACACCTGAAATCACTGATCGAGTAAATCTCCTGATCTTCTCCTGAACTTCTCCAGATCATTTCTAATCCATTCATGTTGTAACATCTGCTCTAACGTCGGCCGTTTCGTTGGATCCCGGGCTAGGCACTGTCTAATCAGATCACTGCATTCTGTGCAAATTTTATTAAGGAGAAAGCTGGTTAGTCATGACCATGTGACACGAATGTTGGAAAACAGCATCTGATGGACAATAAACTCAACGTATTTAAACATGAAAAATCTTACATACTTCACCTTTACCTGTTTCTGTTCAGAGATTTTTTTGCTTTATGTGTGTGTTTATCAATGTTGTCAATATTTTTCACTCACCTTTGGATAAGTTGGAGTTCTGAAATGTAACTTTGGCTTGTGTGATGTCCGTTCTGTTGCCAAAGGGAGAACGTGCGTTCACCATCTCGAACAACAACACTCCTAGAGCCCAGACATTTGTTGGGACGGCGTGGAATCGAGATTCTGTGAAGACTTCAGGTGGGCAGTAAGCCTGTATTCCTGTAAGCAACACATTTGCACATTGTTGAGCAATTTTTTTCAAAGCGTCAAATAATCAGAAAGTCACTACATCCAGGTTTCCAGACTCCAAAAATACTCACCACGGTATATTTTTCTCTCGTAGCCATCAGCACTAAGTAGCTGACCGCAGCCGAAGTCTATCAGCTTGAGCTCTAACGTGTTTGTCTTCACCAGGAAATTCTGTGCATGAACGTCATTATGAAAGACGCCATGCTCGATGCAGTGTTGTACTGCCAGCACAGCCTGTCGCATGAGGACCCGTGCTGTAGTTTCATCCAGTTGAGGATCCCGAATGATGAAGTCCAGCAAGCTCTCGCAGGGTTCAGGGAACTCCATTATGAGACTGAATGTCCGAGGATGTTCAAACCAGTCGTATAATTGTATGATGTAGGGGCTTATGGGTTCTTTCCTCATCATAAGCAGCAGCGCCACTTCTGTAACGAGAGGTTCGGGATGGCCAGGCTAGAGGAAAGTAGAAGACAGAAGGTTAGCTGGGTAAAAATCGGAAGAAAACTTTTCTTTGATCTTTATAGATACGATCATCAGAGCCTTTCCAGGTTTATTGATCTATTACATTTACACCTAATGCTTCCTCCAGGTGTATTGACTACAGTAATCAGCACTTAAACAACAAATACTCAATCAACTTTAGACCAACTTACAATATCAAGATAACAATTATTGTCAATTTTGCGCATCTGCTTGATGGCAACCTGCAAAAAAAAAAAAAAAAGTGTTCAGTAACAGTGTTCAACCACCTGACTTTGGACATAACATTTATGATTTGAGCATCTAAGTATTAACCCATCTGAATAAATATGTTTTGATGCAAGATTGCTTTACCTTTTTGCCATCAAATTTCCGAGTTCCCTTGAACACTCTTCCAAATCCTCCGGATCCAATCATCTCGCCCACGTGATAGAGAGTCTCAAAGGAGTCTGAAAAAGAAAATATGAGAAATATATGAGTTTGCTACATCCTTTGTTTTATATGAAAAAATTCAGTTCAAACAAGACGATAATACTGTTTAGAACAATGTTGGAGAAATAATGTCTGCAGACTGACCATTATTTGGTTTGACTCCAGCGTGATCGGGATCAGGTGATGATGGACCAGGATCAGGCTCTGGCTCCAGATCCGCTGGAGGAACAAAAGTCTCCACAACATCCACAGCACTGAGACAACAGCAAAGGAGCGAACGCTTCATAGCCTTCCACGCGTTCCTGAGGAAAGGACCAACTCCTTTCCTCTTCCTACATACTGAAGGTTTTTCTGACATGAAGAAAACAAAACTGAATTATTACAAACATCTCTGACGTCAAATTAGGCAATCATAAAATTAAATAGACTTACATTTTACTGTTAAAATGGTTACCAGTAAAGTTTAATTCATTGTGGCTGTACACTTTACACCGCCCAGCTTTATTTGAGTCTCACCTGTTGAGCTCTTGTTCACTGGTGAAGCCTCCGTAAGGCCATGTGAAGTCTCCGCTGGCTCGACGGGAACTTGACCTGGCAGCGGAGGGCACGTCCACTCTTCCAGGCTGTCGGACCTGGACAAAGAACAGTCGCTGCAACTGCCCTGTTCGCTTCGGCTGTCTGATCTATCGCCACTCCACCTCCAGTCGACGATGTACGAGCCTCTGCTGCTGAGGCTAAACGTCTCTCTACAGAACCGCCGCACTATAATGTCCTCAGAGAGGGACAAAGATGATGTGGACATGATGCCTGGTGAAGACATTTTTTATAATATTAATAATCAATGTCAGTAGTCACATCAAATTGTAACTTCATTTTTTTTACACTTTCTATTTTCAATAACACATTATATGTTAACTGAGCCATAACTTCATTAATAAAAACCTTTTCTGACCTCTGCGAAAGCGTTTGGATGGAGTGGACGGGTGTCCATCATCTTGGCTCCGCCGGCTGCTGCTCTGCCACTCGCTCCTCCTGTCAGTCGGACCTGCGGACACAGAAAACTCAGAAGACAGAGCTGCTAAATGTGAAGGAAGCTCCAGGATCGGTGTGTGGGTCGGGTCTGGCAGCGGATCCTGATCACGGTCATCAGAACCGGGTCTCCAAACCTCCTGACCAGCCGTCTGAGAGAAGGCGGCTCTCCTGGATCTGGAGCGGCCTGAGGCTGGAATATTTCATCACATAGTTAGTCATGTTTTAATAATGATCAATATCAATGTCAGTGGTCAATTAAAAGTTGATTTCAGGAATCAAATACACGTGATCACTTTGCTGGCAAAATTGGGGGATCAAATGAGTTACCTCACACAATTTTCTTCACAATAATATAGTCAATCATTGTACAACATCATAACATAAAATCCCATAAACAAATGAAAAACTAAAGCCCTCACCTCCTTCTTCAGCCATCATATGAGCCATCGACATCCTCCTCCAATCTGCAATAAAAACAATACAAAACACACAACAAAATACAATACAACACAATACACTCTCCTCAGAAATACTCCTCTCAGAAAAGAAAAACAAAAAATAAACAAAACTCGAGAAAAGTTTAAAATAAGAAAAGAACAAGAAGACAAAAGTATCCTTCGAAATAATAAGAACTAACGTTACTCAAAACTCAGAAATATAACTGTGTAAAAAAAGTTAAAGGATATATGCTCCGATGTTTTTCCAGAATAAAAGTCTCGTCTCAGGAATCTCAGCTTCAAAATCTCAAGATCGCACAGAAAATATTCTGCAAATGTTTGTGAATTCGCCTCGTCTCTCTCAGCAACAGATCGCGATCGGTGCGCATGTAGATGAGTCAGAATTCATAACACGCGTCGCCATAGCAACTAAAACTACAATCACTATATGAGCAGAGCGCGTGACCGCGCATCGACCTGAACACATTTATTGAATAGTTAACAACTTAATTTCGACGATTTATTTAATAAAAAGTTTGAACCTGTTTAATGACTCAGTTCAAAGCTTTGATTCAGTGATTCCTCTGCATCATCATAACTCAGAAATGCTAGATGTCTCTGCATGCATCAAAATGTTTTGGTAAATAATTTATTTATGTTTTACTATATATTGCTATATTATTGCATATTAATACAATGGTTATATAATGTTTCCTTTTTAGTTATTATTTTAACTTATTATAAGAAGAATTATCTTATTATTTAAGTTCTTATATTTATTAATATTTAAAGGGTTAGTTCACCCAAAAATGAAATTGATTGTTAATGACTCATCGTAATGTCGTTCCACACCCGTAAGACCTCCGTTCATCTTCAGAACACAGTTTAAAGCTACACTGTGTAACTTTTTTAGTTTATTCTTAGCTAAAAAAAAAAAACTTAGTTATTTCAAAAATATGTCCTCATCAGGGGCGTTTTTAGGATTTTCATTTTAGGGGGGCTTAGCCCCCATTGAGGGTAGCCTATGGAAAAACAATTCACACTTTAGTTTGGGGTCCAAATTGTGCTATTAACTAGCTTACAAACATGCATACCCATGGGATATTGGCTGTTAATTATTACGTATAAAACTAATATTAATACCTTATTGCATGGCCATTTTGTAGCATACATGCATTAATCATACCCAATAATGTTGGCAGGTTTATATGCACAGAGATCCCAAATTTTAGGGGGGTTCAGGGGCATGGTCCCCCAAGAAAATTTGAAGTCTATGATCTACATATGTGCATTTTAAGATGTTCTGAAGGCCAAACAATTAGATAACAATAGCTTGAAAACCATTTCACTGGGCAGTAATTATTTGTCTTTCTCTGTTTTTATCTTGCCCTGACTCTTCCCCTCACAACGCTGAGCTTTGACTGATATAGGCTAGACTAGTTTTTCCATTTTCGTCAGCGAAGAAAGTAAAAATATGGTTTAGGCCTACATATTAACATACATTTATATGTTTTATGAATAATTTTCTTAGACATGTTAATGTACTGTTTATTAAAGTTTAAGTTTATTAAATTAATTCACTATATAAACTGATTCATTACTAATATGCCCAATACTGAAAAAAACTGAGATTTTTTTTTAATTTACTGAGGGTTACAAATGGAATTATATTAATTTACAATATATACACATTCATTATCAATATGCCTAATCTGTTGAAAATGGCTTTGTTAATATTTCTTGTTTGTTAATTAGGCCTAGGCATATTTTCATCTCAGAATAACGAAATTAGACAAATGATTATTCATTTGCCTGAATATTTTTGTCTATTGTTTAACATTTCTAACTTAAAGCAGCAGCTGTCAAACATAAATGTTTATTTCTACTGCTTACATTTCTCCCGCTTTCGTTGTCGAGTTGCGCTCCTAAAATTTGCGCTCATGGCCTCAGCAGTTTCTGTTTGAACATAAAGCCCGCCTACTCTGATTTGATTGGTTTTCTGAAATATTTTGACATTGAGGAGCGGTAACAGACCAATGAGGCTCAGATTTACACACACACACACATACACACACTTCTGCTTCTGACGTGCGCTCTGCTCGGCGCCGCTGCGGCAGCGAATTGAAGAACTCAACACACAGACAGACTAAAAGACGGGACGAAGCCTAAGCCTGCCACCAGTTTCATATATTTTAAAGGTTAATCACATATTTTTTAGGGGGGCTGAGGCATAAGTCTGAAGGCTGAAGCCCCCCTAAAAAGGGCCTAGCGACGCCTATGGTCCTCATTAATGTATATTTACTTCTTTCAAGTAATAAAGTATTCTCGTAAGTTTATAATATGCCATTGAAAATACATACGGGTGAGGGGTTCGAATGCTGGTCGCCATGTTGCCCCTCCATCTCGAAAGTACATTAGCCAAAGAGGGACATACGGTCCGTAAATTCAAGCTTCGCTTTTCGCGTTTTAACACTCGATGGCACTCATGGACGAGGTCGAACTGGAAGCCATGCTAATCTTGGACTAAATCGGCCACCGTAGGAGTTAAAACGAAATCGGAATTGAGAGGAACAGAAACTAATAGTCACTGGCTTGTCATATACCTTTTCACCGCTAGATGGGGGAAAATATCACACAGTGGAGCTTTAAGATATTTTATATTAGTCCGAGAGCGTATCCAACTGTATGCACACTATACTGTGCATGTCCAGAAAGGGAATAAAAAATACATCATCAGAGGAGTTCAACATATAAATTATTCTTTTATTCAAAGGGGTCATATACAGATTCAAGTGAAATTTCATTTCTAAGCACATTCAAAAGCAACAGAGTTACACCAAAGTGCTGTACAGTAAGACAATGTGCATATAAATAGAAAACATAAAAAGAAACAAGGCAGATACAAAATATAAATGCATTAGACCCGATACAGGAAACCAGTGTAAAGTCACTAAAATCTCTCTTTTGTGCCGGTAAGAAGTCTCGCTACAGCATTTTGGCAGAGGTGGGTAGTAACGAATTACATTTACTTCGTTACATTTACTTGAGTAAATTTTTTGTGTAACTTGTACTTTTAGAGTATATTTAAAAATGGGTACTTTTACTTTTACTCAAGTACATTTCTTGTGAAAAAAATGTACTTTTACTTCGTTACATTCGGTGGCGTTCCTCCGCTACTGTCAATGGTGATGATTAATTATATATTTTAAAATAAGCTTCGCAAGTCTCGCGAAACGTTGGAGAGGCTGCTTTGCGAGAGGTGGATACATCACCCGCATCAAATTAGCGCGCGTTTAGTCAGAAGATGATGGCCGAAGCAGAGGGTGATGTGTGAGAGATCACCCGTACGTGGCCTCAAGTTCAGCCTGTTTTCAGTCCAAGATGTCAAAAAGAACAGTTTCATAATTTAATGCATGCCGTGTGCACCAAAATGAACTGACATCTCAGCATACAATAATTCCAGCTCCAACCTGAGAAAACAGCGGTAAGTGTACAATGATGGCTATATTTGAACACTATTAATGGTAATTTGATAACTATGGGCACTTTTCCTTTATTGTAATACACACTGTCCGAGTGTTTTCCTCATATGCGTCTTGTGCAAGCTGACAAATCGTTTGAATCCTGCGAACACACGTCCACAAACAAATGTTCACATCTGCACGTTTATATATCTTTTTTTTTCCTCATAAAACGAGCAACCTCATTGGCAAAATGTACCTGTGACAATGTTTTTGCAAACCACAAAATACGTACCAATACACACTGCAGGAATTCCAACAGAAATGAACACTATATAGCAGAAAAACTGCATTTTTTTAGTCTATGGTTTGTAAACTAAAACATTTTGAATTTTGCGTCACAACTCCATGTTCTGCTTTTCTGATTCACCAGATTTGCTCGATAGCTCAGCTGATACAGATTTGTTTTTGCAATGCGAAAAGCTTAAGAACGAACCCCATGAAGAACGATCGAGTCATGATAAAAGAGCTCAAAGACGAGTTTTAAACACAAGCTAAAAATATATGGACACAATTTTATTTTTGTCACATTTGCTTTTGTTAACACTTTCGGGTAGGTTTAGTGTGGGTGTACGTTAAAAACACAACGTAACAAAACATGTCAGATTCATGCAAATCTGTTCTGGAAAAAAAATAAGCTTTTATCGCCACCCAGTGGACATTTCACTTTGAAACTGTCGCAATATGTACTTATTGGTACATATTTTGTGGTTTGCAAAAACGTTGCCATAGGTACTGATGAGATCAGGCTAAAAACGAAACAAATTGAATAGCCTAATATATATATATATATATATATATATATATATATATATATATATATATATATATATATATATATTAGGCTATTTAATTTGTATTTGTTGTATATATATACATGTTGTATATGTATATATATATATATATATATATATATATATATATATATATATATATATATATATATATATATATATATATATATATATATGTGTGTGTGTATATGAAATTCAGGGTTTTGGATCTTATCAATCAGATCGAAAGTAACTAGTAACTAAGTACTTGAGTAGTTTTTTCATCTAATACTTTTTTACTCTTACTCAAGTAACTATTACGATTGATACTTTTACTTTTACTTGAGTAAATATTTACGTAAGTACTTGTACTTTTACTTGAGTAAAGATTTTGGCTACTCTACCCACCTCTGCATTTTGGATCATTTGCAGGCGAGAGATTGTAGGAGAGGCAGGCCACAGCACAGAGAATTACAGTAGTCCAGACGTGATGTTATGAAGGCGTGGATTATGGTCTCTAAATATGTTGGTTTTAATTTTGCGATTGATCTCAAATGAAAGAAACTGCCCTTTACCACTGAACTGATTTGTTTATCAAAGTTTAGCGACGAATCAAATGTAACCCCGAGATTCCTTACATTAGCTTGAACACTGGCGGAGAGAGAACCTAAATTAAAAGGAGATGAAGATCTGGATGGGCCTAAAATCTAAATTTTGTTTTTGCTTTCATTTAATTGCAAAAAATGATTAGCCATCCAACATTTGATCACACAGTACGTCCAAGGGATAAGAACCGTCAGTTTTTGCTGGTAGATAAAACTGTGTCCTCAGCATTGCAGTGGTAGGACATCCTATGTTTCTTAAAAATGGCACCCAATGGCAGCCTATAAATTGAAAAGAGAAGCGGCCCTAAAATGGACCCTTGGGGCATACCACATAATAGAGGAACTGATGAAGAAGAAGACTTGTAGCCTAGAAATCCAGACGCACCCTAGCGGCAGCAAATCTAATCTGCCCGCGAGTGTCTTCTAGCAACTCTCAATACAGTTGGCATTGTCAATACAGAGCTGTAAATGCCAAACTCTTGCCGGGCCAATCACATCGTGTATAGAGTCGGTGGGCGGGGCCATAATGACGACGGCCGAGTTGCGTTTGCGTGCTTCTAGTAAACACAGAAACTGGAGAACGGCGGTCTTTTGAATCAGCTTTGACCGCGACTCTGGAAGACTTGGAGTTAAGCTTTTCTCTGAGAAAAGAACAAAGAACGGCTCTGAAGTCATTCTTAAAAAGGGAAGATGTGTTCGGAGTTTTGCCGACCGGATACGGCGAATGTTTAATCTGTCAGCGAGCTCTGCTTCACCTTCTTCATTGCTCTGGTTGGTTGTAGCGCTATCCTATCGCGTGCAGAGGGAGTTTGAAAGACGACCGTTTATCCCGCCCCTCGGATTGAGCCGTCAATGGTGAGTTTCCAGACCAAACATCTTGATGTGGGTCTGGCTTGTCAGGCTAGAAGACTTGCCCATGCTCACTGAGAAAGGTCTTTGAGATAAGAGACCAAAGGTTATTATAGTTTTGCTTTTTGAAATTAGTTTTTATTTTATTATCGTTTTCAATTTTGCTACAAATTTCAGTTTAGTTTTAGTTAGTTTTACAAATGGTTTTGCTAGTTTTAGTTTAGTTTTTATTTTGCAAATACATTTCTATTTAGTTTTTATTTATTTAGTTTCAGTTTTAGTTTTAGTAATTATAGTTTAGCAGAGTTACCATAATGAAGTGTAGAGACCAAATCAAGGTTTTTAATTTCAGCAGTTTAATGTTTGCACAGATTAGAGTTTAATCTTACTGAACATCCTTAAGTGAAATCACTTGATAAACGAGCATTATTGTTTAAACCCAGGACGGTCTTACAAAACATTCATAAAGTTGGGTCTTCACCTTTGAGCAAAAAAGCTTGAGTCAAACTATGACCTATACAAACAACGATCTGGAGATTAAAAATGAAATAAATTATATTTTGATATTAAAAAATTATACATAGATCCTCTGAGTATTAGCCTATCTTAAAGAACATAATAAATGCAAAGTAAAATATAAAAGTAAAAATTATAAATTCCAGACAAACTCATTCATAACAAAGATGAAATATTGTTAAACAATAAAAAGCTTATTTTAATTTCTTCAGTAGTACAATGTAGGCTAGCAGTGTAAGACCACAGCTAAAGTCATCTGAATACAGCCAACACACACTGTGTGTGTGTGTGTGTGTGTGTGTGTGTGTGTGTGTGTGTGTGTGTGTGTGTGTGTGTGTGTGTGTGTGTGTGTGTGTGTGTGTGTGTGTGTGTGTGTGTGTGTGTGTGTGTGTGTGTGTGTGTGTGTGTGTGTGTGTGTGTGTGTGTGTTGTGCTATAATTGTAAAGGGGGCCAATGTCTTCACTTATCTAGTAAAATATTATGATAACTGACATATATAATTTAAACATATGTTGACTAAAGATATATGTCAATATATGGAATTTCTGATGCTGTGCATATATGTGCATTTATGTTTTTACTCTATATGAGCATATTAGGATATTTCATATATGAGACCTATATGTCAAAATATGTATTATACATTCATAAACATATATAATATATGGGATACATTTATATGTCAATATATGGAATTGTTCCAATTTCTAATATGTTTCATATATGTTTTTACTTTATATATCACATATATCGCATATATTGATATTTCATATATACACATATATTGCATTTCCGTATGGGACAGATTGAGGGGGGATTATATATTGCTGGATTAATGGAAGCCTTGATCGCCGATATGAAACAAAAGAAGGAGCTGGTAAGGGCTTTAGCACTGAATCAATTGTCTTAAACAGAATTCTCGACCGATTTGCATTTTCAGTTGATGAGTTTTGAGAGGAATTTAGATTTTGCCTCTTTCCCTGATTTTTGGTAACTGGTTACGCATGCACTTAAACATTAAGATACTTGGAGTTTATCGCTTTTCCTCTTCCGCTCTGCCTTACAACACTCTTGTCAAAGAGAGCGAGTAAAATCATTTAGCCAAGGCTGAGCGGGGCCTTTCCCTCAGCTTTCCTGGGCTTAACGGGAGCAACAGAGTCTACAGAAATGGAGCAGGATTCAGTAAAAACCTGTTTAATTCGTCGAAGAGATTGATTGGTCATTTATAAAACACTACATAAATAAAGATGGGTTGTCTTAGCAGAAATGACTTTTAAAAGAAAGCAAAAGTGTCTGTGATGAGTTGATGTCTTGGATCTCTCGTGTTCTTGCTCAGACGTGGGTCGGCTCTGATCTCTGGTGTGGCGGCTCGAGTTCTGGCAGGTCGAGGTCAGACTTCAGGCTTCGGCTCAAGTCTCCAGCTCAAGCCCTTCACCAAGGACAGCAAGTGGTATTTCCTATCCAATACAAAGATTAGATGAACATGTCAACTCATGAAGGTTTTTTAGAGCTGATTTACAACAGAACCGAATTCTTGCGATTGAATCAATGATTGTGTTATTTTCCTGTTTATTACTGTGAAGCTGCTCTGAAACAATCTGTATAAAGTGCTGTATAAATTAAACTGCACTACAAATAATCCAGAATTGAAGATAAATGATAATAATCCTACTCTGTCTGTTACACTTCCTCACACCTGAAATCACTGATCGAGTAAATCTCCTGATCTTCTCCTGAACTTCTCCAGATCATTTCTAATCCATTCATGTTGTAACATCTGCTCTAACGTCGGCCGTTTCGTTGGATCCCGGGCTAGGCACTGTCTAATCAGATCACTGCATTCTGTGCAAATTTTATTAAGGAGAAAGCTGGTTAGTCATGACCATGTGACACGAATGTTGGCATCTATGAAAACAGCATCTGATGGACAATAAACTCAACGTATTTAAACATGAAAAATCTTACATACTTCACCTTTACCTGTTTCTGTTCAGAGATTTTGCTTTATGTGTGTGTTTATCAATGTTGTCAATATTTTTCACTCACCTTTGGATAAGTTGGAGTTCTGAAATGTAACTTTGGCTTGTGTGATGTCCGTTCTGTTGCCAAAGGGAGAACGTGCGTTCACCATCTCGAACAACAACACTCCTAGAGCCCAGACATTTGTTGGGACGGCGTGGAATCGAGATTCTGTGAAGACTTCAGGTGGGCAGTAAGCCATTATTCCTGTAAGCAACACATTTGCACATTGTTGAGCAATTTTTTTCAAAGCGTCAAATAATCAGAAAGTCACTACATCCAGGTTTCCAGACTCCAGAAATACTCACCACGGTATATTTTTCTCTCGTAGCCATCAGCACTAAGTAGCTGACCGCAGCCGAAGTCTATCAGCTTGAGCTCTAACGTGTTTGTCTTCACCAGGAAATTCTGTGCATGAACGTCATTATGAAAGACGCCATGCTCGATGCAGTGTTGTACTGCCAGCACAGCCTGTCGCATGAGGACCCGTGCTGTAGTTTCATCCAGTTGAGGATCCCGAATGATGAAGTCCAGCAAGCTCTCGCAGGGTTCAGGGAACTCCATTATGAGACTGAATGTCCGAGGATGTTCAAACCAGTCGTATAATTGTATGACGTAGGGGCTTATGGGTTCTTTCCTCATCATAAGCAGCAGCGCCACTTCTGTAACGAGAGGTTCGGGATGGCCAGGCTAGAGGAAAGTAGAAGACAGAAGGTTAGCTGGGTAAAAATCGGAAGAAAACTTTTCTTTGATCTTTATAGATACGATCATCAGAGCCTTTCCAGGTTTATTGATCTATTACATTTACACCTAATGCTTCCTCCAGGTGTATTGACTACAGTAATCAGCACTTAAACAACAAATACTCAATCAACTTTAGACCAACTTACAATATCAAGATAACAATTATTGTCAATTTTGCGCATCTGCTTGATGGCAACCTGCAAAAAAAAAAAAAAAGTGTTCAGTAACAGTGTTCAACCACCTGACTTTGGACATAACATTTATGATTTGAGCATCTAAGTATTAACCCATCTGAATAAATATGTTTTGATGCAAGATTGCTTTACCTTTTTGCCATCAAATTTCCGAGTTCCCTTGAACACTCTTCCAAATCCTCCGGATCCAATCATCTCACCCACGTGATAGAGAGTCTCAAAGGAGTCTGAAAAACAAAATATGAGAAATATATGAGTTTGCTACATCCTTTGTTTTATATGAAAAAAGTCAGTTCAGACAAGACGATAATACTGTTTAGAAGAATGTTGGAGAAATAATGTCTGCAGACTGACCATTATTTGGTTTGACTCCAGCGTGATCGGGATCAGGTGATGATGGACCAGGATCAGGCTCTGGCTCCAGATCCGCTGGAGGAACAAAAGTCTCCACAACATCCACAGCACTGAGACAACAGCAAAGGAGCGAACGCTTCATAGCCTTCCACATGTTCCTGAGGAAAGGACCAACTCCTTTCCTCTTCTTACATACTGAAGGTTTTTCTGACATGAAGAAAACAAAACTGAATTATTACAAACATCTCTGGCGTCAAATTAGGCAATCATGAAATTAAATAGACTTACATTTTACTGTTAAAATGGTTACCAGTAAAGTTTAATCAATTGTACCTGTACCCTTTACTCCGCCCAGCTTTATTTGAGTCTCACCTGTTGAGCTCTTCACTGGTGAAGCCTCCGTAAGGCCATGTGAAGTCTCCGCTGGCTCGACGGGAACTTGACCTGGCAGCGGAGGGCACGTCCACTCTTCCAGGCTGTCGGACCTGGACAAAGAACAGTCGCTGCAACTGCCCTGTTCGTTTCGGCTGTCTGATCTATCGCCACTCCACCTCCAGTCGACGATGTACGAGCCTCTGCTGCTGAGGCTAAACGTCTCTCTACAGAACCGCCGCACTATAATGTCCTCAGAGAGGGACAAAGATGATGTGGACATGATGCCTGGTGAAGACATTTTTAATAATATTAATAATCAATGTCAGTAGTCACATCAAATTGTAACATCATTTTTTTTCAACTTTCTATTTTCAATGACACATTATATGTTAACTGAGCCATAACTTCATTAATAAAAGCCTTTTCTGACCTCTGCGAAAGCGTTTGGATGGAGTGGACGGGTGTCCATCATCTTGGCTCCGCCGGCTGCCGCTCTGCCTCTCCCTCCTCCTGTCAGTCGGACCTGCGGACACAGAAAACTCAGAAGACAGAGCTGCTAAATGTGAAGGAAGCTCCAGGATCGGTGTGTGGGTCGGGTCTGGCAGCGGATCCTGATCACGGTCATCAGAACCGGGTCTCCAAACCTCCTGACCAGCCGTCTGAGAGAAGGCGGCTCTCCTGGATCTGGAGTGGCCTGAGGCTGGAATATTTCATCACATAGTAAGTTAACTTAGTCATGTTTTAATAATGATCAATATCAATGTCATTGGTCAATTAAAAGTTGATTTCAGGAATCAAATACATGTGATCACTTTGCTGGCAAAATTGGGGGATCAAATGAGTTACCTCACACAATTTTCTTCACCTTAATATAGTCAATCATTGTACAACATCATAACATAAAATCCCATAAACAAATGAAAAACTAAAGCCCTCACCTCCTTCTTCAGCCATCATATGAGCCATCGACATCCTCCTCCAATCTGCAATAAAAACAATACAAAACACACAACAAAATACAATACAACACAATAAACTCTCCTCAGAAATACTCCTCTCAGAAAAGAAAAACAAAAAATAAACAAAACTCGAGAAAAGTTTAAAATAAGAAAAGTACAAGAAGACAAAAGTATCCTTCGAAATAATAAGAACTAACGTTACTCAAAACTCAGAAATATAACTGTGTAAAAAAGTTAAAGGATATATGCTCCGATGTTCTTCCAGAATAAAAGTCTCGTCTCAGGAATCTCAGCTTCAAAATCTCAAGATCGCACAGAAAATATTCTGCAAATGTTTGTGAATTCGCCTCGTCTCTCTCAGCAACAGATCGCGATCGGTGCGCGTGTAGATGAGTCAGAATTCATAACACGCGTCGCCATAGCAACTAAAACTACAATCACTATATGAGCAGAGCGCGTGACCGCGCATCGACCTGAACACATTTATTGAATAGTTAACAACTTAATTTCGACGATTTATTTAATAAAAAGTTTGAACCTGTTTAATGACTCAGTTCAAAGCTTTGATTCAGTGATTCCTCTGCATCATCATAACTCAGAAATGCTAGATGTCTCTGCATGCATCAAAATGTTTTGGTAAATAATTTATTTATGTTTTACTATATATTGCTATATTATTGCATATTAATACAATGGTTATATAATGTTTCCTTTTTAGTTATTATTTTAACTTATTATAAGAAGAATTATCTTATTATTTAAGTTCTTATATTTATTAATATTTAAAGCGTTAGTTCACCCAAAAATGAAATTGATTGTTAATGACTCACCGTAATGTCGTTCCACACCCGTAAGACCTCCGTTCATCTTCAGAACACAGTTTAAAGCTACACTGTGTAACTTTTTTAGTTTATTCTTAGCTAAAAAAAAACTTAGTTATTTCAAAAATATGTCCTCATCAGGGGCGTTTTTAGGATTTTCATTTTAGGGGGGCTTAGCCCCCATTGAGGGTAGCCTATGGAAAAACAATTCACACTTTAGTTTGGGGTCCAAATTGTGCTATTAACTAGCTTACAAACATGCATACCCATAGGATATTGGCTGTTAATTATTACGTATAAAACTAATATTAATACCTTATTGCATGGCCATTTTGTAGCATACATGCATTAATCATACCCAATAATGTTGGCAGGTTTATATTCACAGAGATCCCAAATTTTAGGGGGGGTTCAGGGGCATGGTCCCCCAAGAAAATTTGAAGTCTATGATCTACATATGTGCATTTTAAGATGTTCTGAAGGCCAAACAATTAGATAACAATAGCTTGAAAACCATTTCACTGGGCAGTAATTATTTGTCTTTCTCTGTTTTTATCTTGCCCTGACTCTTCCCCTCACAACGCTGAGCTTTGACTGATATAGGCTAGACTAGTTTTTCCATTTTCGTCAGCGAAGAAAGTAAAAATATGGTTTAGGCCTACATATTAACATACATTTATATGTTTTATGAATAATTTTTTTAGACATGTTAATGTACTGTTTATTAAAGTTTAAGTTTATTAAATTAATTCACTATATAAACTGATTCATTACTAATATGCCCAATACTGAAAAAAACTGAGATTTTTTTTAATTTACTGAGGGTTACAAATGGAATTATATTAATTTACAATATATACGCATTCATTATCAATATGCCTAATCTGTTGAAAATGGCTTTGTTAATATTTCTTGTTCGTTAATTAGGCCTAGGCATATTTTCATCTCAGAATAACGAAATTAGACAAATGATTATTCATTTGCCTGAATGTTTTTTGTCTATTGTTTAACATTTCTAACTTAAAGCAGCAGCTGTCAAACATAAATGTTTATTTCAACTGCTTACATTTCTCCCGCTTTCGTTGTCGAGTTGCGCTCCTAAAATTCGCGCTCATGGCCTCAGCAGTTTCTGTTTGAACATAAAGCCCGCCTACTCTGATTTGATTGGTTTTCTGAAATATTTTGACATTGAGGAGCGGTAACAGACCAATGAGGCCCAGATACACACACATACACACACACACACACACACACACACACACACACACACACACACTTCTGCTTCTGACGTGCGCTCTGCTCGGCGCCGCTGCGGCAGCGAATTGAAGAACTCAACACACAGACAGACTAAAAGACGGGACGAAGCCTAAGCCTGCCACCAGTTTCATATATTTTAAAGGTTAATCACATATTTTTTAGGGGGGCTGAGGCATAAGTCTGAAGGCTGAAGCCCCCCTAAAAAGGGCCTAGCGACGCCTGTCCTCATTAATGTATATTTACTTCTTTCAAGTAATAAAGTATTCTCGTAAGTTTATAATATGCCATTGAAAATACATACGGGTGAGGGGTTCGAATGCTGGTCGCCATGTTGCCCCTCCATCTTGAAAGTACATTAGCCAAAGAGGGACATAGCCGTAAATTCAAGCTTCGCTTTTCGCGTTTTAACACTTGATGGCACTCATGGACGAGGCCGAACTGGAAGCCATGCTAATCTTGGACTAAATCGGCCACCGTAGGAGTTAAAACGAAATCGGAATTGAGAGGAACAGAAACTAATAGTCACTGGCTTGTCATATACCTTTACACCGCTAGATGGGGGAAAATATCACACAGTGGAGCTTTAAGATATTTTATATTAGTCCGAGAGCGTATCCAACTGTATGCACACTATACTGTGCATGTCCAGAAAGGGAATAAAAAATACATCATCAGAGGAGTTCAACATATAAATTATTCTTTATTTAAAGGGGTCATATACAGATTCAAGTCAAATTTCATTTCTAAGCACATTCAAAAGCAACAGAGTTACACCAAAGTGCTGTACAGTAAGACAATGTGCATATAAATAGAAAACATAAAAAGAAACAAGGCAGATAGAAAATATAAATGCATTAGACCCGATACAGGAAACCAGTGTAAAGTCGCTAAAATCTCTCTTTTGTGCCGGTAAGAAGTCTCGCTACAGCATTTTGGATCATTTGCAGGCGAGAGATTGTAGGAGAGGCAGGCCACAGCACAGAGAATTACAGTAGTCCAGACGTGATGTTATGAAGGCGTGGATTATGGTCTCTAAATATGTTGGTTTTAATTTTGCGATTGATCTCAAATGAAAGAAACTGCCCTTTACCACTGAACTGATTTGTTTATCAAAGTTTAGCGACGAATCAAATGTAACCCCGAGATTCCTTACATTAGCTTGAACACTGGCGGAGAGAGAACCTAAATTAAAAGGAGATGAAGATCTGGATGGGCCTAAAATCTAAATTTTGTTTTTGCTTTCATTTAATTGCAAAAAATGATTAGCCATCCAACATTTGATCACACAGTACGTCCAAGGGATAAGAACCGTCAGTTTTTGCTGGTAGATAAAACTGTGTCCTCAGCATTGCAGTGGTAGGACATCCTATGTTTCTTAAAAATGGCACCCAATGGCAGCATATAAATTGAAAAGAGAAGCGGCCCTAAAATGGACCCTTGGGGCACACCACATAATAGAGGAACTGATGAAGAAGAAGACTTGTAGCCTAGAAATCTAGACGCACCCTAGCGGCAGCAAATCTAATCTGCCCGCGAGTGTCGTCTAGCAACTCTCAATACAGTTCTGAGCTGTAAACGCCAAACTCTTGCCGGGCCAATCACATCGTGTATAGAGTCGGTGGGCGGGGCCATAATGACGACGGCCGAGTTGCGTTTGCGTGCTTCTAGTAAACACAGAAACTGGCGAACGGCGGTCTTTCGAATCAGCTTTGACCGCGACTCTGGAAGACTTGGAGTTCAGCTTTTCTCTGAGAAAAGAACAAAGAACGGCACTGAAGTCATTCTTAAAAAGGGAAGATGTGTTCTGAGTTTTGCCGACCGGATACGGCGAATGTTTAATCTATCAACAAGCTCTGTTTCACCTTCGTTGCTCTGGTTGGTTGTAGCGCTATCCTATCGCGTGCAGAGGGAGTTTGAAAGACAACCGTTTATCCCGCCCCTCGGATTGAGCCGTCAATGGTGAGTTTCCAGACCAAACATCTTGATGTGGGTCTGGCTTGTCAGGCTAGAAGACTTGCCCATGCTCACTGAGAAAGGTCTTTGAGATAAGAGACCAAAGGTTATTATAGTTTTGCTTTTTGAAATTAGTTTTTATTTTATTATCGTTTTCAATTTTGCTACAAATTTCAGTTTAGTTTTAGTTAGTTTTACAAATGGTTTTGCTAGTTTTAGTTTAGTTTTTATTTTGCAAATACATTTCTATTTAGTTTTTATTTATTTAGTTTCAGTTTTAGTTTTAGTAATTATAGTTTAGCAGAGTTACCATAATGAAGTGTAGAGACCAAATCAAGGTTTTTAATTTCAGCAGTTTAATGTTTGCACAGATTAGAGTTTAATCTTACTAAACATCCTTAAGTGAAATCACTTGATAAACGAGCATTATTGTTTAAACCCAGGACGGTCTTACAAAACATTCATAAAGTTGGGTCTTCACCTTTGAGCAAAAAAGCTTGAGTCAAACTATGACCTATACAAACAACGATCTGGAGATTAAAAATGAAATAAATTATATTTTGATATTAAAACATTATACATAGATCCTCTGAGTATTAGCCTATCTTAAAGAACATAATAAATGCAAAGTAAAATATAAAAGTAAAAATTATAAATTCCAGACAAACTCATTCATAACAAAGATGAAATATTGTTAAACAATAAAAAACTTATTTTAATTTCTTCAGTAGTACAATGTAGGCTAGCAGTGTAAGACCACAGCTAAAGTCATCTGAATACAGCCAACACACACTGTGTGTGTGTGTGTGTGTGTGTGTGTGTGTGTGTGTGTGTGTGTGTGTGTGTGTGTGTGTGTGTGTGTGTGTGTGTGTGTGTGTGTGTGTGTGTGTGTGTGTGTGTGTGTGTGTGTGTGTGTGTGTGTGTGTGTGTGTGTGTGTGTGTGTGTGTGTGTGTGTGTGTGTGTGTGTTGTGCTATAATTGTAAAGGGGGCCAATGTCTTCACTTATCTAGTAAAATATTATGATAACTGACTAATAAGGACATTTGACTGGTCCACTAGTTAAAAAGGCATATAAATCGGCCAAAACATGTTTTTATTTGAATCTATTGTTTTGCACGTTCTTGGGTTGGGTAGGTTTAGGGATAGGGGTTGGGTTAGGGGATATAAAATATAATTAACCTGATATAAAATCAATGGAAGTCTATGCAATGTCCTCACTTATATAGTGAAACAAACGTGTGTGTGTGTGTGTGTGTGTGTGTGTATCCTGGTATTCCCTACTTTGTGGGGAAATGTCTCCACACAGATAATAATATAATATAATGTAAATGATTATGATAACACCTTTGAGCCTGTCAATATTATGCAAACATGAAATCTCAAACGCACAGTAGGCTAGTACTTGCTACTATAGTTACTGACTTTTGCGCCTGCGTCTCTCGTCGCGTAAGAAACGGCATTCTAAAACAGTGAGCTTAAGTTAAAAGAAGTTCAAAGTGCATCTCATTACCTTGTGTTATTTCCCATTTCACTGCCACGGACGCATTGATTCTTTGTGAACTGCCGTTTAAAGGGTTACTTCAGCGATTGTGATATGGCTTTGTATCAGTAGAAACCCTGGAGTATATTCAAATGATTGTGCTTTCCCCCCTCATATCCCCCTGAGACAAGAGATTTATCCATTTTATTTCTGGAAAAATTCCTCCTATGATGCAAATTGACGATATTTGCATCATAGGAGGAATGTTTGGCCAAAGGCTAAAGACTACAGCCAGCAGAGGGAGCCATTTCCGCATGTTTTGAATCTGCGCATGGGGGATGGAGATCACACTCACAGCTCAGCTCAGCTACAGGCACTCATTTAAACGGAGCTATGGTGAGCAATGTAAGTCTTCTAACTTCTCAAATTAATTTCTATGAAAGTTAAGCTTGCAAAGGCATGAACTGAAACGCGTGCCAGACTGAACTCGCGTTGTGAATGTGTGCCGCGAGTGTAGTCGCGATTACCTCAGCTCTCATCACGAGAGCTCATCAGCTCATTTATCTCACTCCTGCAGTTAGTGCCCAGTGCTGTGATACTCGCGCGGCGACTCACTCATTATATTGAACAGACACGTTCAGTTTTTAATTGTAGTGTCTTCTCTAAAGGCGGGCGTACACTGTGCGAATTCGGACACTCGGAAGGTCGTGAGATATTGCAGACGCTACGAGTCATTTAATTTGATCATCGCATCAAATCAGCTGATACACGGCACGGCTGTTTGCCCCGCGAGCCGGCCGCGATCACACGAGTTTTCGTGTCACTGACACTGGAGCTTTCAATGTTGCTGCTATAGCTTCAGATACTAAAAATAAAGAAAACATTTGTGCAAATGATCTGTTGAAAAGCAGAGAACAGTAGTAGCCATTCCTTTTAACCGAAACAACCAGAGGGAGAGAGAAGAGTGCACGTGAGAGAGAGAAAGTGTGTGTGTGTGTGTGTGTGTGTGTGTGTGTGTACGCAGTATGTTTGCAGCCACTGAGCCTATAATAGTCATAGATTGAGCCTATGTGACGTGCTTGTGCATGATTTGGCAATAGGGGACAGCCATATGCTGGTAAAAATCGGGCCGACTCCCCGAACTTTTTAAACATGTTTAAAAATTATCGTAAGGTCGGGAGGTGCTCTTAACGTGCTCGGCTCGTCTCGTATTTCCTCTCACACGGTGCGAGCCGCGACCATACGAGCATCCACGATGTCCACGCGATTTCTCCCGAGAAAAAAAAATCGTCTGCCAGTTCGTACGACAGCAAAAATCGCACCGTGTACGCCCGCCTTAACTCAGTCACAGTAATCAAGTTGGTGGCTTTGGGAATGGCCTCACAGGGCAGCGAAGCATTCTGGGAATTGTAGTCTTTCATCCCCACGAGACAAAAATACATTTTTTGTCTTTTCTCAGTCTAGAACGCATCAAATTCAAAAATAATTTCACATTTCTACTACATTGAGGACCCAGTTTAAATACAGATTCATCTTCCCAGCGCTGAAGTACTCCTTTAACGATGTGTTGCCTGTCTGCACGCGTCCGTCACTCAGATCACTTCACGCGCAGTAGCGCAATATACAGACACTCCCTCAACCGCCACAGTCAGATTTTAACCACATTAAAGAGAGCTTATTAATAACGAAAACTAATATTTATTTTTGCTAATTATTATTTTATTTCAGTTAGTTTTTTAGAAAGAGTAGTTAGTTTCGTTTAGTTTTAGTTTTTTATTTATTCTGATTTTTTAATTTTATTTCAGTTTACGAAAATGTTTTTTGACCAATAGTTTTAGTCTTAGTTTCAGTTTACGAAAATAACCTTGAGACCAACCACTGCAAGGCGACACCCTGGATACCGACCACCATTTCCAACCGATGTAACGCTACTATAGTCGATTGTGTCAAAAGCAGCGCTTAAATCCAACAACACAAGCACTGCGTACGAACCGGTATCGAGGATTTGCAAAAGGTCATCGCTGACCTTCAACAAAACAGTTTCTGTACTGTGCATTGATCTAAAACCAGACTGAAAAGTATCAGAAATATTGGATATACTGATGTAGGTATTCAACTGACAAGCGGGACTCTCTCTAAGATCTTAGAAATAAGAGGAAACTTGGAGAAGGGTGTAAAATTGTTGAGGGTAGATGGGTCAAGATGGGGTTTCTTAAGCTGAGGGTGAACTACAGCATGTTTAAAACTAGCAGGAACAATTCCATTTGTGAGAGAACCGTTAATAACAGCTGTTACAGCTGGGCTCAAAGTTTCAAACTTCCTTAAAAAGACGAGTTGGGATGACATCAAATAACTGGATGAAAACAAGTTAGTGAATCGGTTGGTGAACAGATCGAGGGGGGCTTATATATTGCTGGATTAATGGAAGCCTTGATCGCCAAAACTTTTTTTACGTTTCCCAAGATGAAACAAAAGAAGGAGCTGGTAAGGGCTTTAGCACTGAATCAATTGTCTTAAACAGAATTCTCGACCGATTTGCATTTTCAGTTGATGAGTTTTGAGAGGAATTTAGATTTTGCCTCTTTCCCTGATTTTTGGTAACTGGTTACGCATGCACTTAAACATTAAGATACTTGGAGTTTATCGCTTTTCCTCTTCCGCTCTGCCTTACAACACTCTTGTCAAAGAGAGCGAGTAAAATCATTTAGCCAAGGCTGAGCGGGGCCTTTCCCTCAGCTTTCCTGGGCTTAACGGGAGCAACAGAGTCTACAGAAATGGAGCAGGATTCAGTAAAAACCTGTTTAATTCGTCGAAGAGATTGATTGGTCATTTATAAAACACTACATAAATAAAGATGGGTTGTCTTAGCAGAAATGACTTTTAAAAGAAAGCAAAAGTGTCTGTGATGAGTTGATGTCTTGGATCTCTCGTGTTCTTGCTCAGACGTGGGCCGGCTCTGATCTCTGGTGTGGCGGCTCGAGTTCTGGCAGGTCGAGGTCAGACTTCAGGCTTCGGCTCAAGTCTCCAGCTCAAGCCCTTCACCAAGGACAGCAAGTGGTATTTCCTATCCAATACAAAGATTAGATGAACATGTCAACTCATGAAGGTTTTTTAGAGCTGATTTACAACAGAACCGAATTCTTGCGATTGAATCAATGATTGTGTTATTTTCCTGTTTATTACTGTGAAGCCGCTCTGAAACAATCTGTATTGTATAAAGCGCTGTATAAATTAAACTGCACTACAAATAATCCAGAATTGAAGCTAAATGATAATAATCCTACTCTGTCTGTTACACTTCCTCACACCTGAAATCACTGATCGAGTAAATCTCCTGATCTTCTCCTGAACTTCTCCAGATCATTTCTAATCCATTCATGTTGTAACATCTGCTCTAACGTGGGCCGTTTCGTTGGATCCCGGGCTAGGCACTGTCTAATCAGATCACTGCATTCTGTGCAAATTTTATTAAGGAGAAAGCTGGTTAGTCATGACCATGTGACACGAATGTTGGCATCTATGAAAACAGCATCTGATGGACAATAAACTCAACGTATTTAAACATGAAAAATCTTACATACTTCACCTTTACCTGTTCCTGTTCAGAGATTTTGCTTTATGTGTGTGTTTATCAATGTTGTCAATATTTTTCACTCACCTTTGGATAAGTTGGAGTTCTGAAATGTAACTTTGGCTTGTGTGATGTCCGTTCTGTTGCCAAAGGGAGAACGTGCGTTCACCATCTCGAACAACAACACTCCTAGAGCCCAGATATTTGTTGGGACGGCGTGGAATCGAGATTCTGTGAAGACTTCAGGTGGGCAGTAAGCCATTATTCCTGTAAGCAACACATTTGCACATTGTTGAGCAATTTTTTTCAAAGTGTCAAATAATCAGAAAGTCACTACATCCAGGTTTCCAGACTCCAAAAATACTCACCACGGTATATTTTTCTCTCGTAGCCATCAGCACTAAGTAGCTGACCGCAGCCGAAGTCTATCAGCTTGAGCTCTAACGTGTTTGTCTTCACCAGGAAATTCTGTGCATGAACGTCATTATGAAAGACGCCATGCTCGATGCAGTGTTGTACTGCCAGCACAGCCTGTCGCATGAGGACCCGTGCTGTAGTTTCATCCAGTTGAGGATCCCGAATGATGAAGTCCAGCAAGCTCTCGCAGGGTTCAGGGAACTCCATTATGAGACTGAATGTCCGAGGATGTTCAAACCAGTCGTATAGTTGTATGACGTAGGGGCTTATGGGTTCTTTCCTCATCATAAGCAGCAGCGCCACTTCTGTAACGAGAGGTTCGGGATGGCCAGGCTAGAGGAAAGTAGAAGACAGAAGGTTAGCTGGGTAAAAATCGGAAGAAAACTTTTCTTTGATCTTTATAGATACGATCATCAGAGCCTTTCCAGGTTTATTGATCTATTACATTTACACCTAATGCTTCCTCCAGGTGTATTGACTACAGTAATCAGCACTTAAACAACAAATACTCAATCAACTTTAGACCAACTTACAATATCAAGATAACAATTATTGTCAATTTTGCGCATCTGCTTGATGGCAACCTGCAAAAAAAAAAAAAAGTGTTCAGTAACAGTGTTCAACCACCTGACTTTGGACATAACATTTATGATTTAAACATCTAAGTATTAACCCATCTGAATAAATATGTTTTGATGCAAGATTGCTTTACCTTTTTGCCATCAAATTTCCGAGTTCCCTTGAACACTCTTCCAAATCCTCCGGATCCAATCATCTCGCCCACGTGATAGAGAGTCTCAAAGGAGTCTGAAAAAGAAAATATGAGAAATATATGAGTTTGCTACATCCTTTGTTTTATATGAAAAAATTCAGTTCACACAAGACGATAATACTGTTTAGAACAATGTTGGAGAAATAATGTCTGCAGACTGACCATTATTTGGTTTGACTCCAGCGTGATCGGGATCAGGTGATGATGGACCAGGATCAGGCTCTGGCTCCAGATCCGCTGGAGGAACAAAAGTCTCCACAACATCCACAGCACTGAGACAACAGCAAAGGAGCGAACGCTTCACAGCCTTCCACGCGTTCCTGAGGAAAGGACCAACTCCTTTCCTCTTCTTACATACTGAAGGTTTTTCTGACATGAAGAAAACAAAACTGAATTATTACAAACATCTCTGACGTCAAATTAGGCAATCATGAAATTAAATAGACTTACATTTTACTGTTAAAATGGTTACCAGTAAAGTTTAATCAATTGTACCTGTACCCTTTACACCGCCCAGCTTTATTTGAGTCTCACCTGTTGAGCTCTTGTTCACTGGTGAAGCCTCCGTAAGGCCATGTGAAGTCTCCGCTGGCTCGACGGGAACTTGACCTGGCAGCGGAGGGCACGTCCACTCTTCCAGGCTGTCGGACCTGGACAAAGAACAGTCGCTGCAACTGCCCTGTTCGTTTCGGCTGTCTGATCTATCGCCACTCCACCTCCAGTCGACGATGTACGAGCCTCTGCTGCTGAGGCTAAACGTCTCTCTACAGAACCGCCGCACTATAATGTCCTCAGAGAGGGACAAAGATGATGTGGACATGATGCCTGGTGAAGACATTTTTAATAATATTAATAATCAATGTCAGTAGTCACATCAAATTGTAACATCATTTTTTTTCAACTTTCTATTTTCAATGACACATTATATGTTAACTGAGCCATAACTTCATTAATAAAAGCCTTTTCTGACCTCTGCGAAAGCGTTTGGATGGAGTGGACGGGTGTCCATCATCTTGGCTCCGCCGGCTGCTGCTCTGCCACTCGCTCCTCCTGTCAGTCGGACCTGCGGACACAGAAAACTCAGAAGACAGAGCTGCTAAATGTGAAGGAAGCTCCAGGATCGGTGTGTGGGTCGGGTCTGGCAGCGGATCCTGATCACGGTCATCAGAACCGGGTCTCCAAACCTCCTGACCAGCCGTCTGAGAGAAGGCGGCTCTCCTGGATCTGGAGTGGCCTGAGGCTGGAATATTTCATCACATAGTAAGTTAACTTAGTCATGTTTTAATAATGATCAATATCAATGTCATTGGTCAATTAAAAGTTGATTTCAGGAATCAAATACATGTGATCACTTTGCTGGCAAAATTGGGGGATCAAATGAGTTACCTCACACAATTTTCTTCACCTTAATATAGTCAATCATTGTACAACATCATAACATAAAATCCCATAAACAAATGAAAAACTAAAGCCCTCACCTCCTTCTTCAGCCATCATATGAGCCATCGACATCCTCCTCCAATCTGCAATAAAAACAATACAAAACACACAACAAAATACAATACAACACAATACACTCTCCTCAGAAATACTCCTCTCAGAAAAGAAAAACAAAAAATAAACAAAACTCGAGAAAAGTTTAAAATAAGAAAAGAACAAGAAGACAAAAGTATCCTTCGAAATAATAAGAACTAACGTTACTCAAAACTCAGAAATATAACTGTGTAAAAAAGTTAAAGGATATATGCTCCGATGTTTTTCCAGAATAAAAGTCACGTCTCAGGAATCTCAGCTTCAAAATCTCAAGATCGCACAGAAAATATTCTGCAAATGTTTGTGAATTCGCCTCGTCTCTCTCAGCAACAGATCGCGATCGGTGCGCCTGTAGATGAGTCAGAATTCATAACACGCGTCGCCATAGCAACTAAAACTACAATCACTATATGAGCAGAGCGCGTGACCGCGCATCGACCTGAACACATTTATTGAATAGTTAACAACTTAATTTCGACGATTTATTTAATAAAAAGTTTGAACCTGTTTAATGACTCAGTTCAAAGCTTTGATTCAGTGATTCCTCTGCATCATCATAACTCAGAAATGCTAGATGTCTCTGCATGCATCAAAATGTTTTGGTAAATCATTTATTTATGTTTTACTATATATTGCTATATTATTGCATATTAATACAATGGTTATATAATGTTTCCTTTTTAGTTATTATTTTAACTTATTATAAGAAGAATTATCTTATTATTTAAGTTCTTATATCTATTAATATTTAAAGCGTTAGTTCACCCAAAAATGAAATTGATTGTTAATGACTCACCGTAATGTCGTTCCACACCCGTAAGACCTCCGTTCATCTTCAGAACACAGTTTAAAGCTACACTGTGTAACTTTTTTAGTTTATTCTTAGCTAAAAAAAAACTTAGTTATTTCAAAAATATGTCCTCATCAGGGGCGTTTTTAGGATTTTCATTTTAGGGGGGCTTAGCCCCCATTGAGGGTAGCCTATGGAGAAACAATTCACACTTTAGTTTGGGGTCCAAATTGTGCTATTAACTAGCTTACAAACATGCATACCCATGGGATATTGGCTGTTAATTATTACGTATCAAACTAATATTAATACCTTATTGCATGACCATTTTGTAGCATACATGCATTAATCATACCCAATAATGTTGGCAGGTTTATATTCACAGAGATCCCAAATTTTAGGGGGGTTCAGGGGCATGGTCCCCCAAGAAAATTTGAAGTCTATGATCTACATATGTGCATTTTAAGATGTTCTGAAGGCCAAACAATTAGATAACAATAGCTTGAAAACCATTTCACTGGGCAGTAATTATTTGTCTTTCTCTGTTTTTATCTTGCCCTGACTCTTCCCCTCACAACGCTGAGCTTTGACTGATATAGGCTAGACTAGTTTTTCCATTTTCGTCAGCGAAGAAAGTAAAAATATGGTTTAGGCCTACATATTAACATACATTTATATGTTTTATGAATAATTTTTTTAGACATGTTAATGTACTGTTTATTAAAGTTTAAGTTTATTAAATTAATTCACTATATAAACTGATTCATTACTAATATGCCCAATACTGAAAAAAACTGAGATTTTTTTTAATTTACTGAGGGTTACAAATGGAATTATATTAATTTACAATATATACGCATTCATTATCAATATGCCTAATCTGTTGAAAATGGCTTTGTTAATATTTCTTGTTCGTTAATTAGGCCTAGGCCTTATTCATTTGCCTGAATATTTTTGTCTATTGTTTAACATTTCTAACTTAAAGCAGCAGCTGTCAAACATAAATGTTTATTTCAACTGCTTACATTTCTCCCGCTTTCGTTGTCGAGTTGCGCTCCTAAAATTCACGCTCATGGCCTCAGCAGTTTCTGTTTGAACATAAAGCCCGCCTACTCTGATTTGATTGGTTTTCTGAAATATTTTGACATTGAGGAGCGGTAACAGACCAATGAAGCTCAGATACACACACACACACACACACTTCTGCTTCTGACGTGCGCTCTGCTCGGCGCCGCTGCGGCAGCGAATTGAAGAACTCAACACACAGACAGACTAAAAGACGGGACGAAGCCTAAGCCTGCCACCAGTTTCATATATTTTAAAGGTTAATCACATATTTTTTAGGGGGGCTGAGGCATAAGTCTGAAGGCTGAAGCCCCCCTAAAAAGGGCCTAGCGACGCCTATGGTCCTCATTAATGTATATTTACTTATTTCAAGTAATAAAGTATTCTCGTAAGTTTATAATATGCCATTGAAAATACATACGGGTGAGGGGTTCGAATGCTGGTCGCCATGTTGCCCCTCCATCTCGAAAGTACATTAGCCAAAGAGGGACATACGGTCCGTAAATTCAAGCTTCGCTTTTCGCGTTTTAACACTCGATGGCACTCATGGACGAGGTCGAACTGGAAGCCATGCTAATCTTGGACTAAATCGGCCACCGTAGGAGTTAAAACGAAATCGGAATTGAGAGGAACAGAAACTAATAGTCACTGGCTTGTCATATACCTTTACACCGCTAGATGGAGGAAAATATCACACAGTGGAGCTTTAAGATATTTTATATTAGTCCGAGAGCGTATCCAACTATATTCACACTATACTGTGCATGTCCAGAAAGGGAATAAAAAATACATCATCAGAGGAGTTCAACATATAAATTATTCTTTTATTCAAAGGGGTCATATACAGATTCAAGTCGAATTTCATTTCTAAGCACATTCAAAAGCAACAGAGTTACACCAAAGTGCTGTACAGTAAGACAATGTGCATATAAATAGAAAACAAAAAGAAACAAGGCAGATACAAAATATAAATGCATTAGACCCGATACAGGAAACCAGTGTAAAGTCGCTAAAATCTCTCTTTTGTGCCGGTAAGAAGTCTCGCTACAGCATTTTGGATCATTTGCAGGCGAGAGATTGTAGGAGAGGCAGGCCACAGCACAGAGAATTACAGTAGTCCAGACGTGATGTTATGAAGGCGTGGATTATGGTCTCTAAATATGTTGGTTTTAATTTTGCAATTGATCTCAAATGAAAGAAACTGCCCTTTACCACTGAACTGATTTGTTTATCAAAGTTTAGCGACGAATCAAATGTAACCCCGAGATTCCTTACATTAGCTTGAACACTGGCGGAGAGAGAACCTAAATTAAAAGGAGATGAAGATCTGGATGGGCCTAAAATCTAAATTTTGTTTTTGCTTTCATTTAATTGCAAAAAATGATTAGCCATCCAACATTTGATCACACAGTACGTCCAAGGGATAAGAACCGTCAGTTTTTGCTGGTAGATAAAACTGTGTCCTCAGCATTGCAGTGGTAGGACATCCTATGTTTCTTAAAAATGGCACCCAATGGCAGCATATAAATTGAAAAGAGAAGCGGCCCTAAAATGGACCCTTGGGGCACACCACATAATAGAGGAACTGATGAAGAAGAAGACTTGTAGCCTAGAAATCTAGACGCATCCTAGCGGCAGCAAATCTAATCTGTCCGCGAGTGTCGTCTAGCAACTCTCAAAACAGGTCTGAGCTGTAAACGCCAAACTCTTGCCGGGCCAATCACATCGTGTATAGAGTCGGTGGACGGGGCTATAATGACGACGGCCGAGTTGCGTTTGCGTGCTTCTAGTAAACACAGAAACTGGCGAACGGCGGTCTTTCGAATCAGCTTTGACTGCGACTCTGGAAGACTTGGAGTTCAGCTTTTCTCTGAGAAAAGAACAAAGAACGGCACTGAAGTCATTCTTAAAAAGGGAAGATGTGTTCAGGGTTTTGCCGACCGGATACGGCGAATGTTTAATCTGTCAGCGAGCTCTGTTTCCCCTTCTTCGTTGCTCTGGTTGGTTGTAGCGCTATCCTATCGCGTGCAGAGGGAGTTTGACAGACAACCGTTTATCCGCCCCTCGGATTGAGCCGTCAATGGTGAGTTTCCAGACCAAACATCTTGATGTGGGTCTGGCTTGTCAGGCTAGAAGACTTGCCCATGCTCACTGAGAAAGGTCTTTGAGATAAGAGACCAAAGGTTATTATAGTTTTTCTTTTTGAAATTAGTTTTTATTTTATTATCGTTTTCAATTTTGCTACAAATTTCAGTTTAGTTTTAGTTAGTTTTACAAATGGTTTTGCTAGTTTTAGTTTAGTTTTTATTTTGCAAATACATTTCTATTTAGTTTTTATTTATTTAGTTTCAGTTTTAGTTTTAGTAATTATAGTTTAGCAGAGTTACCATAATGAAGTGTAGAGACCAAATCAAGGTTTTTAATTTCAGCAGTTTAATGTTTGCACAGATTAGAGTTTAATCTTACTAAACATCCTTAAGTGAAATCACTTGATAAACGAGCATTATTGTTTAAACCCAGGACGGTCTTACAAAACATGCATAAAGTTGGGTCTTCACCTTGGAGCAAAAAAGCTTGAGTCAAACTATGACCTATACAAACAACGATCTGGAGATTAAAAATGAAATAAATTATATTTTGATATTAAAAAATTATATTTGATATTTTTGACATAGATCCTCTGAGTATAAGCCTATCTTAAAGAACAAAATAAATGCAAAGTAAAATATAAAAGTAAAAATTATAAATTCCAGACAAACTCATTCATAACAAAGATGAAATATTGTTAAACAATAAAAAGCTTATTTTAATTTCTTCAGTAGTACAATGTAGGCTAGCAGTGTAAGACCACAGCTAAAGTCATCTGAATACAGCCCACACACACTGTGTGTGTGTGTGTGTGTGTGTGTGTGTGTGTGTGTGTGTGTGTGTGTGTGTGTGTGTGTGTGTGTGTGTGTGTGTGTGTGTGTGTGTGTGTGTGTGTGTGTGTGTGTGTGTGTGTGTGTGTGTGTGTGTGTGTGTGTGTGTGTGTGTGTGTGTGTGTGTGTGTGTGTGTGTGTGTGTGTGTGTGTGTGGTGTGTGTGTGTGTTGTGCTATAATTGTAAAGGGGGCCAATGTCTTCACTTATCTAGTAAAATATTATGATAACTGACTAATAAGGACATTTGACTGGTCCACTAGTTAAAAAGACATATAAATTGGGCAAAACATGTTTTTATTTGAATCTATTGTTTTGCACGTTCTTGGGATGGGTAGGTTTAGGGATAGGGGATATAAAATATCATTAACCTGATATAAAATCAATGGAAGTCTATGCAATGTCCTCACTTATATAGTGAAACAAACGTGTGTGTGTGTGTGTGTGTATCCTGGTATTCCCTACTTTGTGGGGAAATGTCTCCACACAGATAATAATATAATATAATGTAAATGATTATGATAACACCTTTGAGCCTGTCAATATTATGCAAACATGAAATCTCAAACGCACAGTAGGCTAGTACTTGCTACTATAGTTGCTGACTTTTGCGCCTGCGTCTCTCGTCGCGTAAGAAACGGCATTCTAAAACAGTGAGCTTAAGTTAAAAGAAGTTCAAAGTGCATCTCATTACCTTGTGTTATTTCCCATTTCACTGCCACGGACGCATTGATTCTTTGTGAACTGCCGTTTAAAGGGTTACTTCAGCGATTAGCATATGGCTTTGTATCAGTAGAAACCCTGGAGTATATTCAAATGATTGTGCTTTCCCCCCTCATATCCCCCTGAGACAAGAGATTTATGCATTTTATTTCTGGAAAAATTCCTCCTATGATGCAAATTGACGATATTTGCATCATAGGAGGAACGTTTGCCCAAAGGCTGAAGACTACAGCCAGCAGAGGGAGCCATTTCCGCATGTTTTGAATCTGCGCATGGGGGATGGAGATCACACTCAGAGCTCAGCTCAGCTACAGGCACTCATTTAAACGGAGCTATGGTGAGCAATGTAAGTCTTCTAACTTCTCAAATTAATTTCTATGAAAGTTAAGCTTGCAAAGGCATGAACTGAAACGCGTGCCAGACTGAACTCGCGTTGTGAATGTGTGCCGCGAGTGTAGTCGCGATTACCTCAGCTCTCATCACGAGAGCTCATCAGCTCATTTATCTCACTCCTGCAGTTAGTGCCCAGTGCTGTGATACTCGCGCGGCGACTCACTCATTATATTGAACAGACACGTTCAGTTTTTAATTGTAGTGTCTTCTCTAAAGGCGGGCGTACACTGTGCGAATTCGGACACTCGGAAGGTCGTGAGATATTGCAGACGCTACGAGTCATTTAATTTGATCATCGCATCAAATCAGCTGATACACGGCACGGCTGTTTGCCCCGCGAGCCGGCCGCGATCACACGAGTTTTCGTGTCACTGACACTGGAGCTTTCAATGTTGCTGCTATAGCTTCAGATACTAAAAATAAAGAAAAAATTTGTGCAAATGATCTGTTGAAAAGCAGAGAACAGTAGTAGCCATTCCTTTTAACCGAAACAACCAGAGGGAGAGAGAAGAGTGCACGTGAGAGAGAGAAAGTGTGTGTGTGTGTGTGTGTGTGAACGCAGTATGTTTGTAGCCACTGAGCCTATAATAGTCATAGATTGAGCCTATGTGACGTGCTTGTGCATGATTTGGCAATTGGGGACTGCCATATGCTGGTAAAAATCGGGCCCACTCCCCGAACTTTTTAAACATGTTTAAAAATTATCGTAAGGTCGGGAGGTGCTCTTAACGTGCTCGGCTTGTCTCGTATTTCCTCTCACACAGTGCGAGCCGCGACCATACGAGCATCCACGATGTCCACGCGATTTCTCCCGAGAAAAAAAAATCGTCTGCCAGTTCGTACGACAGCAAAAATCGCACCGTGTACGCCCGCCTTAACTCAGTCACTGTAATCAAGTTGGTGGCTTTGGGAATGGCCTCACAGGGCAGCGAAGCATTCTGGGAATTGTAGTCTTTCATCCCCATGAGACAAAAATACATTTTTTGTCTTTTCTCAGTCTAGAAGGCACCAAATTAAAAAATAATTTCACATTTCTACTACATTGAGGACCCAGTTTAAATACAGATTCATCTTCCCAGCGCTGAAGTACTCCTTTAACGATGTGTTGCCTGTCTGCACGCGTCTGTCACTCAGATCACTTCACGCGCAGTAGCGCAATATACAGACACTCCCTCAACCGCCACAGTCAGATTTTAACCACATTAAAGAGAGCTTATTAATAACGAAAACTAATATTTATTTTTGCTAATTATTATTTTATTTCAGTTAGTTTTTTAGAAAGAGTAGTTAGTTTCGTTTAGTTTTAGTTTTTTATTTATTCAGATTTTTTAATTTTATTTCAGTTTACGAAAATGTTTTTTGACCAATAGTTTTAGTCTTCGTTTCAGTTTTCGTTTACGAAAATAACCTTGAGACCAACCACTGCAAGGCGACACCCTGGATACCGACCACCATTTCCAACCGATGTAACGATACTATAGTCGATTGTGTCAAAAGCAGCGCTTAAATCCAACAACACAATCACTGCGTACGAACCGGCATCGAGGATTTGCAAAAGGTCATCGCTGACCTTCAACAAAACAGTTTCTGTACTGTGCATTGATCTAAAACCAGACTGAAAAGTATCAGAAATATTGGATATACTGATGTAGGTATTCAACTGACAAGCGGGACTCTCTCTAAGATCTTAGAAATAAGAGGAAACTTGGAGAAGGGTGTAAAATTGTTGAGGGTAGATGGGTCAAGATGGGGTTTCTTAAGCTGAGGGTGAACTACAGCATGTTTAAAACTAGCAGGAACAATTCCATTTGTGAGAGAACCGTTAATAACAGCTGTTACAGCTGGGCTCAAAGTTTCAAACTTCCTTAAAAAGACGAGTTGGGATGACATCAAATAACTGGATGAAAACAAGTTAGTGAATCGGTTGGTGAACAGATCGAGGGGGGCTTATATATTGCTGGATTAATGGAAGCCTTGATCGCCAAAACTTTTTTTACGTTTCCCAAGATGAAACAAAAGAAGGAGCTGGTAAGGGCTTTAGCACTGAATCAATTGTCTTAAACAGAATTCTCGACCGATTTGCATTTTCAGTTGATGAGTTTTGAGAGGAATTTAGATTTTGCCTCTTTCCCTGATTTTTGGTAACTGGTTACGCATGCACTTAAACATTAAGATACTTGGAGTTTATCGCTTTTCCTCTTCCGCTCTGCCTTACAACACTCTTGTCAAAGAGAGCGAGTCAAATCATTTAGCCAAGGCTGAGCGGGGCCTTTCCCTCAGCTTTCCTGGGCTTAACGGGAGCAACAGAGTCTATAGAAATGGAGCAGGATTCAGTAAAAACCTGTTTAATTCGTCAAAGAGATTGATTGGTCATTTATAAAACACTACATAAATAAAGATGGGTTGTCTTAGCAGAAATGACTTTTAAAAGAAAGCAAAAGTGTCTGTGATGAGTTGATGTCTTGGATCTCTCGTGTTCTTGCTCAGACGTGGGCCGGCTCTGATCTCTGGTGTGGCGGCTCGAGTTCTGGCAGGTCGAGGTCAGACTTCAGGCTTCGGCTCAAGTCTCCAGCTCAAGCCCTTCACCAAGGACAGCAAGTGGTATTTCCTATCCAATACAAAGATTAGATGAACATGTCAACTCATGAAGGCTTTTTAGAACTGATTTACAACAGAACCGAATTCTTGCGATTGAATCAATGATTGTGTTATTTTCCTGTTTATTACTGTGAAGCCGCTCTGAAACAATCTGTATTGTATAAAGCGCTGTATAAATTAAACTGCACTACAAATAATCCAGAATTGAAGATAAATGATAATAATCCTACTCTGTCTGTTACACTTCCTCACACCTGAAATCACTGATCGAGTAAATCTCCTGATCTTCTCCTGAACTTCTCCAGATCATTTCTAATCCATTCATGTTGTAACATCTGCTCTAACGTCGGCCGTTTCGTTGGATCCCGGGCTAGGCACTGTCTAATCAGATCACTGCATTCTGTGCAAATTTTATTAAGGAGAAAGCTGGTTAGTCATGACCATGTGACACGAATGTTGGCATCTATGAAAACAGCATCTGATGGACAATAAACTCAACGTATTTAAACATGAAAAATCTTACATACTTCACCTTTACCTGTTTCTGTTCAGAGCATTTTCTTTTATGTGTGTGTTTATCAATGTTGTCAATATTTTTCACTTACCTTTGGATAAGTTGGAGTTCTGAAATGTAACTTTGGCTTGTGTGATGTCCGTTCTGTTGCCAAAGGGAGAACGTGCGTTCACCATCTCGAACAACAACACTCCTAGAGCCCAGACATTTGTTGGGACGGCGTGGAATCGAGATTCTGTGAAGACTTCAGGTGGGCAGTAAGCCTGTATTCCTGTAAGCAACACATTTGCACATTGTTGAGCAATTTTTTTCAAAGCGTCAAATAATCAGAAAGTCACTACATCCAGGTTTCCAGACTCCAAAAATACTCACCACGGTATATTTTTCTCTCGTAGCCATCAGCACTAAGTAGCTGACCGCAGCCGAAGTCTATCAGCTTGAGCTCTAACGTGTTTGTCTTCACCAGGAAATTCTGTGCATGAACGTCATTATGAAAGACGCCATGCTCGATGCAGTGTTGTACTGCCAGCACAGCCTGTCGCATGAGGACCCGTGCTGTAGTTTCATCCAGTTGAGGATCCCGAATGATGAAGTCCAGCAAGCTCTCGCAGGGTTCAGGGAACTCCATTATGAGACTGAATGTCCGAGGATGTTCAAACCAGTCGTATAATTGTATGACGTAGGGGCTTATGGGTTCTTTCCTCATCATAAGCAGCAGCGCCACTTCTGTAACGAGAGGTTCGGGATGGCCAGGCTAGAGGAAAGTAGAAGACAGAAGGTTAGCTGGGTAAAAATCGGAAGAAAACTTTTCTTTGATCTTTATAGATACGATCATCAGAGCCTTTCCAGGTTTATTGATCTATTACATTTACACCTAATGCTTCCTCCAGGTGTATTGACTACAGTAATCAGCACTTAAACAACAAATACTCAATCAACTTTAGACCCACTTACAATATCAAGATAACAATTATTGTCAATTTTGCGCATCTGCTTGATGGCAACCTGCAAAAAAAAAAAAAAGTGTTCAGTAACAGTGTTCAACCACCTGACTTTGCTTAAACATTTATGATTTGAGCATCTAAGTATTAACCCATCTTAATATGTTTTGATGCAAGATTGCTTTACCTTTTTGCCATCAAATTTCCGAGTTCCCTTGAACACTCTTCCAAATCCTCCGGATCCAATCATCTCGCCCACGTGATAGAGAGTCTCAAAGGAGTCTGAAAAAGAAAATATGAGAAATATATGAGTTTGCTACATCCTTTGTTTTATATGAAAAAATTCAGTTCAAACAAGACGATAATACTGGTTAGAACAATGTTGGAGAAATAATGTCTGCAGACTGACCATTATTTGGTTTGACTCCAGCGTGATCGGGATCAGGTGATGATGGACCAGGATCAGGCTCTGGCTCCAGATCCGCTGGAGGAACAAAAGTCTCCACAACATCCACAGCACTGAGACAACAGCAAAGGAGCGAACGCTTCACAGCCTTCCACGCGTTCCTGAGGAAAGGACCAACTCCTTTCCTCTTCCTACATACTGAAGGTTTTTCTGACATGAAGAAAACAAAACTGAATTATTACAAACATCTCTGACGTCAAATTAGGCAATCATAAAATTAAATAGACTTACATTTTACTGTTAAAATGGTTACCAGTAAAGTTTAATTCATTGTGGCTGTACCCTTTACACCGCCCAGCTTTATTTGAGTCTCACCTGTTGAGCTCTTGTTCACTGGTGAAGCCTCCGTAAGGCCATGTGAAGTCTCCGCTGGCTCGACAGGAACTTGACCTGGCAGCGGAGGGCACGTCCACTCTTCCAGGCTGTCGGACCTGGACAAAGAACTGTCGCTGCAACTGCCCTGTTCGTTTCGGCTGTCTGATCTATCGCCACTCCACCTCCAGTCGACGATGTACGAGCCTCTGCTGCTGAGGCTAAACGTCTCTCTACAGAACCGCCGCACTATAATGTCCTCAGAGAGGGACAAAGATGATGTGGACATGATGCCTGGTGAAGACATTTTTAATAATATTAATAATCAATGTCAGTAGTCACATCAAATTGTAACATCATTTTTTTTCAACTTTCTATTTTCAATGACACATTATATGTTAACTGAGCCATAACTTCATTAATAAAAGCCTTTTCTGACCTCTGCGAAAGCGTTTGGATGGAGTGGACGGGTGTCCATCATCTTGGCTCCGCCGGCTGCCGCTCTGCCACTCCCTCCTCCTGTCAGTCGGACCTGCGGACACAGAAAACTCAGAAGACAGAGCTGCTAAATGTGAAGGAAGCTCCAGGATCGGTGTGTGGGTCGGGTCTGGCAGCGGATCCTGATCACGGTCATCAGAACCGGGTCTCCAAACCTCCTGACCAGCCGTCTGAGAGAAGGCGGCTCTCCTGGATCTGGAGCGGCCTGAGGCTGGAATATTTCATCACATAGTTAGTCATGTTTTAATAATGATCAATATCAATGTCATTGGTCAATTAAAAGTTGATTTCAGGAATCAAATACATGTGATCACTTTGCTGGCAAAATTGGGGGATCAAATGAGTTACCTCACACAATTTTCTTCACATTAATATAGTCAATCATTGTACAACATCATAACATAAAATCCCATAAACAAATGAAAAACTAAAGCCCTCACCTCCTTCTTCAGCCATCATATGAGCCATCGACATCCTCCTCCAATCTGCAATAAAAACAATACAAAACACACAACAAAATACAATACAACACAATACACTCTCCTCAGAAATCCTCCTCTCAGAAAAGAAAAACAAAAAATAAACAAAACTCGAAACTCATAAAATAAGAAAAGAACAAGAAGACAAAAGTATCCTTCGAAATAATAAGAACTACTCCAAACTCAGAAATATAACTGTGTAAAAAAGTTAAAGGATATATGCTCCGATGTTTTTCCAGAATAAAAGTCTCGTCTCAGGAATCTCAGCTTCAAAATCTCAAGATCGCACAGAAAATATTCTGCAAATGTTTGTGAATTCGCCTCGTCTCTCTCAGCAACAGATCGCGATCGGTGCGCGTGTAGATGAGTCAGAATTCATAACACGCGTCGCCATAGCAACTAACACTACAACGAGCACAGCGCGTGACCGCGCATCGATCTGAACACAACTTAATTTTGACGTTTTCTTTAATACATATGAGATTTATTCTTTCTGAACAATTATTCATATTATTATTATTATTATTATTATAATCAGTGGAACTATTCGCGTCTAAAACCTTCATTATTCCACTTAACATTCATATTAACTACACTGAAATGTATCTAAATAAACCAGCAGATAATACTGTAAAAAAAAAAATCACATTTACAGTAAACAGGTTAACCATTTAATTGCTTTTTGATTTGATTGAAGTTTATTTCGAGCAAAAAAATGAATAAAATAAAATATTAAATAAAAAACACAATAACAATAAATGAAAATATACATACACACATACATACTTTTGATCAAATAAAAAATAAAATAAAAACTTATGTGCAAAAGTGCAGAACAATCAACTACAAATAAAATAACTTATAAAACACTACATGTAAATGTACAAAAATGAATATAGTAGGCCTATATGAAATACTTTAATAATGACATAAAATAAACAGATAAGATTGACCTATAATATAAAAATAAAAGAAAGCACTTGCTGCAAAACAAAGTAAAACATTATTATAACAGTTGGAACTGACTATTACACAATGTACCTGTGACTATATAACAATAATCAAATGTATTAACATTAAAGGTGTCACAAACAGATAAGTAACAAACCGGTTAGAATGAGAGGCAGATTAAATGTCACTGAAGGATTATCTGGCAGTAATACTGTCTTTCCTCTAGCAGGTGATGAGACGGTGAAGCAAGCTGGAGAATGGAGAATCCAAGTGGATGATGACAGGGAATCAGAAGACATGACTACTGAACTAGGGAGCTGATTGAGATGCACTCAGCGTCTTTTACCAGTGCCTCAACTCGTGTACACGATATAGGCTACGCTCCTGATTCACGAGCTCGGGAGCTAGGGAACTGAATGAGACACTAAATGAGAGTGTGTGGTGATGTGATGAGCAAAGAGCATACTGGGAAGTGTAGTGCTGAGGGAATTATGTTGGTATTAGCATGGTTTAAATCATACTTATCTGACCGTTATCAGTTTGTAATGAAGAGATGTCACACCGATCACAAGTTCAGTATGGAGTACCGCAGGGCTCAGTGTTAGGACCGTTGCTTTTCACCCTGTAGGCCTACATGCTACCACTGGGAGATATCATTAGGAAGCATTGCGTTAGTTTTCATTGTTATGCTGACGATACTCAGCTCTATATTTCTTCACGCTATGACGAAATTGACCAATTCACAAGATTAACGGGATGCATAGCTGATATTAAAAAAAAATGGATGACCAGTCATTTCCTGCAACTTAAAGGTGTACTATGTAGTATTTTTGCAATAAAATATCCAAAAACCACTAGGCCAGTGTTATATATTTTGTTCAGTTGAGTACTTACAATATCCCAAATGTTTCCAAATATTTGTAAATTGTGAGAAAATTGCTATTTTAACCAATGAAGTTAAAAACTGAACTGAGCACAGACCAGCGGCAGGAGTCAGATTTCATTTATCACGAGTAAGAAACTGACAACACTACGGCGGCAGATTCAGTTTCAAAGCTAAATGTAAAAGCGCCCATTTAAAAGATCTTGTCATTGTACAGTTCTGTTATGTTTTCCATTAAGAATAGTATTGATGTTAATATTAAACACACCATTCAATTAGTTTACTCCCAAATTACTCATTCTAAAATGAAAGTATAATCCGTGC